>NC_052539.1:1589642-1906071 GCF_016699485.2 Gallus gallus
TTCCCAAAATGTGCTGACATGATTCTTCTCAGGGTACTTTTTGCACCTTATCCTATACCTTGTACTTTGCTAACATATTTTCTGGAAAAATGAGGCTGGATAGATTTTATGTAGGCATAAAAACTCTTTTGCCTTGACTTTTATTTGCTAACATTTGTTGTGTATGTCAGCCACTTTTGTTTTCAGAAAGGAGTGTAAGATGTGTGGTTAGCACTGAGCATCTTTCAAAACTTGTTTTTACCACATTTCCTGACATGTCTACTTTTGGACAAGCTTTGGGAAAGCATTCTGAACCAAACTGAAAAACCCCTCACCCTAATCTGGATATTGAATTTGATCAAAAGATATTACAATGTGCATTAAATGCCGTTGACGATGACGACAAATACTGATCCCACATATTGCTTTCTAACAAAATGTCTGTATGTCTTAAGTGTGCATTTGTCCTTCCCAGCTTTCTTGCCTTCTGTAAATGCAGTATAATTTAGTGGATGTTTCATGTGTTATTGACTGGACGTGTGTCCTTGACTGGACAGCCTAGGTTGTGTTGAAAATGTAGGTCATAAATGCACTAGTTTTGCAAAGATAAATTTGAATATTGCTGTTTAGTGTTATCTCAGTTTTGCCACTTGTAGATCAAGGTTTGCCCAAGTGTTGATTTTTTTTTTCCTTTACTGCATTTAGAAATGCAAGGTTGCAGAGACAAATGTAAAATCCTGTACTTTGAACACACTAAGAAGTGCTTCCAAGAGCATTTCTGGGTACTGAAAAACAACTTCTTCAGTGTAAACTGCTCTTTTGCTCTCTATGTTGAGAGGCATATAAAAAGCTGCATTTCTCAAGTTGCATCCTGAGTTATTAGCCAGGGCAATGTGCAAGTTCTCCCAGTTTTTTACATCCTGCTATAGTGACCACTAGATGGCATTGATATTGTTAAGATAAGTGGGGAAGAGATGGATGGTGCTAAAAACCTCCTTACTTCAAAGGCCCCCAACTTCCTTCCTGCCATTCAGAAAGCCCAACCAGACAAGAAGATCCTCAAGCACCCCGAGTTAAGGCTGTATCTTAATTTTGAAGAGTTGCTCACTGACAGCACGGTGACTACAGAGATGATGACCCAGTTCATGTACTCATGTGTGGGAGATTCCTGTTCCCAAATGATTTTCAGTTGACTGAGTGCAGGCAAACAGCTCAGATTGCAGCTGCAGCAACCTCAGACATAGCCCAAGGAAGGCAGTGGTGTTTGAATATGCTGGCTTCTGCACTCTAACATCATCCTTAGCAGGGTACTTTTGTCTTTTTGTGTGTGTGTCCTGATAACAATCTCCATAATACGTGCATTGCTCTGAAAGTAATGCCTCCTCTTTTTTTTTCCTATGAAGACTACAGCAGAGAAAAAGAACACAGTAATGCTATTTGATAGAGCAATTTCTCAGCTACAAAACAGTTTTTCAATGTAGTCACCACCATTAGCGTGCATTTTTGCTGGTAATGAGCAAGAGCTTGCATACCACACTTACACAATCGCCATCCATAACACAGTTTGTCTTCCATGTCGCTTTTGCCACTTCTCTCACACACCACACACTGCCTTACTGTGCTACCATCCGCTCCTTGGCCTCCATCAGCATTCAGCAAGCATCAATGAATGTCAATGGGTGCAGTTTTCTCTTCATGGAAGAATTCAGTGATGCACCTTTGCTTCATATGAGCTTTGATGTGAGACTGCCCATCTGCTGCCATCTGTCATGTGGCACCAAAAAGTAACAGTAATATTGGTGGGAAGGTTCAACCTCTACTGTCATACCACCAACATCTACCTCTGATGTTGCAGCCCAACATAATATAATAGGAGGCATTACTGTCAGAGCAGCCCTCATTGCTGTGCTTAACTTAGGATCAGGTTACTCCTCTTGTATAGAATTACCAGCAAATATGAAGTTACTTGGTGTTCTTTGAGCATCTTGTGATAAGAAGTATTATAGTTGGTGTTACTAACCAGGGATGTTAAAATAAATCTATCTATGTAGATTTGCATCTTCTTCAAGCCAACAGAACAGCATTTTGCAGCGGGAGAACTGAGACTGGAAAGTCACAGTGCTGCCTTTTGGTAGTGCTGGTATAGCCTTAGCTTCTGTACAGCGTTAGTCCTATTTGTTAAAAATCTGGTTGTACAAAAGGATGAGGAAAGTGATGTTTAAAGTAGACTTTTATTTGTTTTTCTTCCTTTGCTCTCTTGAGTTTTTTGAAATTGGAGTGCCACTGGTGTGTTCCAGCCTCAGAAACGGGAAGGTGCTCTGACTGGTGCTTGAGACTCACACCCACCTTGCTTATGCAGAAACAAATTAAATTTAGGTTTCTTAGTAGCAGAAAAGCAGACTTGTTTGTATTTGGTTGGGAAGCAATAGGTATTCTCTGCTAATAATTTTGGGGAAGTATTTCTTCAGGTTTGCCACACTTCTGCTGATACTGGAGTGTCAAGAGAGAAAAACAACGGTCAGTTTCTTCTTCCAGTGATTTCTTCAGTTGCTATGGCTTCTGTCCCATTGGCTTTGCTGGCAACTCAGGCAGTGTGGCAAGTGGTAGCTGTGATAGGTCACAGGCAATTTGACAGTTTGGCATAGTTTGTGACAAGAAGCAGTTCCTAGACGTAGCAGATGTTGCCTTGCTGGTCTCTGATCACTGCATACGTTTGGGAGAGTCTACGGCTGTGTGTGTCACAGCTTGATGTAGACTAATATCAAGTGACAGACAGCCTCTGGGACCCAGCCTGCAGCCTACATGATGTGGGAACATCTCGGTGCCTGCCTGAGGCTTAGTAAGGGTTTGCTTCCACAATCCTATTTCTTTTGGGATGACTGTGTGAAGAAGGATAGCAAAAGCCATTTGTGTTTGGTGATACAGCAAAAGTAGATCAGAATTTACATATAATAAGTAATGAATTGTTTAGAAAGAAATGCCTGACTTCCTCCAGCATAGTAGTGTATTTCACAGAAATACCTTTAGTCTTCAGGAAATCATTTGTTATGTGCTATTAGAGGTAATTATTTTAATGATTGTTTGGTAATGTGACACTGACTTGGAGAACACAGGTAAATGAACTCTCAGAAAACTCTTTTGTGATTATCTGCTTTTTTTTCCTGTTGTTTTGTTTCCTGATTCAAGTTGAGGAGGTGGCGTAGGGATGAACGGACTAGAGCCTGAGAAATCAAGAGGCAAAGTAGCTAATGAATCATTTTGTGCAGGTTGTAGTAGAGAGAGTCAAGAACACTGTTGTGTCGTTATATAATTTTATTCAGCATTAAACTTTTTCAAATTTATTTTGTGCTAATAGCTAGATATTTGGCCAGGTCAGGGCTTTGTCATGCTGTTGATAAAAATCCAGCTTCCTGCACAGTGGATAAAATTTGACTTCTTTTTAACAATCATGCAGATATCATGATTGATATCAGTGATAGTACCTCCCAGTTGTAGACATGCATACCGTGAGTCAACCTTTCTGTCCCGAAAGCAAAATCATTATCTGCTAAGGTAAGCTGATAGAAAGCCACATAGAGATGACTTGAAATTGAATGCTCCTTTTTCACTCTTGATGAACTGTGGTGCATCAGCCAGAGCTGCAGTGTGAGCGTGCTGTTCTGAGTGTTTGAAATGCAGTCTTGGAAGAAAAAAAAAGTATTTTGGAGCTGTAAAAGCTATGCTCTATTGTTTTGTACTTTACTAAACTACATAGCATCAGTCATATGTTCGCTCTGTACTGCTATGTCCAGAGGTGTGTTACCTCTGAAATAGAGCGTCTTCTCTGAGGAACCCCTGAAGGTGGAGTGCATGTGATTCCCTCCTTGGGGATCCTGTAGTTTTGCCTGTCACCCACAGCTCAGTTCCTAAGAAAGCCCTCAGTAGTGTCAAAGAAGAAAGGAGACTCTTCCTTACTTGTAGCTTGAACTAGGTAGTTGAACTATGAAGTCCAGAGCAAAATTTATTAGTGATGTTTTTCCATATTAGTTTGCTTTCTCCAAGGAAAGTCAGAAGTTGTATTCCAGCACCCTGTCTTTTCTCCTACAGCTGGGGTTACTATGTTGTGACCACATCTGCTTTAACACTGTAAAACAATATGAGGCTTTAGATATTTTACTACAGATATTTTACTCTGCTTTCACATGCTAAAAGTTTCCAGTGAGCCACCTGAGTTGTTTGTTGTGTGGTGACTTCCTTCCACCCACTGCTGTTGGCAGCAGCTCGCTGTGCCAGCCAGTGCTGGACGTGGCAGCTCAGTGGTGGCCAGAGGGGATGCATCAGGGCAGGGAGGTGGGCAACAGAACAGAGACCGGTGATTTCTGGGCCCATCTGCTTGGAGATATGCCTTTAGTACAGAAATACCTGAGACTTGTCCGTTGGCTATAACTGATTCTGAGTTCTAGTACTTGTCACGCTCCTGTGTTTTACATCAGGACTATGATCTTATCTACCTTGGTGAATGTCTGTAAGGTGTTTCCATTTCAAGCATGAAAAAAAACCGCCCAAATGTTGGTGTCGAGGACCAAGTTAGGCCTGAGCTGGGATTGAGAATTTGTGGTGCACTTGTGAGGGCAGATAAGTAAGCAATGAATGGTATGAAGGTTAGAGGAAGGACAAGAACGGATCTCTGATAACTTACAAGGGGCTATTGAATCTTGTCTTTGGGAAGAAATATGTAACTGGTAGTTTTTCAGTAGTTTTGTCTGGCTTTCCTGCAAGCAAGATTGCAGAGGATTTGGAGAAGAGAATCACAAAAAACACTGCAACTCTTAATACTCTCACCATAGTATGATGTGGGGTTTCAGCATCTTTTCAGCGCCAATTTATTGATATCGCTGCTGGTTGTGCATACCATTTACATCAGTATTGTTATAACTGCTGGTGGCAGCATGTAGTCTCCTTGAAAATATCTGTGGTTGTTGTGTATGTTACTAGAAACTGCCATGTATCCCTCTTTAAAAAGAGAGGCTGGTCTTGGAAATCAAAATGGCTAATTTTTTTCTCTATTAGCTTCACAAGGAGTTTCTTATAGCTCAAACCACTGACCCAATGAGCCAAGTACCTCCATCAAATGTTTTGTTTAATGATGTCTTTGATTACAGTTCAGTGACCCAATAGACAGAGTGTCTGTGTGGTGGGCTAAGTGCCTTTGGAAACTCGGCAGTAAAACGCCCTGCGTGTCACATGCTGTGAAAATGTTCTCCCCTGATGGAAGTGTGCTTTTTTTTTGTAACTTTGAAGAAATTAAGCAGTAGGCAAAACAAATCAGGAGAACAACTGGCTGTAAACCTACATGTAATAATCAAAGGTCACTGTGCTCCAGAGAGATGTCTTACAATGTGAATGAAATAAAAAATTAATGTATTTCGGTCTAAACATTGATTCACCTGTGAGAGCGCATTTCTCTGGGACCCGTCGTGTTCTCTCTGCATATCCCATAGTTTGCTGTCTTGTCTTGCTAGCCATTTTCCTTGTCCCATTTTCACTCTTGTCCCTTCTCTTCCTGTGGTCTGTGTCACAGCTGTAGTAGGATAACCTGGTGATTCCTGGGTGAAAACTGATTTGTAGGCTGCGTTATCTTCTGCAGGAGCTTTGAGAGCAGTGAGGACATCTTCAGAAGCACATAGGCTTAGGGCTCTTACTGGGCTGAATTTTTTTGTGCTGGTGGTTTTTTTTTTTAATAGTAGTAATGGCATTTAAATAAACTAAGTGAAAAGTAACCTGCCTTTCAGTTTTCATATGATATTAGCAAACTGTTACTAATTTAAAATGATTTATAAAGTTTCTAACAAAATTAGAGCAGAGCTATCACACTACAGTGCGTAACTGAGTATTTCAGAGTATCACCGTGCGTATCTCTGTGCTTATAGGCACATACAGGCAAATACAGAACGAGACCCATTCCTAAACTAGCTGTGAAGTTTTAGGCTTGGAGACTCCTGTTTTCTGCAGTGCAGTTTTCCCCCACTCTTATTTAGTTATTTTTTAATGATTCCCTGTGATTGTTTTCCCTTCTAGCTCTTGCAGAAAAGCACTCTTGAATTGATGATCTTGTGGTGTTTACATTCTGCGATGTGTTAGAATGACCAGAAACCAAATAAACTATGTTATGTGAATGAGCTATGCAAATAAACTCTTAGGATAAAGTGAATTGACTGCCCTCAATCATTTTCAGCTTCTCTTTTCTCTATAATTAGAATGAATTACTTTGTTTACATTTCTGCTGTGGCTTTGTGTGGTTTCTTGTAAAACCTCATCTCCTAGCTGTTCCATTCTCATTTAGCTGTGCAGTGAGTTTTACCAGCTTGTAACAGCTCTATCAGTAAAGGGAGGAATACTTCCTTCAGCAATGTCTCAGTTATGGATATCGCAGACGTGCCTTTTGAGTTCTGCTTGTGAACCAGCTAGACTGGGATGCAGAGACTGGTAGTTTCTGAGTTGTGCGGTGCCTACATGAATGAGGTGTGACAAAGATCTAAAGCTGAAGACTTTCTGGGGAAGTTAAGATCCTTAAGATCCGTTTTGCAATACAAACTGAGTTACTTGGAAAAGACCCCACTCATCTTATACACGTACAAGATGTGTATTTGGCTTCATGTCAGAAATAGGAATTAATAGAATTGGAAAAAAAAAAACTTTTGAAGACTGTTACAGCTGCAATTGTTGTATTTTGTCTTGGGTGGAGAATTTCAAAGGTTTATTTCATGAAAATAAACTCTTAAGGGCAGGAACTGTTACTCATCCGTGTTTGGGAAGCACCACCAACACGATTTGGATAACAATAGTACTACAGAAAGCTGAAAGAACAATTCAAGAGTGGAAATAATGAGCTAAGGGAGGAACACGTAACTGAGTGTGGCGATGGCTGCACGTTGACTGAGAGAGGCTAAGGCTGCTGGAAAAAACATGTTGAAGTTTCTACTTACAGGTGATTGAAATTATATCAAATAACTTGAAGACAAATTCTCTGAAATGGAGGAAAAAAAAAAAAAAAAAAAAGGAATTTGTCCTCATTTGTGTGTTCTCCCAGGAAATTTCCTTCATTCTTCAGCTCTTTTTCCTTCCTTGGGAAGGGGGAGCCTGTCAGTAGAACACCATCCCATTTGTAGATCCCAAGAGATGGGCACAAAAGCTACCTTCTGCCTGGTAAATCCAATCTCTCAAGGTCTGCTTCCTCCACTTGCCCCTCTGGAGTGGCTGAGTGCTCTTGAGATGGTCATTGACCTCTGGAATGGATGCACCTGTAACAGTTGACATCCTAATGGTATTTATAAACTAGTTCTTTTGTTTTAAATCTTACTGTGACAAATAATCAGGTTTTTGGAATAGCGTAACAAGTATGTCAGACTTGTCTGTGCTTTACAGATGGTACATCCTGGGAATTTTCCAGGATTTCAGAGGAGTTTGTGACTGCTGAGAGTTTTAGGGATTCCAGCGTTGGCTGCTCTGGGTCCCAGTAGGCATCTCTCATACAAACTCTGCTACAGACCTGAACCTCGTGTACCTCAGGACTAGCAGAACTATGGGAGTAGTACACATTTAAAATATATATTTTTTATTTTTAAAGAAAAAGTTGGATTGAGAGTTTTTTCTCTTTTATCTCTATTCTAAATTATGTGAAGTATGTGTGTGTATTTGTTTATTCTAAAATAGTTCCTTAAGCTATAAACAAATTATCATTTTTTTTTTCTTGGTGAAATTAGTTTGTGTTGTATTAATTATGGCTTTCATGAGAAGACATTAAAAAAACCCAGCAGAACAACTACAAAGTAGCTACCAGGAAGAAAGCAGGGTTTTTCTAGTGTCCTTGGCCTCAATTTTATCAACCTGAAGTGATCACTTCCTCTCTGGAGCTTTTTTCATGTTTTGTGTATATTATTTCTGTGTGTTGTTCACATGAAATTGACCTCCAAACAGAGCTAAAATGTAAATACAAGAGAGGTGAGAGATAAGCTGGGTAAAACTATGGCATTGGTACAGTGAACTTTTAATGAATCAATTAGTCTAAATATTAGAAAATATGCTAGTAAAATACTGCTGTTTTCTTCATGACTCTCATGTCAGATAGCTGGACAATGGTTCTATATCAGATAGGGGGGATATAGTGCTAGAGCAGCAGATGATCTCACAAAATCTTCCTTCTGCTTCTGTTCACAGGCTGACCACCTGTGACACCAGTGTGCTGTATCCCCACATCAGCAGTGCTCAGGCTGTGCCGCTTCTGCCTCCAGCAGCCTCTGTTGCGTGCTTGTGCTTGTTGCTCCTTCTTGATCGAGGCAGTGCTGAGATAATGGTTGATGCTGTTCAACCAGACTTCCTGAGGGCTCTGGCGCACCAGGTGAGATATCAGCTAGCTTTTTCTGACAAGGAAAAGTGTCTTAACTCTGTCACCCTGAAAAGTACAGTGCTTTTTGGTTAGTTTTATCTTTTTTCCTTGCAGGATGCTCAAAGGGTAAGGCTATGTCAAAGTTGGATATATAAACAAAGAGAAAAAAGGAAAACTTTGTTCCCTTTAGTCTTCTTGGCAAAGGCTGTTTCTTGGTTATGTTGAATATTACTATGTGTGTTGTTGGAACAAAAGAAAAAACCAACAAAAAACTGTCTTAAAATAATTTCATTCTAGCACTGATGCTGCTTCTCTGTTTAGATTCCACTATGAATATTTTAGTGTTGTTGTTAAACTAAAATTCTTGTATGTTTCCTATTTTCCTTCTGAAAACAATGTTTGGTGAGGACTTTTGTTGATGTTTTAGCTGGTCGTTGTAAGCTAAGACATAGCACGCTGACTGGTGACCTTGTCTTGCTTTTGGCTGGGCTTTCTTTAGCCTGGTGTGGCCAGGTTTCAGCAGTTGTTTTCCTGTTTTGACATTTATAGTCACTCTGCTTCTAAACATGCAGATGCTTACTGCTGAGTCCTTGACACTCCTGTTTTTATTCCCTCCATCCTCCAACCCTCAAACATATAGATGAGTCTTCTGAAAATATGAACGCATTGGGTCAAGTTGACTTGTGAGTTCTGTTTGTGGTACAAAGAAAAAGAAAATTAAACAGGGAAATTTCAGACATACAAGAAAAATGTGGAAAGGCAGTGTGAACTCATGTGAAGAGTAAGGGCGTCGTCACTGGAAGAATCAGGTGGGTTTTAACTAATATAGATGAGCAGAAAAGAGACACTAATACAGAGAAACAGAAGTCGTAAGACGTGCCCAGCTCCTGCCCCTCAGCTCCAGTTCTGTTTCCAAAGACATGCAAGACCTGGGGGGGAGGCCTGTAGCTGCAAACCCAAGTCTGTGCAAACCCAAGTCTGTGGACAGGTCTTATTAGGAAGTGTAAGAATTTGTTGTAGAGCATTTCAGTGAATTTGCTAGGAAAAAAGAAAAAAATGTGAACTTTGGGAAGGAGCTATAGTGTTTTGTTTTAAATTAAAATAAACTCCAGTGATAAGCTTCATTTGTCACAGCAGGAGTTGAATATATTGGTTAAACATATTTAACTAATTTTTCCATGTCATTTTTTATCTGAAACCTATAAAACTGTAAAAATGACATTTATTAAATGAAAACTAAACAGTATCACTTACTGTGGCAGGTCTGTAAAATACATAAATGATAATTTATTCAGGACTTGTTAATACTTCAAAGTGATGATAATAATCCACCATAGTTTATTTTTTCCTTTACATTAAAAGTGAATCACGGGGAAATATTTATGAAACATAAATATCATCTTGTCTATTCTACATTTGTGCTTACTATTTATTGTATTTTCTTCTGGAGCACCCCTACTCCCAGTTATCTCTTTTGCTTTCTACTATACTTTATGGACTGATTATAATAGGCATCCACAATACCCCATATATCTTATTGTGGAATTCAAACTCAGGCAGCGTTCTAGACCTCCTTCTTACATAAAGCTGTGATGTGCTTCTGTGCTGTAGGAAGCACTTTGTTGAACTTCCCCTCTTTCATACTTGCAGGTCTAGATCAAGTGGTGAAGGGCACCCCAGCTATAATGATGTAGCACATATTATAAATACTGTTGTATTGTTTAGAAGAGCATGCCTCTTTCTTGTATTATTCTGCACCAACGTGCTTCTGCTTACATGAGTGGAAAGACAGCACTGCAAAACAGGGCTGTAGCTGTCCCTGTGGGGAGCAATGCCTCACAAATTGTCCTGTACAGCAACCAGAGAACTGGATTTTTGAGTGTGTTTGAGGAATTCCCAAAAGTGGTGTGTGGCACGTGTGCATATCTGTAGGCATGCCAGTAGCTACTGAATGGCCTTCAGCAGGTTCTGTTGTACATACAGTGACTTGTTCAGGGTCCTTCTTGCAAACATACTTTATTCCCTTTGATACAGTCTCTGTTTTACTGTACAACTGATAGTTGGCAGTGGTAGTATCCAGCAAACATTCAGTAATATCAGTCATAGTGTGATTGACACAAATGCCTTCAGGAAGGCTCCTGTTCTGTCAAGTTTTTGGTTGAGGATATTGCATTTGATGTTACACCATGGAACACACAGCTTTGTGTAGCTGCAGCAGCATATGCGATGAACAACTGGTTTTACTGAAGTGTTCCTATGTTCTGCACCTCACACCAAGAATCATTTCCCCATGTTACAGTGAATTTACTCATCCCAAAGCATAGGAAAAGCAAGATGTAAGAGGACGAAATGATGACTACAACACTAAGTTTTCCTACTGTTTGTTTCAGCCTGTTTTAAACCCTGCGGTCTGCAATGGGGTTGGGCTCCAGTGATCTGAGCAGAGTACTACAGCTGATCCATTGTTAATGCAGCCACCATCAGGAGCCTGTATGCCATCCACATTTTGCTTTACTTTGCATGTGAATTATCCTCTTGGGTATGGGCAGAAACTACCATAAGCCTGAACGTTAATCTAGGACTAAAGGATATTGAGAGATTTGGACTTTCTTGGAGCGATGGCAAAAGCTCACCTGATATTGTGTAAGTCCAATCTTGCATGCCAGACTTAAATAAATTGGAAAGAGTTTTGTCCTGCAGATGAGCCAAAAAAGGAGCTTTGGAAAGCATTTGATGATGGGAAGCCTCATCTTGTCCTATTGACATGGGCTGAGCCAGGCTGTAACTACCAAGTAAAGTAGCTTCTAGCAAGGTTAGTTCCACTGACATCGGGGTAGGTATGTCTGCTCCAGGTGAGGGCTAGGCCCTCTTCTGCCTTCAGTAATTTAGCAGAGTTTTCCATATCGTTGGCAAACTGCCCTTAGAAACTGAATCTTTTCTCTAAAAGCTTATATGCAGCTGAGGTCATGGGATGGGCACAGAAGTATTTATTCTCATGCCAGCATCACAGGGCTACAAAGCTGTGAGATCCGGTGCTCCTAAAACTTATCTGGAATTTTCTTGTGGTGGTATTAGTCTGATTCTCTGAACTGCAGCGTATAGCAAATACACCTGCA
Source organism: Gallus gallus (assembly GCF_016699485.2). Taxonomy (NCBI): domain Eukaryota; kingdom Metazoa; phylum Chordata; class Aves; order Galliformes; family Phasianidae; genus Gallus; species Gallus gallus. The sequence continues at coordinate 1,601,103 of NC_052539.1, forward strand.
CAGAGAAAAGTATAGCAACTGTACTGGAGTAGGTAAGAGTGCCATTAGAAGTCTTATCACGTATCTGTGCTGTGGGCTTCATATTAAGGGTTAATGAAAAGTGTTATTCAGTATTCCAGGAAATTGTCAAGATCACCAAGTATTGTACTGATGACCTGTGTTACATTGAACTCACTCTTTCCATGTTTCCAATAAAAACACCCAGCAGATTGTTACAAAACTAGTGTCAAACAAAGTTAAAAATAAATCCCCTCATAATTTAAATCTGTAGTACATATACTAAATATACTGCCTACATATATATTATACAAATATATATGTAAGTAAGTATATAAGTATATATACATATATATAGATAGATATGTTTTCCTTAGATGAGATTTTAATCCTGAAACCTCAACTGGATCTTATGTGATCTTGTGATTTTCAGTTATGATTCCCAACAGTTAAAAGTATCCTATCTATTTTACTGTCTGTTTTTATTGCAACACTAACGCAGCTTTGTTTCATTCAAACACAGTATTTGTAAATAACTAATTATAGACGTGTTTCTTCCCCTTGAAGCATTAACGCTTGGCACCATGCAGAACAGTCCCTTTTCAGCTACAAGATGGTGTAGGGAAGTGGTGGACTTGATCTCAGAACAGTAGGGTGCTGCTGACAAGCTGTTGGACCACTTCACCCCCTGCTCTTGAAATGGCAATCAGATGAGCCAGAGGGCAACTTTAGGAGAATATTTTTCTCTAGTAGCTGTAACATCTGCCTCCTTGGCAGCCTCTGCTGGCAGTTGTGCTGGAAGCTCTGGAGTTGCCCCTGGCCCTGTGCTGTATTTACATTGCTGAGAGGTTATCCTGAGCTCTGCTGGATCCTGTTACCCGATTTTCTTTTGTTCTGTCATTTTTCTCCTCTGGTTGTTTGGCTGCTTAACCCTTTTTTGAATGATGTTTAAAGTGAAATTAACTGTGCAGAATGAGATAAAATGCATTAACTTCTTTAACTGGTAAATTTCTTTTTGAGTCAACACAGCTTTTCTGACCTGTTCAGCTGGGTTTATTTTGCTTCAGCCTACGCAATTTCACCATTGCTGTCTGAGCTTTTGAAAGTGCTGTTCTCTACATTTGTACTTTTCTCTCACCATCCATTTTTTTCTGGAACTCTTGAGTGTTTTATATTTTACTCTTCTGAGAAACTGTATTTTGACCAGTGCTTCATTTTGGTGGAACGATGTTAGCATAAAGACCATTTAAAAGTAGTCAGCATGAACATATCAATATTTATTGAAATACTGAAAAAAAAATCCATTGGCGATGAGAAACTTCTGGCAAGAACTGACATGACAATATGTATTTCACCGATACAGTAAGAGAACTTCGACTTCAACAAGTAACTCACTGCACATTCTAAGAGTTGCATGGATTTAAATCCAAGGCAGCTGCAGAACATCTGTAGTACAAATAGTCAGACTTTACAGATTGTCTGTTTACAAACACAGAACAACTATAATAAACCAGCCAAAGCCAAAACCTTTGAATTTTAGTCTGCTTTTTCTGATATGTCCTGTAATCAATAAGGCAGTCAAAAGCAAATGTCTGGTTACAAAGTAGTTAACAATTAACATGAGGTTTGGTCATTTTCTTTTTCTTTTTTTTTTATTTGTTTGCAAACTTTGGGCAATCAAGTGGGATTCTTGGAATGACAGATATGGGCAAATATATGTTAGTTGATCTAAAATTGTTTCCATTAAATTGTATGAAAAAATCTACTTCTCTCTTACATCCTTATTTGAATTCTTTTGTCCTGTATGTGGATTATCATGCTGCGAATACAGCTAGTCACATTTTTAAAGCTTTTCACTTCAATATTCAGTGATATTCACTGTAGCATTTCAATAGCAAAAAAAAAAAAACAAAAAAAAAAACAAAAAAAAAACCCAAAACAGAAAAAAAAGAGAGAAAAAAGAGAATGCAAACACTTGAAATATGCTTTGTTTTTCCTTTAAAAAGGAAATGAACGACCAAACTTTGCACTGTTCTCATGATATGTAGTTATCACAGCCACAGTCAATTGCTACCTGCATCTTACTGTCTGTTAATTTAGTTTGTTGGAGGAAGAATGCTCTTAGTTAAACAATGTTGCCATGCTTGTTGCTGAGTGGGATGACTATGGGGGTGTGTTCGGTTTGCTTTTGGCCGGTATTGTCACTGTGTGCATTCAGTGATTCAAGGCAGGCATCTAGGAGGTGCAGACATTGGGCTTTGCTGTGTTTGTACCCTATGCATGGACAGAATACAGCTGATTAATACAGGTGATTAAAATAACATGTTAACTAATGCAGATGTAATAATTAATGTCTTTGGTATACAGTGTGTGGATAGTTGGAAAAAAATAAGAGAATGCACCTCTTCAAGTTCACATGAAACAGAAAAAGCTACAACTCACATAATTTACAATAGATTTAAATAAACTACACTTAGGATTATGAAGATTTACAGACAATTAATCAAGTGAATGATTTAAATTTATGAAGACCTTTGTGTGTCCCTGAACTATGTTCCACTAAATTGAAGACATGCTACAGTAAACACATATATTTGGCTTCTTCATTCTGGCTATTTCTTAAAGATGAAACCAACAAACAATAAATTAGCATCATAATTGTCTACAGTGGAAACTATCATATACAGTATAAATAAACTATTCAAAAGCCAGCAATCTTCATGAAAAAAAAAATCAAAGAATTTGGATTTTATACAGTTTCTACAAGTGATTGTACAGCTGATAATCTCAAAATTAAAGTCAAACTGAAGTCCCCTCCCCCCGCTGATTTTAGTGTCTCACGACATACAGTAATTAAGTACTGGTAAAATAATTACCAATTTGAAAGCAACGTTAAGGAAATCACTGCTTTGCATTTTTATCACAGTTTTTTTTTCTTTTTTCCCACAGGTCCTAAAGAATGTAAACACTATGTTTTTGTTAATGGTAGAGACTAATACTTTATTTTAAACATATGTTGATCCACATCTGCACAGTTACCTTTAAAGGATAATGAAATAAGGCAAGACTTAGAACCGTGGCACTACATTTTAATACTGATACCTTCATTTGGACAGAGAGAGAATTGTTTGTTCTTCTCTAATATTTGTTCTGCAGCAGACTTTGGCCTACATAGACATAGCAGTATCACTCTTCTTTTTTGCGTAAAAAAAAAAGTGTATTACTTTAAAAAACAAAAGTTTGATTAGATACTGGACATCATCTCATACAATTTCCTTGCTTATTCTTGCATTGCTTAATGCTGCATTTCTGTTCTTTTTTATTTTAATTTATTTTATTTTACCGTTGTTTAACAACAGTATTTGGTGTTCTAGAAAAGGTTTTTGTCAAAGAAGCTGTCACTTTTAGTGGCTTAGGTATCTTCATTTTCTTTTTCTGGAATAGGCCATGAGTACATAGTGGGGCCATTTTTTAGCCACTGCTGAAGTATATATTTGAGTTGAATATTTTTTTGTGTGTATTTATCTTAGATTTTTAGTGACAGCCAGTGACAGTAGTAGAAGAGGGATACTGCCTGATTTAACAACATGAACACGTAGCGAAACAAACTTTAGAAATAGTAAGAATGTCAAGCTAACTTGAAAACAGACTTTTCACATTAGCTATTTGCAGGCCTGAGAGACTGTCAAAACCAGCCTCGAGGGAAGTGGTAGCCATACTACCTAGAACGTGGCCTAGGCCAACTCTCTCTTACAGACTGTTGAATGGATGCCACATCGTTTATCACAGAAGTGTTGGGTCCTTGGAAGAATGATAGAAGATGGTATAGATGCAGCTTTGCATCTATTATAACTGTTCTAGAAGTCCTGCTGTACAATGAAGGAATTTAGTGCACTCAAATTCCCCGCTCTCTTAGCTCAACAATACAGGTCAGTTTTCCCCTAAATTTCTTCGTATTGGCAATCAGAAGTTAAATATACAAGAATCATTCTGTCCTTATTCATGTTGGCATTGGTGATAGTATCCACTTTTTAAGTTTACTTCACTCCAGTTTATAAAGTCCTACAGAGATTCCTTTGGGGATGTGTAGCATATGATTCACAGTTTGCAATACAAATACCCTGATACATCACTTATTTACTATTAGTATTTGATTATTATACCATTTTGCAAAGTCTTAAAACCACATTTTAATTAGTGTTGCTTGGAGCAGTTCAGAATATATTTTTTCCTTGAAAGCAGAAGCTCTAATGGATATAATTTATGCTCTCTTTGCATGCAGCATCTCAATGAGAAGGTTATTACATGGAACATCTCCGTTCAGGTGTTTGTAGTAGAGGTATTCTTCTGCCTGCATACTGATGGCCCGGATTTCTGGTAGTCGCAGGAGAAGCTGCCCAAATTTGTCTGTTTGCTGTGGGTAATTACACATTGTGTAGTCCAGCAGAGCAGCATTCACTTGTTCCTGAACACCCTCCACAAGCTGGAAGTTCTCTAGGTTTTTGACATCTGAATGATAATTAAAACAACAACAACAAAAAAAGAACAATTGAGTTGCATTTTAATTACGGCTTACTAAGGCAACGTTTTGCTAAATGTTGTGGGTTTTTTGTGTTGTTTTTTTTTCCTCCTGACAAAAGCGTACTCTACGAGCTGCTGAATATTCAGTGAACCCTTTTGCGTACTTTCCTGGGAAAATGATCACAAAAGAGCTTTAGTGGAGTGTCTTGTTGAAATTCTGCATATACCTCAAATCAATTAGACACCAATGGAGTCTGAGCAAGGTCAGCTCTTTTCATATCTTACAAAAAGAAAGGTTGAGGATTCCTGAAGTAGAAGACCATGATATATTGCTAGCAAATGAGTCCCAAGAGGAAGCCCCATCTTTAACCTAGTATGTTACACAATTCATATAATTCTGTATTAATTTTTCTGACCCAAGGTGAAATCTGTGTCCAGGGTATGATGTAGTTAATTCTAATAAAAAGTGACAGGGTTCTTGTTTCTGTTTGACATTTTCTAAATGATTCTGAAAGCCTTTGACTTGTCTAGTCCATGTTAATGAACCATCTGGTACACTCCAGTGACTGCCAAAATAATCTTCCCTACTAGAAACTCTCTAAAATATATATTTCATTGACTAATGATCTTTATAAATTGAAATCATTGTCCTTTGGGTGGAATACCAGATAAGGATGGTGCCCTTTAGCCTGACTATGCTTTCTGAAGTCCAACATGCTAATTTTATTTGGTATTGGACAACACGGGTGCTTACATCAGCGGGTAGCCAAGATTTGTTCACTCTGCCTCTCTTTGATTATCTTCTTTTTGTTCCTACATAGGCAGTTTAAGCTATGGAAATGGCAGTCAGAGATAAATCACAGAATCATCAAATCACAATTGTAGGGGCTGGAAGGGACCTCTAGAGATCATCGAGTCCAACCCCCATGGCAAAGCAGGCTCCGTACAGTGGGTTGCACAAGTAGGCATCCAGGCAGGTCTTGAATATCTCCAGAGAAGGAGACTCCACAGCCTCCTTGGGCAGCCCGTTCCAGTGCTCCGTCACCCTTATCATGAAGAAGTTCTTAGGTGCATTTGTGAGGAGCTTCCTATGCTCCAGTTTGTGTCTGTTTCCCCTTGTCCTATCGCCATGTGCCGCTGATAAGAGTCTGCCAATATACTAACTCTTTACTGTTTGAGTCCATTTGTAAAACCTGTTTTGATGCTGTCTTTTGACATGTCTGAAGATGGCAGAAATTATTCCAAAGCTTGCAGATCAGACTGTTGCTATAATGCAGAAAGTGGGAAGCAATCAAAATACTCTTGCTGGGAGAGCTTATTTTGGTCAACGTTCAATCATTTATACCATCAGTAGAGTACTGTAACACAGTTTCTTATAATGCTAGAGTACAGCAACACAAGCATATGTACTCTGCTAACTCACTTTGAGTAAAGACAGATGTGTCCCTATATGGTTGTTCTTTGAGCAAGGGAGAGGGGGAATTTGGCAGAATTTGGTTCATTGTAAATTCCAGCCTTTGAATGGAGGGGAAATGAGTGTTTTCCTTTGTAAAATAGGAACACACTTTGGTTCCCCGATCCATCAGTGGACTGGAAAGCTGTGTAAGTTGGATCTAACTACACCTTTTCCTAGAAGAGCTTTAAATAGAACAAATGGTTCCTGCTCATAACTGAGCTAGAATAAGAGGAAAATGGTTGAAGGAGGCAAACATTTTTCCTCAGGATCAGAAAACAGGAGGGAAGCCACAGATCCCAATGGCAGAGCTGGATAGCATGCACAGGCTTTGAGCAGGAGCCTCTCTGCAGCATGCTGTATTTGTTGCCAGATGCCCTTTAGCTTCACTCTTGCCTGGGCTTTCTGCAGGGTGGATGGCTTCTGCCATCACTGCTGTCTGCCTCTTTCCTGTCCCAGTTTCGCTGTGGAAATGAAGCAAGTGGCTCCCTGAATCTGATGCTGCTTGCTTGGGAGCCAGGACACGACCTCTGCTTGAATTTTACTATCAGGCTTTAAAGAACTCACTAGCAATACCTAGGTGATGATGACTATCCAACTAGAATCATCTGAAATTTCAGTATCCAGAGTGAGGAGAACTGGAAATTTCAGAGCCGCTGTGCGTGGCCTCTGAGCTATTCACCCTTATTTGCCTAAAGCCTTTTTGCCAGTGTCCCCGGTAAATCATGCTTTCATATATTACTCTGGATGTTTTCTAAGAACTGTTTATGTTTTCACATAAGTACCTAAAACCCCCAAGGTATTTTGCAGCGAGTGTGACTTGATTTAAAAGTTGAGTGTTGTATTATGATTAATAGATTGCTTTCAGAGGCAAATTGCAATCATGAATGAATTGGCAGAACATAAATTCCCCCAGAAAATATGGCCTATGTTGGGAGTTAAACTGTGTTAAACAGAAAGATAAATTGTATAATGATTTCAGAATTGGCATGTCAAACCTTTTTCCTGCTAAAAATAACTTCAAGATAACTTTAAGCAGTTCTTTAAATACTCGTGCATGGCAACAAAAGCGTTAGAGCCAGATTTAAAAATAAGTACAACTAACACAAACAGTAAACAAGAAGTAACTCTGGGGCTTCTGTGCCGCATCCAGCCAGAGGAAATACTTGTAATGTATTCCTGGCATTTGTGATGGGAATCGGATGTTTGCAAACAAGGTGGTTTTAGTTAATCAGTCCGAATGCAGGGAATTTTCCTCACATTTTCTATACTGAATCGGAGCATTCATGGTCCAAGTGACAACAGTGTTGGACATCATTACACAATTCATCTGTGTTGATCCCTCTGGCAGCGCAGTCATCAGAGGTGGTGTGAAGGCAACCAGATGACCGCTTGTCTTTTGAGTGAGGTCCTCGTGGTGTAACCAAGATTGGCAATTTAGTATTTAGATGAGAGTGATTTTTATCGAACTGCATTTTTATTTTTGTTGCAGACGTTTCTCCTGTGCTTTGGGTTTGGTTTTGTTCTTGACAGTTATTATTTAACTTTGGCTAAAGGTGCTTGGTTTAGCTTTCCAAGTATTTCCTTTTCAGTAAGGATCCTTTGAACGCTAATGAGGTAAACTGGCAGAACACCGGGTGATGCTGATGTAACTCTGCTGAAGTCAGAGCTGTATAATGAGCATGAAATCTGCTACTGATGTACAACACATCAGTCTTTTGTGCATTCGTGTAATTCTTCACTCCTGTCTACTTTTTAGAATTGCAGTGTCTCTTACCAATCTTTATATCCGTTAGTAACAATTTAAAGTACACATGTTTAAGCTTAATGCAAGAAATAATTTTCCAGGGTTTAGACACTTGTAAGTTAAATGAGTAGGAATAGGTCCCCCCCCCTCCCACCCACACACCCTTAAATCCTAGCAGCTAGAAAAAGTGTTTTGTGTTGCTTACAGTAAGTATCAGTCTCTTATCTCTTCCACTTTATTCACTCAGGGACTAATTACGAACTTTTTACATGAAACAGCCTTACTGCAAGCTCACAGTGGGGCGCACATCTATTTCTATCCTTATTGGAAAGTAAACCCTTAGGTCTTCTGGAATATATTATATGTTTTACAAGAAATAGCAATTGCTTTTCTGTCAAACAAAGAATTTTTTGTTCTCTATAGCTTACTTTTGACGATTAAGACAAAAACAGTATTATAGTGTGTCAGGATCTGCTCTGCACTTACTGTGAAAACGTGCTACTATTCCCTCAAATCTCCCAATTCTGATTATTTTATACATCTGCTATAAAGCTGTGCTTTAAGCTGAAACTGCATGCAACATTCAGACCAACGAGAACACTTTTGCATATTTTTCCCAAAAATGGGTCTGGTCTTTAGAGGGGAAAATATTTTGGTTTCAGAGAGGTTTTCTCCCTCTCATATTCCAAACATGAAATACTGAGAATTTGGTGTTGTATTAATCTGTAGAGAGATTCCTTTGGTCTGGGAATTCTGAAAAGCAAAATGAAAGAGAATGTGAGATTTAAATCTGAAAAATAGTAAGTCCTTAGGAGCAGCATAAATATTTCCCAGAGAAAGCTGGTTATATTTTACTGCACACATATTTTATCAGGCACCTTCTCCATGTAAAACAAGTAACAGGTGCACACACAGATACATCAGCTTCAACTGTGGATTTTGCACCATTGCCAATTATGGTATTGCAAAGGTGAAATAAGGTTACGTTCAGGATTCTCTGAGGGTAGAACTCAATCATTTTCGTAAGACTGGAAATGGACGTTCCAGGCAGTAAGACGAAATCCCAGCCCAAGGCTCATCTACCTCTCCTTGAAAGGGTGCAGCCCTACCCATGTAAGGAGGCTAAGGGATTTTATTGAAGCCCAACAGGCCCCAGTGCTTAGCAACTCTTTGGAATGGTCAAAAAAGTATAGATAAAATATGACGTCTTCTAAACTCCTGGAGGGTGTTTTGGCCAGGATGGCCTTCAAGCTCATCTCCAAGAATTTTGTCTATTTTTTCCAGCTGGACTGGAAATTTTGTTGGTAAAAATTGATATGTGATAAAGAAATCTTTGAGAGCAAGAGTAGTAATGGTTGATAACTGCCATCTTGAAAATTACTCATGATTCTCTGTAGTTGAAACAAGAGCAGCATTGCATATCTGCCATGAAAGCAGATATATGGCATTCTGTGTCTAAGTTTCTGTGACAAGCAGATAGCTATAATGAAGGAAGATTTGTGTTAAAGATGAACTTCTTATTGCAAAATTCCCCTTGATTCTATTAGAGCTTGTTTGTACTGAATATTATTTACTTAGAAGGCATGGGAAACAAATTGTTTTAGATGTGTTTATTAATCGATTGTTATACTCAGCACTTTCCAAAACTTGGAAAACTTTTACATTATAGCAACAGAGGTCACATTTGTCTTTTTAAAATTCCCAACTCTGAAGTAAATGTATTGAAAACTTTTCCTGTTTTCTAAAGGGTTCTTTCTCTGGCAGTGGTTAAGCTGTAACAGTGTAAAAGATTTATCTCTGACTGTTTATGAGGGTCATAAAGTAATTTTCATCTTGAGTTGAACATAACATCAGATAATGGGCACATTGTTTTGAAAATCTTAATTAAATTATTTTCTAGCAATGTATTTAATTCGTAGGTAAGCATTAGGCAAAATAAAATGTATTTCCATGGTAAGAATAAGACGCTAATGAGAAACGAGGCTGTAATTCATAGTCCAAATTCTATTCCATCCCCCATATTTGATCTTGGTGGACTTTTGGTTTGTTTCAGAATGATTCAGAAATCAACTAAAACGTATTTTGGTGTTGTTTCATAGTGATAGGCTTCTTTCTAGTGGTATTTAAAATATTGAGGCATATTTTTTTCTCTGCCGAAAAGTCTGTAAAATGGCAGATTAGTACTGAGAATATAAGTTTCTGATCTCTACTAGGACCTGTATTTATTTACTTCATTAAATAATTTTGTAATTGCTTTTGCTATTGTTAGCTCTGCAATGAAAAGGGAGCTAGGGATTACTTATCTGAGTTCTCCTTGCACAACTGTGAAAATATTCTACTAAATTTCAGTTGTTTCTGTTCTTGCACTCTCAGTGAAGTCAAAGGACGAAACCTGATTTGATCTCTTTATGATCTCTGTCTTTATGACTGGTGTAATTACTGACTGAGTCATCACTCAGGAAAATAAAACAGCTTGACTTTCAGCAGCTCAGGCTGAGAGGTTACTGACATTAAAGTTAAGCAAACAAACAAAATTTCCACCTGCTTCTCATCCTGGCTATGCAGGAATGAACATCCTTATACCTTTCAAATGACGCATACATGATATGGTAGTCATTGAAACACAACAAAGCAGGCCTCTTCTGGAGGAAGAGCTGCTCACAAGCCCTGAGCCCAAGTCCCTAGGCAGCTACACCTCTAAATGTAAAGTCCAGTGCTTCTCACTGGGGCTCGTGAGGGAATGCAGGACTGGGTACAGGAACACAGCTAGGGCTGTGGAGAGCCAATGGGGAGAGCAGGTTACCCCAGAGGAGACATGGATGGACCAGATACACCAGATCCAAGCAGTGGTTGCATAGCTAGCACTTCATTTTAGAAGTGCCTTATCTGCAGGACCACCTAACTTTTTAACTCAACAGTTCCCTACGTGCCTGGAGTTAATTTCCTGCTGATGTTCCAGACTTATCCTTGGATTAGGTGAGCTATGCAGCATGTGCTTAACTCTTTTCTCCACCTAGCTGGGACTGAATGCAACCTGTTGGTATTTTAATCCATGCTTAGCATTCACTGATGTAATTAGGTTCCACATAAGAGAGTTGCTGCTGCTGCTTTCTTTGAAGGCACAGAAGAAGGACAGGAATTTCACAGATTCTTGGGATCACTGAGTCTGAAAAAGACCTCTAGGATCATCAAGTCCAACCATCAACCTATTTCTACCATGTCCGCTCAACCGTGTCCTTCGGTGTCACATCTACATGTTTCTTGAACACCTTCAGGGATGGTGACTCCACCACTTCTCTGGGCAGCCTGTTCTAACACTTGACCACTCTTTCAGACAGAATTTTATTCCTAATATCCAGCCTGAATTTATTCAAAGAAAAAAGTGGAGTCTACCTCCTCTTCAGAGGGTGATCTTAGCTATTGCTGTTCTTTCTGGAGGTATGCTCCAGTCTTTGGGTTGAAACTGTGCTGCTGTAGAGTAAGATAGAACACAAGGGTTTAAGCCCAAATTTATAGTCTGGTTGCAAGCTGGTGGTGAGATGGCTGCCTGGTCTGACATTGCTTTCTGGTTCCTGCTGTCAGGATAGTTTGTGTTTTTGATATGGTGACCCTTTCAGTTAACCTGCAAATCTGTCCTAGAAAAAATGACTCAACCCAAGTCTCTTTTTCAGGGACAAGTTCTATAACACTGTGCTACGTAGCTATGATTATATTTGTATGCAGGCATGTGTTGATAAGCTGGGGCTGAAACGACTGAGGGAAGATCTCATGGATAAACTAAGAAAGAACATCACTTAAGACTAATTTTTCCTAACTCTTCACCTATTCCCAGGTCCTTAGTATATGCCTGGGCTAGAAATGATTGTCTTCCAAATATTCAGTTGGAATAAGCACAGCTAAGAAAAACATCTAAGAAAGTAATTGTCACGGTGTCAGCAGGCTTCAATATATGCATCTTTAAATGTGGGCAGACCTACAGCCCTACCATTAATTTTATATCATGCAGTGACCAGAAAAAAGCATTACATTTGAGAAAACAAGGAAATCAGAATGATCATAGGAGTTAACAAAATAAGAATAAACAGTAAATTTAATGAACCAAGTGGTTTCCCAAGTTAATTTCTGAAACATCACTTCAATCTTCAGTAACGCATGAACAATACAGGACTGTTGATATTTTAAAGAAATTGGCTGTCAGTGCCTACAATTTGTAGGGCGTGAATAGTTTAAAATGTCATAAATATTTATGAAGTTCCTGTGAATGGTGGTAGGGACATCGTACAAAATCCTTGAAGTTATGAACTGAGGCAGAAAGGGTGTTGTATGCAACTTGCAATAAAGGGCTGTGCAGTATAATGGAAAGAGGAGCAAGGAGCAGTCTGCTATTTGGATGAGAAGCCGCTGAATGTGCAGAAACGAAAAGGACTGAAGATTTTAGAAATACACTTCCTTTTAGGAGAAGTTTGCTTTTGCTTAGACATTTTCAACTTTTCTGAATTATTAGATTTGAATTTTGCAGTCTTGAGAAGTTTAGACGTTATCTGTCCTTTTTCTCCCTTGAGTACTGCTTAAAATAGGAATAATGGACCAGATTAATCTCAGAGGTATTTCTGCTGCTGTCACTGGAACTGCACCAAAGGGGAATATAGTTCTGAAAGAAGTAGTATAAATATTTTCTGGAAAAATATTCTATATACATTTCTACTGAGGTTAAAACACAGAAGTGCAGCTGCCACTGCAACCCTTCTGAGTAGCAGGCTCTATCCTTTTATAAAGCCCATCTGTCTCTACAGAGTATAAAAAATGCATGATCATAAAAAGCAGTGCTCCTTAGGGGAAAAATCTCTCTGTACTAATCTTGTAGTCACTTTACAAAACAGTTTTTAATCCCAAATTTGCATTTGATTTTCACTCAGGAACTTTTGTGGTTTTTGCAAAGTTTTCTTATTCCATTAGAATAAGATATGAGGTGCAGTTTGTTCAGGTGGCAAGTCCAGACTATGAATAAACCAACGTTATCATATGAAAGAGAATTAAACAGGCAGATCCAAGTGGGGATATATTAAGCCAAATTTAAGCTCCAGTAGTTGAATTTAGCCTGTACTAGATGTCTGGTTTGCCTCAGGATATATTCAGCTTTTCAGCTAATCGACTGAGGAAAACTGCCTCAGGTATGATAGAATTTACACGACAGCTCAGTCGAGTAGTTCTTGTTATAAATACTAGCTTAAAGGCATTCTTCTGGTCTTTGGGATCATGACTGTATTTGCATTTAATTATTACATTTCAAACTTTTTTGAACTTGATTAAAAATATTAGGCCAGCCAATTACGTTATTATAGCGGTTTATAGGTAGGAGCAGAACTTCATATCACTTTTTTACTCCTTGGTGAATTTTATTTGCACTTTTCCTCCTGTTTATATCCAGAATCCCTCAGGAGTGGAAACTGTAACGATGTCTTGTATTTAAAAGAGGAAAAGCAAAGGTGTTTTAGTGCTGTTCTGCTCTAAGGGGTACAGAACTATAGCACAGCTCTCTGTCAGTGTAATCAACAAATAATTTAGAACATGAAGTACTCCGCCTTATTGGAGACAAGGACCGACCGGTGTGATACAGTTATCCTTTCTCTTTTTTCCAAACTTCCATTTAAAAAAAAAATCGGTAAAATAACCACTTTTTAATATTCTTATTTTGAAACAATCGGAAGCAAAACGTCATTCACTTAATTGCTCACTGCTGAAAGCCCTATGGCAGAACTACAGTAGAAATGACTTTTTTTAGCCAAACACTTGAATTTTATTACTTGGAAGAGCTAGAATTCACTGTTGACATTTACAGCTATTTACTATGTAAGTGTAACAGCAAACTACGGCAGCTACACTGTCACTCTGTGATGCTCCTCGTCTGAGTCCCCTGCTGCTTTATTTGATTAGGTTGTGGGTTTTGTCTTCGCTGCTCGCTCTCTGGAAGGATTTTTAGTTTCAGAGTCACCATGACCTAAATCAGTGCTCCCTGTTGAGGGCAGTTGTTGCTGGGCCTTCCTATGCTGTGCAAAGCAGGGTGCTTCACCACCTGCAAGTATTTCTTGATGGGTGGGACTGAATTGCCATTTGGAATGAAATTTCTCATTTTTTATTTCAAGATTTCTGTGTTGCTTTTACAGGTTTTGTAGTACTGATTTGGATTTCTTTTCTTAAAGGTTCATTTTCCTAGAAGTGATGTCCAGGGCAAGAAATGTGGCTTTCCTCTAATCTTATGGCCATGACAGTTGGTGGATGTACATTTTGTAGGATGCAATTCATGTAAGTACACATGTTCATCCTCATGTTTGAGTTTCATGGCAATGCACAGGCTTTCAAACTCGAAGGTATTCAGCAACAAACAGTGCATTCATAGCTGTAAATCAGCACAGCCTCCACGAGCCAAGGTAATCACTGACTCCTGCAGCAGAGCCCACCCTGCAGGAGCTCTGTGCTTGAGGACACCAATGGCCTGAACATGTTCAGAGCGATGCTCATTAACATTTACTTTTGTTCTTGGCATTCTTGGTTTATATTCACTAATTAAAGTTCATGTGTTTCCACTGGCAAATAAACATATTTAAACCAAAAATTATGCTACCCCTCCCCAGCCATGTACTGAAAAGTTTTTCTTAGTGCACAGTCCAAGGAGCACCTCTGAGCCTGCAGCCATACTGCAGTACCTTTTTAATCTCTGCTCTGTTTGTGCGATAAGCACAGATATTGTTGGCCTGTTCACCATAATCAGTCAATTTATTTGATGTAGTCTAGTTCAATAAACATTAACACAATTCTTACCACTTCTGTCCAACCAAACATAACGAGCTAACAGTGAAGGATTGCCCAGCAATATGTTATTTTGATATTCATTTCCTAGGTCAGCTAGAGATCCCAGCACGGGAAAGACAAATCAAGGCTGACACTTGGATAAAAAATCACACACTCGAAAAACTTGACGTGGAATCCAGTGATGTCAGAAATCCTAGCTATCTGATGTTTCAAATTCAGACATTCTTCATTTAGACCAAAATAACAGCCATTTATAGTGTACCTTACTGCTGGTGACTATTTAACAGCTAGGTGCTCTCACAGCATGGTACTCTTTATGTGCTCAGTAATGAAAGTTCGCTATTGATTTTTCTGTAGCTGCTTGTAACTATTATAGTTGATACATCAATAGAAAAGGAAAGCACAATGTTTCATAGCAGGCAGAAAATCAGAGAATACATGATGCTGTGACAGTAAATCATGGCATAATCTCAAGAATTGATAGATGGTTACTGCTAACTTGAAACCCATGGCTTTCTGTGAAAAGGCTGGCCTATAATCGCCCAATACGTTGTAACAGACTGACTGCCGGTAATAGTGGTAAAGGACACAGCGCCATGTTTCATCTTCACAGTAATGGTTTCCACGAGGCAAGTTGTTTTGTTGTGGTGGAATTCATTTTGTGCCTTACCACAGAAGGGGGGCAGAAGAATGGTTTGAATGCAGTTGAGATGAACAGTTAGAGGTTGTAGGAAAAAGATTATTCTATTTTCAGGAGAGCGCGGAAGGGCTATGTTTGAAAAGGAAAGAAAGGGGAAGAGAAGTTGTCATTAATTTTTAACTTGCAAAAGTCTGCAGTTAGTTGAAAAGGAAACACAAAAGACCTGATTATTCTTGAGATCAAAATATTGGAGCTGTTCTGTCAAGAAAAGCAAATGCAGAGAAAATAACTTCGCCACAGCTGTTTCCAGCTCCACAGCATCCTGAAAGGGCGCCAAAGGCACGTAAGTAATTGAAAGCTCTTTTAAGTGCCTGCTTCTCTCTGCCATGTTTTTGAGGGGCACGATGCACTGAAAGTCTTACAGTATGCCTAGTGAGGGTTTAGCAGGAAAGTTCTTAATTGCTCTGTTCTCTCTTTACTCCCTGGATCAACTCTGGTATTTTTCTACGGTTTTAATTAATTATGGCTCCTACTTTCCTCTCTCAAAACAGAAAGGGAGGAAGAATGACAGGTAGAAGTGAGCTGGCCAGCTGGAACACAGTGGGCAGTTGAGGGGACACTGGTCGTGCAGAAGGCTCTTGGCAGTGTTCCTCTCTGAAAGAATACTTTCAGTGTGCTGTACTGTTCTCCAGCACTTCTTTAGCGAATGTGAGTATGATACCTGTCCTTTTCAACCTTGCCAGTTTCTCCATTCTCTAACACCAAATGTCTCCCCGGAGAGATGCTCGTAGACAAGAGGAAATGACTTTCTCAACCTACCCATTCAGCCTGCCTATGGCTGAGCATGAAGAACAGTCTGCCTCATGTGTTCTGTTCTGGGATACGGATTTTCCATCACTGAAAGACAGGATAACATCGTCTGTCTCATCCTGAGCAGTTCACTGATCTCTTACTATCTTTGGTGTTGGGAGAGGAGAAAGATACTGTTGTAGTGTTACTCCCTATTCTGATTCTGAAACTCATCTCCTTCCTGAGACTTACCTACACCTGGCGAGCAGAGATATTGTGCAATGTATTTATAATGTTCATCAACTGGGGATGATTCTAAATGTAAGATTTTTCTTATTAATCCTTGAATAATCTTACATAGTGAATTCTTAAAATTTCCTTACAAAAATGGCTGTGTGCAGACTAAACTTTTGGAAGCCATGTGGACTGGTGTTGGACTTACATTATTTTTTTCAGTTTGCCCCATTCTTGATGGCTCTGCAAAGGCCCAGAGTATTAGGGAGAACCTCTGCTCTATGAAGTTCATCCAGCCCCAATAGTGGCTTTGCCAGAGGCTGAGGAACTGTCGTTTTCACTCCCCTCCCCTTTCCTGCCAACATAAGTGAGTGGGATGTGCTCCAAGCTGTGAGCTTGGGAATGAGTGTTTCTGCACAGTCCCCCTCTGACTCCCAATTCACGATCACAGCTGTATTCAAGGCTGACCTGTAAAGTTTGTTTCTGAATTTTCTTTCATTGTTTCTTTCCTGTTTGCCACTATTTCCTCCCTCTCCCTCTCTCACTCAGCTTTGATCACAGTTCCATGGTTTCTCTTTCCTTCCTGTCCTTTTCACCCTTCTTGGTTCTTGTTCTGCCCAGGTATCCTATTCTCTACCGCTCTTCTCTCACCACTCTTGCAATTCTTTCCGTCTCCTGGCTTCTGTTTATTTCTCCTGCAACTACTTTTCAGTGTTTCTTTGCAGTGTTTCAGTTCTCTCACTTTCCTCTCTTAGAGACAACCATTGCTTTTGTTTCCCTTCCAGTGTCTAAGCTGGCATAAGCATCAAAGGGATAAGAGGAGGACAGGGGAATGGGGCACGTGTCTGCGGGGTGAGTCTCCAATGAATGGCTGACAGTGGTAAACAGCCTTTCAGGTAAGAGTCTCTGCAATGTGTGTTTTTAACTAGAAATAAGTAAGGAACAGTTCCTAATCTGTAGGCTGTACCTTCTGGTATAGAAAGTATTTCATAAGTGGTCTGTTACAGCAACAGTCAAGGGAATTTTGCCGTTGCATTCCTTCAGCATATTCTTCCCTCTGTGAAGCATTTAAGCATATGTCCAAATGAAAAATATAGAGTTGTCTCTTTAAGTATATTCCTTCATTTATTTAAATATTTAAATATACTCACATTTAAGTATACTCAGTAAGAGATTCTGGGAACCTTGTCTATCAGAAGTATTCACTGATGTTAAGTGCTTATGCCAATACCAGCTATAAAATTCTATGTAACAATATATTTTTACGTGTAAAATACGTTCAAGCTTGTATCTTAAACATCTACAGTGTGTACTGAAGGCTGGACAAAAATTCCAAAAGTATTTCCAGAGTGGACACGAATGTATATGTGAGTTACTTGCAAGTGATTTTTCCCCCCTGTAGAAGCTGTTTAAAAGCTATTCTTACTAGTATTCTATGAACATATTAGAAAGTGTAAAAGTGCATGCCAGTTGGATTATTCTGAAATCCCCACTGTCTGCACACAAAGGCAGCAGCACAGAATACAGATACTGCTTGATAGTCATGTTTCTAATTACTTGTGAGATTTGTATCTAACAAATATATGACCTAATTTTCTCTCGAGCATCTAATCCTTTTGTTATTTCAAAACCTTCTAATATATGCAATTTATTACCAGAAAAAAAAAAAAAAAAAGGAAAAGGAAATGCACTTGCTCAAGATGGTTAATCTTTTTTTCCACGGCTTGCAACTGTCAGACAAACAGACAACGTAAACCAGTACTGATCATATTGGATCAAATTCATGCCTCAAATAATGCCTTTGTACTCAGCAGTTACTTGAGAGATAAGTCCACAACATTCATTGCATTTTGTGAAATAAAATCAGGATAAATCAGAAGTGATTATTAAATTTTCTCTACAATTTAATGTAGTTTATAAAAAAACAAAACAAAACTTTAATCAACCATGAAATAGAAAGCTTGAAAATTCTGTAAGAAGTTGATCATTCATGACTTTGACATCCAAGGCTGAGAAGTATTACTGAAAACTTATTTCTTAAAAATACTGGTTTAATTCATAACTCTAATAAATAACCCCAGTATTTATCTATATAAATGTAATCTGTATATTATTCACAAGAATAATTGATCAGACATTTCATCAAGAAAGTTATCTGCAATATAGCTGCTGCCATTACTTCTTTCATCCTACCTGCACTGTGTCTGAAACCTGCATGGGAGGCTGAACTAAAACCTGTCAGCTCCATGAAGAAGCGTTCTCGGGAGCAAAGGTCTGTTTATCAGAGTCTTCACTCCATTCGTCATCGTTTAGCGTCTCTACGAACTTTCAGGGACTGATTTTTAATTGTTTGACTGTGCTACAGATTTCAATAGATAAAGAGAAGGGAAGATGTCTTTGCGTTTGTTTCTCTAAAGATTTCAATAAAAACAGAGAAATAAAAGAACAGGGCAAAAGGAAATTCACTTTGTCCTGCATGTTGCACACAGTGCTACAATTCACTTCTGAAAATAT
This sequence comes from Gallus gallus, assembly GCF_016699485.2. Lineage (NCBI taxonomy): Eukaryota > Metazoa > Chordata > Aves > Galliformes > Phasianidae > Gallus > Gallus gallus. Next base: position 1,619,808 of record NC_052539.1, read on the forward strand.
TCTTTTTGCAGTTTTAGACACTAGCATGAAAATAGAGCAAGGAGCTCATGTTATGTTACTTCCAAAGGAAAATATAAATTTGCTCAAAACGTATTCCACATACTTTAAATCAGGTTCCTTTCACTATTGCCTTTGGTCTTTAGCTTGTTTAAACAAATCTGTTTTCATTTGGTTGTACCTTACATAGTCTCTTTAATACTCTGGATTTCACCACTTTTTAAAAAGATAGCTCTGGTTTTCATTTACCAGATAAAGTAACTCAGATATCATGAAAAAATTCTTCTGAGCTCCACAGACTGTAATGGAGTCAGAAACAGCCATGAACAAGAGGACTGATTTCTCTATTTCCATATGCTGGCTCCGTGAATGGAGAAAGTCCTTCGTGAGCTGATCCTAAAATGATCTTTGTTTATTCTCTTTCATTCTTTTCTGGAGGATTAGAGTAGAAAAGTGGAACAGCTCTTATAGTTGCAGAGTAGAGAGGACAGGCTGTTTTGCCAGAAAATCAAATACTTAGATGTTTCGGGGCAGACTGGCTATTTAACTGTTCTACTGACCCACATCATCTCTAATGAGACAGTCATCCTTGGTTTTTGTAGTTAACGTGGGATGTGCAGCAGTGAGAGTCCATATAAATAATCACCTTTGAACTTGGAAGATTGGGCAAAGCTTGCAAAAAAACAAACGAACAAAAACAACAGTGGAATTGTGAGACTCGTGATGAATTTGAACTTCTTGCCTATGAAATTTGCTTTTGCTGATGGGGATACAAGAAAGGACCCATATAGTTGTCATCACTATTTCCTTCAACATTTAGTTCAATTCAAGCTATACATCTCCATCTAGACAGTTTGTGCATTAAGTCTATAATTTGCAATTGAGTTACATAATAATAATCTTAAGAATTGTTCGTCTTGATTTCTAGAAACAGAGCCTCCATTTTATCCAGAGATGAGATCACCCAAAAGACAGTGATGTTCACCTTTAAATAAGCCTACTTCTAATATAATTCATTCCAAACTAATATAACATAGCTGACCCAGTAAGTGTGTTTTTATAGACTTCCATGGACTGTGCACAAAAGCCATTGTTTGCTGGGTTAAGTTCTTAACAAATACCACATAGTCTCATCGTATTATGTCTCAGTTACCACAGTGTTTCTTCCTTTGGCCTTGGGAAACACCACTTTCAAGACTCCCTTCCAAACTCCCTGCTTTGCTATCTTTGCATCCTCCCTTTTCCTCTGCTACATCAGACACAAACTGTGTTCACTGTCTTCACTGTTGAGGTCCTGTAGCTGTTCCTTCCATATTTATCATCGACCATTCAGCATCATGAGGTCACTTCCTGCCTCTGGCTTGCCCTACAATGCCATCTCTGTCTCTCCCACACCCTTTCCAGGCTAAGTGCCTTTCTGCTTTCTCCACTCTGACTCATGCTGAATTGGAGCTCTCCCCAGCACTCCTGATCTACCTACTTCGTATCCACTCTCAAAGCTTTTACTGTGACATTTAAGAAAGGTGTCCCTGGGCTGTGTAGATGTGTTGGAATTGTCTCATCATTATATTCTCTTCCAGTTAAAACCTAGCTATCATTGCATATGTACATCACAAACTTTAAAGGAATATAGGCTGTTAACAATTTCTCATCATAAAATCAGGAAATGTTGTACTATTAAGAATTTTACTCTGAACAATGAGCTTTTCACAGTGAAAAGAGATCCTTCTAGGTAGATGTCTCATTTTATGTTCTCTGGTGTCACTGCTAGCCTTTCTGTGGCTGGGGAATTCCTTCCAATAAGTCTTCTATTTCAAATACTGTTAGTACAGCAAAAAATAATTAAGAATCAAAGAGAGCAAATATTTTGTCAGAAACTAGTATGTGGAAGAATGTACTAAAATAAATCTTGTCTTTATCTATTAGCCAGCTTTCAGCTAATAATAAATTATATTCAGTCCCTCCCTTGTTATAAATACATATTGATTAATTTTAAACTCTGAACTTCAGAATGAGTTATATCTGGTCATTGCTAAACTGCTCTCTTCGCTAAGGGGAAAAAAAAAAAGCCCTCAACACCTATTATACTGCATTTAATTAAGACAAGCATCAGCTTTATGTACCATTATTTGCTTCTGCCAAGTCTCAGTGGCATAAATATTGAGCAGTCACATCTCCTGAATGCTAATTTATTCTTCCTGAATTCCAAAGGATTGCATCAAGTTTAGGAAATGTTTCTTTGCCAACATTATCCTCATATGCTTACTGTAGATAAGCATGAGGCTAGGATATGAGCCTGAATTTAACAAGTGTGCAGAAACTATTTTTCTAAATTCAGATGTGATGTGGGGAAGCCTGAAGGACACGGCTGGATGCTGATTGTACAGAACCCCTTGACTGCTTGTTCGTCAGGTACTGTCTTAAAAGTGCTCTTCAGTGCACTTCAGATGAGTATAAAACAACTGTCAATGGATTTAATAAAACCATCTCATAATAACGACACAAGTATAAATACATGCTATTGATAGCATCTGTATACAGTCAATTGCGAAAATATTTGTATATTTGCAAACTGTGACGAGTATAAACTGCTGAAGTGAGCATTTTGGCTTCAGAGCTGCCTGAAGCCTTAAGACAGTCTTCAAGACTTAAGTGTTGTCTGCCACAGGAATTAAGAAGAGAATCAGTTAGTGAGGACCCCTCTGTTCCTGGATGAATGCTCCACCATGGACTTGCATTAGCTCATCAAGGCAGTCTTTGTTATGCTATACTTTGCATATTCAGGGTACCTAGTTCAGATCTTGCACTGAAGGTGCTACTGAAGACAAAGTATTGTTTTCTGTTAATTTTTGTTATCTTGCTGAAGAAATAGTAGGCCCACTTTACAGAAAGGAAATCTTTGTCCCTGAAAATTATAAATGACTTACACTTATCTGGTAAGAGCATGAGAATAGCCATGCTGGCACTCTGGCTCATTAAATCGTGATCCCATCTTTGACATAGACCAGGAACAGATGTCCTGGGGAGCAGTGTAAGAAGAAAACGTGGAGCGATCCCTACCAGCAGCAGCTGCTGAGGTTCCAGCAGCTGGAGGTTACAAACAGCCAGAACTAACAGTTCTCTGTATTTCATAGCTTACAATGGATTTTCCTTCCAGTAATTTCTCCAAGTGACTCTTACCACAAAAACTATCAGCATCCTCTATGTCTGCTGTCTCGAAGAATATGCACTGTGGCATTTTGAGCTGATCACCTGCTAGCTTCATTTATTTAGTCCTGATACTAAAACTTCCAAGTGATGGGAGGGTAGAAGAAGATCTTTTGACTAATTCTTTTTTTTATTTTATGTTCCCATTTTTTCTGGACTAAGCTTTGAAAAGTTGGTGAAGTTTCTTTATTTCCAACTTCAGAGTTTTTCATAACTGTGTTGATTTGACTTAATAGCACAAAATCAAACTAAGCACAGGCAGGCTTTGTGCAACTACTGCGTGTTCACAGGAAGCTTCTCATTCAGCATTTTTAATCTATGTGAAGATCCTAACAAGAAGGGTTTTTTTTTCCAAAACTGCCTTCAGTGGAGCCCAGTACTGAGATCTACTCTCCTCCCATCTCTACTCTAGAGTTGTAGGGAGAGTGAAAGCATGGAAAGATTTGCTAATGTTCTTCTTAGCCAAAAGAAATGGGTATGGAGTATTGCCTAGTCGAGTGGATCTCTGCTGAACTGTTAAGTAACTGGTGTGGTTTGTTTGAAAATTGAGATTTTTTTCTTTTTCCCCCCTTTCTTTAACGAGAAGGCCGTTGTTTGCCATCCATAGCAATTAAATGTTTACCATGTCTACAGGTCCGCAGGTCCCTCTTGTCTCACATTGAGATGTGAGATCGATAGTGGCTCTGCAATTATTTGCCCATTGATAAAACCTTCATTTCTTAAATGAAGTACATTTATCTGCGTCCTGACAATGATAAGAGAGCAGTACCAGTCAGCTGCTGCCTACTGTAGCATTTAGCTCAGGCAGACAAGTACTTGGACATGGGTCAAATGATGTCTAACTTTCTTCCTATTGGCATTTCACTTTATAAACTGCTTTGATGGAAGGTTTGACAAATCATCCTTGCTGAGTTCAGATAATAAAAACTAGCAGGACAAATGGGAAGTTTTGGCGAAAATTGAACAGTGGCTGATTTCAGGTTAACTGACCAGTTTGTAACGCCACTGGATTGTGAAATGAGATTTGTTACATCAGAAGATGATAAAAAGTAACCTGTATTATAGACAGTTGTTTGGTTCACAAGTTAGAAAAAAAAAAATTTAAATCAAATTGAGTGGCTGAAAAGTTGATCTGAACTTTATTTTGTGATAGGAGGAAAATTAAAGAAAGACTGAGACATATTTTTGCTCTGGTAAAATCAGTGAGAAATTCTATTTAACTTTAGTGAAGCCAAGATTTCACTATAGTGAATCATGGCAGTCTCTTTCTTCCCCAGTATTAGAGAACTCAACATTTAAATAATTAGAATGAGTAGAATAAGATAGAATAAATTTCTAACTCTGTCAGAGTAGAAAAGGAGTTTCCGAACTGCTGTCAGATTCGTTAATGATAACTCAGAGATAACCTGACTCAATTGCTTTTCCTGTCTGCGACATATGTTGATTTAAACTAGCAATTTTTAGACCTACTTTTTGATGATGTGTACTGTGGACTATAGTGGCATGTGCTATAGGAAAATTAGTTGTATTGCTCTGGGATTAGGATAAAGAAATGGCATTATTGACGATTTGGCTCGCTTTCAGTAAGCCAGTTATGTTAATTCTTATTTACGAGGAAACTTGATGAAGACTTACGCACCTATCTGAAAATCAGCTTTCTCAGATAAGCCCTTTCTGTTTTTTGGACATGAATTAAGAAATGTAAAGCCTGCAGAGCAAATGTGAGAAGTAGGTCTCTCAAAGTTTCCCTTCTTCTTTTCCAGTTCTTCACTCTGTGCCCTATCAGTACGTTTCCATCAATTGTATAATGACTATTTTTGAATTGCTTTGTAACTGTGGTTATAAAAAACCAAACGGTTTCTTCTCAATAAATTAATGTTGTGGTTTATTGAGTTTGTGCTACCACAGAAGCAATAGTATAAGGCTTTACTGGTTTGGTGAACACTACGGAGGGGACATCCTTAGAAATGAGAAAGGTTGGTATGTCTTACCATTAAGTGTTACAGAGTCAGATTTTCAATGAAAGTCAGCTCAGGTTTTTGAAATATTGTTTTGATTAATAATGTGTTTTCAGCATTAAGTTCAGTTTTCTGTTGAGATGCCTTAAGAGACAAAGATCTGCATCAAATGCATCTCAGTACTTAGATACAATAATTGCTCCCAATTATTTCCACAGATTTGCTGCTTAGCTAGCTTTTACAACTCTGCTGAATGCTAACCAGCATTGTTAAGTACTTTAATGTCTTAAAAGGCCTGACTCACTCAACTTCAGCCAGACAATTCATTCATACTTTTGGGCACAAACTTAGATATTTAACTGGAAAAGGTACCTATGTTTTTTGTTTCAGTTTTATCATCCGATCTCTACAAACATATGCCTTAATTCTTTGGGTCAAGGGGCAACATCATTATGTTTTACTATTTACAGAATAACATCTAGTTTTGACTTCTAACAAATTGAGTTATGCAGTGTGCTAAATAGTGATTTAATAGTTGGAAAGGTGCTGACCCTTTCTTTGCTACATCATTTCTATAAAGAAGTAATATGACTACAAGGCTCCCATTAGCAGAACTAGCTCTTTTTATGGTATCATAAATGAGAGAAAAATGCTGTTTGTGTTTTGAGAGAGCTTCATCTAAACTTCCCATGGCAGATTCAAACACTATAAAAACCACACAGAAGGACGTATTTCACAGAGTAATTGAGTCTTCACAGCGTATGCAAAATTGTCTTTCTCCTCTTGGTTTATCTGCAATTGTATTAGAATAATTTATTTGTAGAATTTTGTTCCTTTACAGTGAATCTTAAAAAAAGATAATTAAAGAAAAAGATAATTAAATGTCAGCACTGCTGATTTTTCTTTCATTGTTGTGCTTGGCTCAACTGTGCACTCTCATTGTAGACAAACAACTTCTGAGTAAAACCATAATTTTGGCTATGGGGAAACTGCTGGATTTGATCTTATTTATGTTTTTAAGTCTCTCCTTTCAACCACCTGCCAGTAAATAAGAAATTTACTTAGCCAACGTTTATTTAGACCAGTTCTATTAAGTCAACAATGTGCAAACCAGAAACAGAAGACAGGCAGAAAAATCTGTTCCTATGAAGTCAATAGGAATCCATCTCCCTAAGCCCTTTTTTTATTCCAGGCGTTGGTGATTTTTCTTGACTGATTCATTGAAGGGCAGTGGTTTAACTAATTTGTCTTGCATAGGTATCTTTCCTCTGCGTCCTCCATGCGAGTGCAAGACAGTCTTCCCTTTAAAGGTTGTTTCCTACCTAGATTTGTCATAAAGCTATTATCATTAATCTGCACTTGAAGAGTTCCTTTCACTTTTGAAAGACCATGAGTTACATTCTTGATTTATGTGTTACAGTATGACAACCATATGCAAACAAGACTGTTTATACTTACCAGAAGTTCCTTTAAAAAAAAAAAGGAATGTTTTAACCGTATTTCCAAATCATCTGCTTTACATAAACATATTCAATATCATAGAAATATACCAATCTGTGTTTTCCTCTGTCCTCTGGAATTATAATAGAATGTTATCTTCGTTCAGGTATATTCAGAAAGTATATAGAGTAAGCTTGTAATACTCTACTAAATTCTGTAGGTTTTAGGAACCACTTCAATCAAAACCCACTTTTAATCTTTCCATTTGATTGTCCTGCAATTGATAATTAAAAGATGATCACCTGTTTACTGTGGACCTCGTCAAATATATTTTAAAATCATATTTGTTTTTCAGGAAACAATAACAAAAGCGAAATATATTCAGCAGTTTTAGGGAAAAAAGAAACAACACAACAGTAGTAAATAAGGAGCAATGTAAGCATGAAAAGTAGAATTTACCTACCTAAACTAAACAGCACCAGGAATTTGAGACATACAAATTCTCGCAGATCAAACTGCAGGGAGCGAAGCTTTGCTACCAGTTCTTGTGCATGGCTCATAAGGTTGTTGAGGGTGGCTCCAGCTTGTGACGCTATTACGGAATAATCTACCTGTAAAAGAGAGGTATATTCCTGTCTGATATCTGTGCCCACAGAACCACTTGAGAATATTTCAAGTAATCACCTGTAGCTAGGATACTCCTGGATGAAAGAATCACTCTCAATTTAATGATGTTATCAAGTCAGGATGATTTCATATACAAACGCATTTTAGCACAACAGTATATATTGGAATTATTATTAAACCATACATCTTAATGGTATCTCACATCTCTGTGAATGTTGGCTTGTCTGTATTAGCTTGTGTTAGAGGCTCTATGATATGATATAAGCAATATGACCACTGCTTATGACACTGGGAGCTATGCCCCTTATTAGTTTGTTTTATACACTTGGTGTCTCTTGTTCTCATTGCAACTGTATGATCTTGCGGAGAGAGACTGATGAAGTTGGGCTCTGCACCCACACCAGGAATATTAGTCCTGGGGGATATAAAGGTATTCATGGGAAACAATCTGGTGCCTGTAACTTGGCCAGAAAACATCTATTCAAGGCCAGCAATGTCGGTGTATTCCCAGAGGAAGTGGAGGTATTGTGAAGATAGTTTCTGTTCTCTTTGGCTACACAAAATCCTGGCACTTTCTGGACTTGGCTCCAAGGGACTTGTTCTAGCAGTTCCTTCTCTGCTGTGGGAGGAGGAGTGGGCAGGTGCATGGCACAGACCAGCTGCATGGACACTGTCCCAGGCAGCCACTGTGGCACATGAAGCCCCTTGATCTGCAGCGCAGTAAGGAGCGTGACTGCAGGGGAGGTCTGCTGCCCCTGGCATGCTGCCCTTTCCTTCTCGGAGAGACTGGCCTCTTCACAAGCTGTCCTAAATGACTCTTGTGTGTAGAGGACCAACAGAAAGCTGCCACGAATGCACCGTATTCTAAAAGGGCAACGTTTATAAGGCAAGGTACTTAAAGCCCGTCCTATCTGATATACTCAACTGCGGTTCTTAAAATCAGTCAGCCTCACCACTGTGCATACTAAAACATCTTTATGGAAATGCTAGTGTCATTAAGGGGATGCATCCATACAAATGGCTGCACCAACCACTGCCCCTCTGAGAATGGTTGCTGCTAACTTCTGTAGACTTTGTCATGGGGTGATGAAAGCGGAGACACACTCGGGCTCCATGGCCACAGGGAATGCTGTGATCTAGAGACACAGGGGCTGTGATGTGGTAGGTGTTTTCAAAATGCCTTTCTTGCCTGGCTATGCTAATATTTGCAGAGCTTCAGTCTCTTAGGGGCCTCCACCACAATGGGAAGTGACAGCCATGCTTCATATAACCACACATTGGTGAAGCCTGGCTTTAAACTAAGGCGAAGCCCAATGGTAAGTGCACGCTTTGGGTTAACGGTGTGTTTAAAGATGTCAGTGCACTAATCCAGTCTTTAAGGTCTCTCATAATAAAGTACTTAATAAAGAAGGACCAGGTACCACCGAAGGAAATAGAACAGTACTGAAAATTTTGTTTTTCCAGACACTGATCCCTTAGAATTTATATTTTCTAAGTAACTGTTGTGGATATTGTACTTTGGAACATGTTTTTTCTTTATTTTAAAAGTGTTAAATTGATTTCGCTCAATCATAAACAGCTGCAAAGCAAGAAGAAAACTCTAGGACTTAAAACTGTCAAAATTTCAGCCAGGAAAGATAAGATAGATGATTGAAAAGGCCTAAAACTAACCTCTCCTAGAGATGACCTTTATGTAATCAATAGGTTACAGACTTTAATAAGACATTTTATTTATATATACTTAGTGCTCCCAAGACATTGATTGGAAGCAACTGTATAAGAAAAATGGAGTTACTCTTTTGGCATGCATGTTAAAAATAGCACTGCAGAGCATTTAGAGTGGTGCTTATGTTTCAGTGAAGTCAATTGGTTATGCTTAAATATCCTATGAGATAGTTTTTATTGCTGTCTTTTATACTTGGGAACACTGAAGTGGTGACATTAAATTGTTTATTCGGGACCAAAGAAATCTGTGGCTAAACCAGGATCCAGTCTTTGTGACTCCCAGACAAACAGTCTTTCAAAAACTGCTTTCTATTTCGTCTGTTCTCTGTCTCTCTCTCTCTGCCCCTCCATATACATAAATGTATTTCTCTCTATATAAGGATATATGTTTACTTAAATAGTAATAAAAAAGTAGTAACGTGCCCAAATACTTTTTATTCATAGAACAGTTTAATATGATGACATGATTCAACTACTTCCTATTGAGAAGCTGGTCACATACAAATATCAACTCATTCTCAACTTTATTTCCCTTTTGTAATGTTAATGCTTTGTTAAGTGGAGGAAGAAAGCTCAAAATCCCTCACTGAGGTTCCAGTTTGTGGGGGAAATACGCCTTTCAATTCATAATAAGAAGTTAAGATGTCTGGATGTCAAGAATATCAGTGGCTTTAGTGCAGCAATTATGCCGTAATGGAAAAGCCCAGTAGATGCCTGGATCTCCCACCATCCCTCTACTGGAGAGCTCTCACGCACCCTGCTACCCTTTCAGGTGCATTTAATATTTGCAACACCAGCAAATTTGTCTGGGAGGCAAGTCCTCATCTGCCACTCACCATGAGCAGGCTGTATTAAATTTTTATATTTATTGACATTTCATTACCATAATTGACTGCAGTTGGTTCTCTAGTAGAAGGCACAGGGCTGCCTCCTAAGCAGGAGAATTGGTCCCTTGAGTAGGATTTGCAATTAAAAACAATGCAGAATGGATTTTTTTTTTATTGTGTAAATATGATGAGTTGAATTTTCGGCTTTAACTAGAGAATACTGGGTGTGCAGGAGGCTTTTTTCAAGAGTGAGCAAAATTATAAGTCAGTGGAAAGACGACCCCCAAAGGTGTCAATCAGTTTATACAAAATCAACTGTGCATGAAAAAGCCTCAGTTAATGTCTTTTTGGAAAAAAATGGTCACATTAAAGAGTATACTATCTTGCTTGTTTGGTTCTGTATGCAGAAACCAATGCTAAAAGGTGTATTAATTCTTTCACCTTTCAGTTCATGATTAAACATGCTTTCAAAGACAAAAATTAGAAGAGCCTAGTTCTTGAGCAAAATGCTTACTCGCATACTGACATCTTAATATTTACTTAACGCTGTATGACAAATTCCGTTTTGTAAAATCAAACCAACAAATGGCTTCCCAATTATTAGTACTGCATAGTTTAGTTGATTTTGGTGTTGATGGTGACAAGTTGGCTGGCATTTTTGAAAACAGAAGCTTCAGTGATGCTTTCATATCACCTAACTTAGGAATAAAGCAGTAGGCATAAAGTTATGGCTGCACAGATGACTGGAGGTGTAAATTCCTCATGTTCCAGTACTCAGTGCTATCTTGCATGATGAATATAGTAATGATAAAGAAGTAATGATAGACGTTTAACTGGGTTAGCTCAGTACCAAAGCAGTGCCATCAGAACAGCACTGTATAATTTATGCTGCTACTTGTTCTTGCCATTCTGGTACTTACGCTTAATTGTTTAGGGTTAGTGTGGGTATCACTCTATGTGCTATACTGCAGGCTGTGCTGTAGTACCATCTGCTAACTGATGTGCTTAAATCTAAAATTAGGTACTAGAAACCTCCACTCTGCTGCCACCTAACTTTGTGCTGGAAGTCCTCACGGGCCTATCTTCCACCTAGAGAGTCAAACTGGCACTAGGCATGGCCAGGACTACTCCAGTCATGACAGTGGGATAATAACTGTGCGTCCAGCTCATGCTACAGATCTTTTAAGATCTGTGGACTAGATTGCCTAAGGTATCAAAAATGCCAGACTGGGAATTTTTCAGCAGTCAACTGAGATGTGGGAATTCCAGGGTCAAATCTCTAGTCCAAAGAGCGCATTAAATATATTAGATTGTATCCTGGCGGTTGGGCATCTGTTGAAAGTCAGAAATATCAAGTGGCCTTCCTTTTTTTGATCCAGTTCAAGGTGACGTAAAAGTCCAAATGCCTTAAATGACAGTGGAAGCAAGTTAGGCCAGTGCTGAGCGTTTATGAAAATTCTTCTTAAAAATAATATATCTTGGTAAAGTACCTATGGTTCAGCAGCATTTAGGAAGACAGCTATCAAAAAATTTCACAACTGATAAGCAGAGCAGTTAAGAGATGGAAATGACTAATACTGCAGATTTTTTTCTTGCATGAAGCAAAGTAGCTCACTGTGTTTTTGGCAGCAAACATCTGGGTGCAGCAAAATGGTCACCCTCTTCCTCCCTGTTCTGCTCTGTGCTGCTCTGGCAGCAGGGCCTGCTGCTGGCTGTGGGGGCTCTGCCACTGCACCCATCCATGGGTGGCAACCTGCACTGAAAGCCCTGAAGCCTTTGAGTTGGCTCTAGTGTCTGGCTACGTGGCTGGGTGAGCATTTCTCCCAGAAGAAGGCATTGAGCATAGTATATACCAAGCAAGTTAATTTACTATCACATCCTTAATTACTTTCACTATTTCCTGAGGTAGGAGAGAATATATATTTTGCTGGCAATTGCGGTGGTTATTAAATTCATTTTCATATTTTCATATTATTAATACTTTCATTAATTATATTTAAAACAATGCATGTTATGTTTCAAAGCAAGTGAATGTAGAAAAACACACAGGAGAAGTGCCTGCACAAAAATCGAGGAGGATTCAGCACAGACAAAATCAGCAAATGCTTATATTAGTTTTGGATATATTAATTAAAATTGTGATGACTTACACACTGTAAGATGCTTGTCATTTTATCATGATATACAATAATAGAAGATAATGAATTAAGTTGCCAGTGGACCTTTCCCCTAGGATGATGTTATTGTGCTTGCTAATTAGTTATAATATGCAAATGCTAACACTCTAAAGTATTGCAAACTATGTCTAACTTAGTTTCAAAAAAGACTAGTACATCAAGATTGGAAAAACTCTGTGCCCTGTTGTTGATCATATATAAATTCATTTATAGTAGATATATTGATGTCGTAAAAGGCATGATGATAAAAATATTTTTAAATTTCATTCAGAGAGCTATTTTAACCAGTAACATTACATTTTCTACTTCAGTACTGGTGGTAGTCCATTCTTCAAACTATTAATATGAAGATGTTAAGATATAACTAACCTAGAATACAATAGAATCCATTTCTTTGTTTCAGTGTTGCAATGGTCTTTGTGTTTCTTATGTATAGAAGAGGTGATATGCAACCACTGCTGAATGTACAGTGGTGGAAGACAGTCCATCAATGGAAATGTTTTGTAAATGTTTGGGCAACATCACTAGGACTGTATTAATTCAGTCTGTTTCTTCAGGGACTTTTAACTCTTTTGATGTCATTTTCCTTTCTTACACTCTTATATGAACCTCTTCTTGACTATGTTGAACTCCTTCCCATCAGTCCAGAAGACTGGATGCATTTACTTTGGATCCCAAAAGTATGGCTGCTTCAATACAGATGGTCAGGACAGATAGATGTATTACTTCTGTGTTTTAACTGGATCTGCAATTTTATCCTTAAAGCCTCAGTGCTATAATAGGTTTGATAGCAAAGCAAATGTGATTTGAGTTCAAGTTTTTTTACAGGTGTTTTCTTTCTCTAACACTTTTAAATTTGTACCACAGCACTGCTTCTGCAAGGGTCATCCTTATTTGTGAAACAGTCATCTGCAGCCTACAGTCTGAAAATGAAGCTATTTCCTGAAACCGTTCTCAGCAGTGAGGCAAGTTGGTCACCTAGACAAGCAGATTCTCTGAAGCCAATGAATTGATGTACATCAGGAGAGTAGAAGCCTTCTCTGCAAGTGGTAAGTCTAACAAAAATGGCATTGCCACATAAAATTCCCCAGGCAAAGCCCCTGTGCAAAACCTCAATGCCTTTCAATAAGGTACAGCTGGAAGAGCTACAGAGCATCCCGGAGGTTCAAGCCACAAAATTCTGATCTAGATTGTAGATAGATTATGATTTGCTTCAAAACAAAATGCTGTTGAGATCTTGGTTATTCCTCATGCTCTCCTCAGGTGTTCTCTTAGGATGTAAGTCTGGGTGAGAGGATATATATGTATGAAGTATGCGAATTAATCAGTAGTTTGAACAATCACAAAAAGTATCAGATTTAGGCACATTCTTAGGCAGCCTTTTTAATCTGAAAGACTTTGACCAAACTCAGCAAACAGAAGATTTGGCAACATTGAGGAGTGGAGGTATGAACAAAACGAGCAACTTGCGTCTGTGTAGCTGACCCTACAATTGATGTGTTGTGTGTTGAATGCTGCCTGAAAATGCAAGGGCAGTGACATTCTGTACGGAACTTCAGTATCTATCCTGTGTGTGCTGGATCTTGGAAATTGACTGTGTAGTGTTGGAGTAGAAGATAGAAAAATAAAGTGCTCAAGTTGGATGCATTAAATTTCTGTAATTGCAGATTGTCTGTTAAAATTACAAGGCACATGGCAAGCATCCTAAACTGGGCGGATGGAGAGCATATTGGCAATGATTTACAATTAACTACCATGTTGCAAATCACTCCTTGGCTGTTTTCTATTATGAAATTTGGAGAGTTGTAAAATGCATTTGTGCTACTTTATTTCCTTTTGAAATGGTAATTACTGCTGCTGAGGGGCAGTAGTTAGTGCAGAAAATGAAGTGTGCAGCACAGGGAGGAACTTGTTTCTGAGGAACTGCTGAGGAATTGTAATGATATGAAAAAAGTGCTTTCCTGACACACAGGCACACAAAAGAGGTTCATTTATGAAACTCGAACCAAATAAATAACAAAATAAAGTAAACCACAGCCTTTCTGTGCAAGGGACATTGTTCACTTCTTTGTTGCTGACTGCACTTTTTTTTCCAATCAAAGTAGGAATAGTGGATTGACACTGGGAAAAACTCATAAGCCAATGGCTTGAGGGAAACGCGGATGTATGGTAATGTGAGAAGAATGCCCTAGGGTGACAGGTGTGAGCTGATGTGTTTGAAAATTATCGAGTGTGCTTCTAACTGCTAGCCCATGTTATGTACCTAGGATTGAACAAAAAATGGTATGGCCCTGGAGAGCTAGATTAAGTTTGACTTTTATATCTGAGGAGCAGAGGCTGTGCACTCTGAGTGGAGAGAGCAGGTATGCTCTAATTAAGTGGTGGTAAGCTCCCCCCTGACAGCTTCCCCCTTGACTGCGATTGTAAAAAGGACTGTGTTTATGAGTAACTTTTATGGAGGAATATATTAAGGAAAGCAAGGAATGAGGCTTCTAAGGTCTTAAATTTGGTAACTTGTGGTGATAATCATGATCTCTCAGGTAATAAAGTAGGCTATCTAGCTCCGGACCTCAGTTTAAAGTTAATATATTTGAAAGCAAGGTGATTGACTGTAATTTTGCTCATAGTGCTCTGCTGGTAGCTCTAAGTAAAAACATATACAGCACTTTTCATCAGAAGTGTCAGAGTGCTTTCCACACTTTAATCAGTTGATTTCTGTGAGATGGTGGCATGTTTATTTCCTTTTTCCTACTGGAGGAACTGGAAGGATTGGGGCAGGAGCCAGCAAGTATGCAGCATTTAGTGGAGCAGCGAATACTGGTAACGCCATGGTCTAGAACTGTGGTTTTCCAGAGTTATTTTACAGTTAAATAGTGGAGGGGAATTTAATTCCTCTGTCATAAATACATTTGAACTAGACTTGTGTCTTAGAGGGGCAACAGACCAACTTGATGCTGCCAAGATAGTCCATTTTGATGTTCAGGAGTAGTTGTAGTGGATCAGGTTGGCTTAACAAGAAATTAACTATTGAGCTACACTGCAAAAAGGTAGTAGTACATGGCAGGTGAAAGCAGGAAATGGCTCAGAACAAAAAATATAAAAGCACTGTCCAAGTGTGTAAGGAAGATTTTAAACTGACCTGTTTAAATCAGCTAAAGCTGAGACTTGCACAGGATGTCAAATCACCACTAAGGGAAAAGCAAGGAAAATGTGGAACTGCTGCTGGAGTTGATTGGTGATTTAGTACAGGCTAGTAGACCAGGCTGAGGTACTCAGTGCCTTCTTTGCGTCAGTCTTTGCTAATGTGGTCTCCTAAAACTCTCTGCTTTGCAGCAGAGCTCAGGGAGGAAGAGAGTCATATGCTGAAAAAACTTGCTGGAAGGAAAGGCTCTGGTTCAGCATTCTTATAATTGGCTCCCTGCTCCCCAAGCAGCCAAAGTGTGAAGAGGAATGCACAGCAAAGGATGGAAAACTGGGGGGGGCTTGCACCAGTTGCAAGTGACAAATGTTAGTGTAGAAAAGCCAAACTAGGTTGAAAGGAGGATGTGTTAAACTTACTTGACAAACCTGGGGCAAAAATCAGTGTAATCTATTCAATTTTCCCAGGTTTTAGTTTAGTTGGAAATATACAGTTTCCAAAACCAGCCGATGATTTCTAAGCAGTGCATTTAATTAGCATGCTGTTGTCCAACAGCAATAAAATGCTATGCTTTGCCATGAGAGCATGTACAGCTGCTTTTTTTTCTGCAAATAAAGATAAAAGTGGCTAATCCAGATAAGAACCACTGCTGTGGAAAAATGGAGGCAGTGGCAAGAATGTAAAGGTATGTAAATGTCTAACAGTTCCTCTGGAATTTATGCACTCGGCACCTTTAACAGCTAGCTCATCACTTAACAAAGGAGGCATTAATTTAGCAGTTTATTCAGTAACAGAAATCACTCTATGTGCTTATGGATTAACAACAAAGGAATCACACAAGAACCCTGTGTGGTAAATAAAATAGTTGCCAGTATAATTCTTTTTGTTTTGCAGGTTGTGAAATGGCAATTGAATCAGTAATTTTTTTCAGTAGCACTGATATAAATCAGGAATAATGCAACTATTTTTTTCCTCGTATATTGAGACTGAGCTTTATCTCATCCAGATTTTAGGGACTTTCCACAAAGGAGTCAGTTCTGTAGAATTTTCCCTCTACTTTTCCTGTACAAGTGGATCATTTTCCCCTTCTACTGTACATCTTTTAGTCATTAATGCGGTTATTTCTCTTCCTTTTCTAACACTGTAGCCATTTCTTGATGCTAAGGTGTGTTTATAAGAATCATTACAATCAGCATTAAGAAATGGCCACAGTGTTAGCAATGTGACTGAAGCCATAAGCAGATTCCTGAGCACACGGGCAGCAATGGCGCATCGGTATGGTTAGAAGAAGGAACTCCTTCCCACACGTGTGCACATCCAGGCAGTTCATTGTGCAGTCGCTTAAATTGCGGTGGGCCATCATTTGTTTTCACTTCGAATCAGGAACAGAGGGCACAGATGCACTTTACTTCTCTTTGATACTGAGATTTTTTTTTTCAGAAAGAAGGATCTTAGGAATAAGGTTCTTTGTTGTGCTCTTGGTGCTTTGCACAGTACGGGTGAGCCAAAACTTCCTACTTTATTCAGCTTTTCTCACAGTTTTCCTAGTATTTGCCCACGTTATGGCTCTGGCGTTGTGGGTAACCCAAGCATTTGACATCTGAAGAAAACTAGCTGTTAGAAAGCTGTGCAAAAACTGCAGTGCGCATCCCCTGAGACAGCTCCTGAGACAATATCTGCACGTATGTCCTATGGTCGGAATTATTTTCCTGGTTGTAGGTGTCTCCGCTCCCCAGTCTCTCACACAAGTGCATACTTCTCTAAAAGCAAGGTATTTCTGAGGCAGTAGCTGCAACTTATCCAGGTTTCTGATCCAGTTAGTGGTTGTTTGGAGTAAACCATAATTCTGAAGGGAAAATAAACTAAAATTGCTTAGACCTAAAGCACAGAGTTTGGGATGTCTGTTGTTGCTGCCAGAAGTAAACCATTTTAGCTCTAAGAAAATAAATCCTTGAGAAACACTTCTCATCTGCTGTTTTTCAATCACTGAGGTATACAAGTATATTTGAAAAGCAAAGTGCTTATGATTATATCTGCTTTTATAAGTTTAACTATAATCAACAGACTAGGAACAGAGTGCACAAGTCATTTTAGCTGCATTATTTGTGGAGAATCTCTGAGAACACAGAAGTGCTCCTGACCTAGTTAAACTCCTGCTATTCTGACAATGATTATTAAAAAGCCATCAATACTTCTCCGAGCCCACATACTCACTTGTTGCCCGGTAACCAGAAGGATGGAGCCTTCTTTCCCGTGTACCACTTGCCGGTAAATGTGATCTAGAATTAAGAGTTCGCTCCAGCAGTTCTGAAGCAACTTCATTTGGTCATCAACCTGTAAAGCAGACAGTGGTGGCGTTACACTGGAAATGAGTCCTGCATCACACTGCAGAGCCTGGAAGCTGGCAAAAGAAATTAGCAGAGAGTATTTGCAGTGGACAGTTGCATAAAGTTTCTCAGAGACAGTTGTATTAAAATAGTCTTTCAGGGGTTCTTATTTTGATTGATTTGGAGCTGTGATAATGCCCGGGGAGTTGCGTATGAGGAGCAGTCTTGCACAAGCTGAGTTAGGTACTGCAATAGGTGTTTTCAAATTTGATAATCATTTGTACAATGATTTTTTGCATTTTATCATTTCAAGCTTGTTTTCTAGTTATGTGGTAGAGAAAGTGGTAATGCTTGTCAGTAATGGATTTTCCAAGTGTCACCTATGAAAGTTACCTAGTATTTTGTCCCTGTTTCCAATCACTTGCCATAGGGCTCAAACTTCAGCATCTTACGCATCCAGTTCTCGCTGTGCCTCCCTCATTTGACAACTTCCCCTCTCTCTGGTCACAGTCTTCTCCCAACTGTTCTGCTCCCATTTTCTCTCCCTTAGATTTCCGTACCAAATTATTCCCCCTCGCCGGACAGTGCGAGAAAATGGAATCAGGCGAGAAAGGGAACAGATCAGCATGAAGCCGATGTGGAAGGAAGCACCTGTGTGCAACACAGCCTTTTCACCCCGCAGCCTTCACCAGGACCTTCTCCACGACTGCAGCAGGTACCCCTGCTGGGAAATGCTTCATTCCCTCCGCTGTGTTTTCTATGTTGATAGCATTTTCTGTTTGCTTTTCTTTGTTCATTTTTCTTAAATTATTTTCATTTTGGTATTCCAAAAGAAAAGTAAAGAGAACGAAGGAAATTATTTTTAAATATTGCCAAAATAACATTTTAAGGTTGCAAAAATCAATCACTACAGAATTATTTCATGCTTGTGTTAAGACTGTCTGTCCCGTTCCTATGTTCTTTCTGATGTGCATTTGTGTTGTAGTAGAGATATTAATGCATAGGTACAAGAAAAGGCTGAATTAGTATGGGATAAAACACCCTCAATTTGGATATTTCAGAAGTTTTGCTTTGAGGTTTTAAGTATAATCTTTTAACATAATTGCTGTTCTGCCTACAGTCACAGTTAATACACGTAAGCTCAGATAACACCTATAAGCCACATAGCCATGGGCAGCAGAGATGGAGGACAGAAGGAGGTGTGAACTCTGTGGAAGGATATATTACTAAGTCAGAGTAAAGCTTGTGCTATCACAAACTCAGCCTTACTCTATCTGTATGCTGCCTGTGCTTGTGATAGTTCCTTTCTGTTCAGACTGCAGAGCAAGGCTGATTCTGTATTAAAAGGTATTTATTCCCCTGCCTGCAACATGCCTTTGACTACAAAGCCATTTCAACCAAGTGACTTGTTAGCTCAGGAGTGGTCTTCTGAGTTATCCCAGTGAAACACTCACCACCAAAATGTGTGCCAGATTTGAAGTAAAGCATTTTTAGAAGGAATTGTTTAAAATTTACAGATTCCAGTGCTCTTGGTTTTTATGTGGAATTGTTCATGATCGTTCCCTCCTGTGTACAACCAAGTGTTACAAAATTCAGATAAATAATACCAACATGATCATTTGATCCTAAATTAGCATTTCAGATAAAGCTACCGCAGCTTACATCTGAACAAAACAAGCTGTGAGACAGTTTAAACATTCAACATCCATGTCATAACAACCAATACCTGAATAAGAGGTCAAGCATTTGATTGTATTATAAATGACATATTTCTCACTAACCCATCTGTCTCAGCCACAGGCAGCAACTTTTGAAAACAAACTGCACTTTACAGGTCTGGCTTTCTGAAGGCCCCAGCAGCAGCTAGTCTGCAATCAAAGCCTACCTCCCAAGCTTTATCATATCATTACTGAGCCAGTGCTGTGAGAACAGTGTGAGATGGCAAAATCACAAAAAAATGTTTTGCACATAGCCTGTTCCTGCTGTTCTACAAGACTCATAAAGCTGGCAACAGCGAACATCTGCTAGTAGTTCACAAAATCTGTCTCTCTGCATTCACTGTAATTTAACCAGTGAAAGCCTATAAAATGGATATCATAAAAAGCAAAATACACATCCAAAACACAGTGTTGACTTCAGGAAACGATTAGATCCAGCTGCTTTTGCCGTTCTAAGAAAGCTGGCAGGGCAGCAAGATGCTTCCCACTTTGTACTAGTAAGAAACAGAGATGGCTTTAAGGAGGATCACAGATTACTAAAATGGAGGAGCAATTGCAGCCTGCTTCTGAAAGGTGTGCAGGTGAGGAAAACCACATACCGCTGCTAACAGGTACTGGATATAAAATAGAAAACAACACAGACTATTGAGTAAACGTGATAACACAGCACACCTTATGCTGGGATGAGCTGGTAAACTTTTGGAAGTGTGTAACATTAGCCAGAGCACAAATACCCTTGTGTTTCTGTGGCACGCTTGTGCATAAGCATACACTGTCTGACAAAACAAAAAATTAGCACTTGGCCACAACAAATGCATATCTTAAAATGATCTTGAAGCCAATGAGGCTTAAGCTTTGATGGATAAAGTGCAGAGTGAATTCTGGAAAGGAGGGTACTTCGCAGAAACAGCGCCTTGTGGACTTGTGACTCGGAAGCCAAAGCATGCTAGTCCTCCATGAGCGTGGTGAGGAGAAGAAAGGGCAAGATTCTGTGAGCACCAAGTCTTAGCTCCAGTCATTAGCCCTCAGTAATCAACACTGGTTTTGTTCATAGTATTGCATACAGTTAGAAGCAAGCCCAAAATCTTGTACTGGTGGCTAAACTTCGAGCTTTTTTGGTTTGTGGAGATTTTTGACACTTATCAATTAACAGCAACAACAAAGTGCCCTTTGAAACAACTACTGGGAATGCTTATAAATAAAAATCAGACATCATCTGGCCAACAACTGACTACTACAAGGACTCTCCCCAGATCTGCAGCTGCTCCCTGCCATAACAAACTATTGACATAAGCATAATGTAACCCATGTCTCACCTAAGCAAGTTGTCAAATGATATATCCATTTGACAACTATGTAGCCTCAAGCAAAATTGAGAGTGAATACTGTGCTCAGATGGTTAAATTTAGGTCCTGTCTGGCCAGTGGCATTCAGATGATGACTCTTAGCAGGGATGGTATAACTGGAAGTAGTTGCTGAAGAAATGGTTTTTAAGGAAAGATGTAGAGGAAGCTAAGAGAAAGTGTGTGACTCAAAAGAAATGGGGATAATTTCTAGCACATAGGATGGCATGAAAGAACAATCATGTTAAGATTATCAAAGGAGTAAAATGTTTTACTTGTAAAACAGTGACTGGATAAGGAAGCGAGGAGAGTGCTTAGGAGGAGGAGGTTGTAAAGGAAAGGGTGTTGTGCAGTGAGAGGACATAAGGGAAGTTGGATGTCAGGTAATGCCATGAAGGTGAAGCTGATGACATTGGATATGATACAGAATTACAGGGAT
The DNA here is from genome assembly GCF_016699485.2 of Gallus gallus. NCBI lineage: Eukaryota > Metazoa > Chordata > Aves > Galliformes > Phasianidae > Gallus > Gallus gallus. Next base: position 1,640,732 of record NC_052539.1, read on the forward strand.
TGTGTGAGAGTAAGTGAAGCTGCTGGGGCAAAGGAGGAGCAAGTACTTTGTGTCAAGCAAACAGAGGATGGCAGTTGTCATGAGCAGAGATGAAAATGGATACGTGTACTATCCACGCTCAAGAAGTAAGAATATTTAGGTGGAGCAAGGAGTAGCTTTCTAATAGCATTAGTACATGATGGTATCCTATTTCAATCCTTGTTCTTATAAGAAAATCCTATTCAACTATGCTTACAGCAAGGACAAAGAAGCATGTCAGAATTTGGAGTCATCCTTGTGCTGTTCAGATTGGTTGCAGCATTTTCCCCATATCACAATATGGAAGATAAATGGTCACTGTCACAGCCACCCACCACCACCCCCCTGTGCTGCCTACCAGCTACCGTGCCCGCCACGATGAATAACAGCATGGCTCACTATGCAAAAAAAAAATCTCCCTGTATCTATGAGGGTTGCTCCAAAAGTAATACCTTCTATTTTACTATGTTGGCCCATGATGTCAGAAGTGGATGCTGATGGTATGGAAGTAGAGATTGAACCTTCCCACCAATATTGTGTTATGTTTTGTTGCCGTGTGACAGATGGCAGCAGAAGAGCAGTCTGACAAAATGGTGTCTGACATGGAAGTGTGTATGGAGCAGAGGAGCATCACTGGATTCATTTATGTGAAAAAATTGCACTCATGGGCATCACCGACACTTGCTGAAAATGGATGGAAACCAAACAGCAAATGTAGTGAAGTGAGGCAGTGGGTGGTGCGTTTCAGCAGTGGTGTGAAAGAGAAGCTGCATTCTGCATGGCCATGCACGGCTGTCACACCACAAAATGAAGAGTATCTCCATCCGCTCATCCACATGGATTGGTGGTTTACAACCAGACAACTGCACATGGAGCTGAATATTGGAAACAGTGGTGGTGGTGTTGGAACGTCGCAACATTTGCACGAGGTGGGTCTCAAGAATGTTCACACATGAACAGAAGGAACGCTATATGCAAGTTTGTCGGGACCTGCTGAACCAATATGAGGCTGAAGATGACGGTCCCGGGATCATATCATTACTGGTGGTGAGACATAGTGTTACCTCTACAAACTGGAGTCAAAACAGCAACACATCAATTCCCCATCAAAGAAAAATGTCAGGATGCAGCCCTCAGCAGGTAGAGTGATGTGCTGGTTTTTTGGATTCCCCCAAATGAAGGAATTACTGCTTGCACAGCCTGCTTGTCACAACACTTGAAAAGGCTGCAGGCTGTGCTCTCCCCTGGTTGTCTCAGCCATTGTGCATCGCAGCTGTTCTCAGTAAAGCCCCAGTGCAGAACTGCTGTATGGTTGGGCAGGGGCAGAGCATGTCTCAGGACCGGACTAGGTAAAGGTAGATCTATACCCCAAGCACGAGAGATTGCCTGCATTATCTTCCTTCTTAATTTCACTATGCAGTAGTAATTTTCTTCTAGAATGTGAAAAAAAAAATAAATCAAGTTTGTGTAAAAAGTGAGACAAAGAGATGTGATTCTCCATTCTCTCCATGTCCTCTGACCTTTTCCCTGGGACTTGGTAGGACCATGGGGCCTGGTGGCACTGTGACACTCCTTTGTATCCACTATAGAAGATTCACGTGGCTTTGCTCATCTGTACAGTGAGCTGCACGCTGTTAAATATCCAGATACAGGTCTGAATACAGATTCCGTGGTGCACCACCAAGTTCTTGCCTGCAAACTGGAGTTACAAGGTGACTTGAAATCACTTGAGTTCTCTGAGTTCTGAGTTCTCTGCTGGCAAGGGTTAGAAAACAAGCACGCACTAGAACATATTTAGACACAACTATTGGTTTGCATAATTTATCTTACAATGTATAACAAGTCATGCAGGATATTTCTGGGGGTGGAGGAAATAGATTCTCAGATTGAAGTGTGAAGGTCTAATCCTGAGCGCGGTGGTGACACATGATCTCTTGGTGGGACAGAAAGTTGGACTGGGGTGAGGATGAGGCGGTTGCATTTGTCTGCTGACTCTGGAGTCCCACTCAGCCAGGCCCTGAGCTTTTTTGGGGGGGGGAGAGGGGATGGGGTAATGACTGGAAGGCTGTCTGGCTTGATGGGGCCTCTGTTGACACTGCAGTACCCAATCCCACATTATCCATTGCAGCTAAAGGAAGGACTTATCTCAGAAATGCTGGTTACTCATCTGAAAAATTATTTGTGCTGATGTTATAGATAAGGAAGGCTAGTGCAACACAAGAGTAGTATTGTTGTAGAGTGTATGCTTCCCACAGCATGGCACGTTAATCATTAGGAACTTTTGTTTTCTCTGAAGAGTAACATTCAAATTGTCAAATGGTAAAATGAAGAATAATGTGTACGTTTTGCTGAAATGCTCCTTAATCTTATCAAAACCACACTGTGTCTTTCTTTTAGGAAAGTGTTTCACAGTATTTAGCATACAGTAACAAATAACCCACGGATGTATTACGGTATTTCTTCTGAAGGGGTATTTTCAGCCTGGCGCTCGATGAAATACCTGTTAAAAGTTTCAGGGTCGTGCTTTTTTTTGTGTGTGTTGTTTTAAGCTAAATATTTTCACTATAATTACTGCTGCAGACTCAGTTAAACAATATGCTCACTTTTTACCCAGTCTGCACCCCTCTCTCTGAGAATCCTCGTTCATCTTTTCAATGGCATCAGCCGGCACTATAGCTCTATGCTCTTCTGCTACTGAAAATTTAAAGGGCATCTAATGATTAAAACAAAAAATATGATGTTTAAAATGTATGCCATAATAATGTGTTGGATTCAGCTGAATTGTTTTTACTTATGTTTCTAGAAGGGAATGCCAATGCCACTTTCAGATTCTACGACCGTTGAATAGCCATTTCCTCGTGAACATGAAGTGATTAAACATCTGTCTGAATTGCTCAGCCTGAAGCACAAAGGTTCAAGGGATGGTTGAACTTCCTTTCAAATGTACTTTGGAGATCCCTGACAAGTCATTGCAGACATACAGCTTGAGTGGTTGCTTCACTTTCTTATGCTATAGTGAAGCAAATTGCCCCAAATCAAAGTTTTATAAGACAAGTGCATTCCAGAGGCTAATTTTTACTACTGAATGCATACGTGGTTTCCAAATCATTACATAGGTAGAAAAGTATTTGGGCTCTGCACATGGGTTGCTGCTAACAGTGGGAGACCTGTGCAAGGTTGCTGTCAAAAGCCTATGTGGTTTTGAAAGAAAATGCACTAACTTTCATCATCAATGAATATCTTACTGAAATGTGATTACCACTGATAACCTCAGTAATAAAATGCTACAAAGTTCAAGAAAAAATGGTGTAATATTAACTACAATTGTTCCATCTCTTTGCTATAAGCCTGTGTTATACAAAATTGCCCATTCTCCGTAAAGCCAAGGAGCTTCTTTACTGCCCCTATTAGATGACTGTTCTGTTGGTGTCTAGCTCTAGTGTGAAGGGAGCTTAAGACATGTTAGAGTTTGGTAGCAATCTGCATTTTTTCATGATTTAGCAATGAAAGGAAATACAGAAATATTCCAGCGTGTGCCTTTTCCTGCTCCTCTATGGCATGTAAAGAGCATCTTACAAAGATGCAGTTATACTCAATATGCGCATGTGTGCATACTTTTGCCTTCAGTAACTTCTGAATCCATCAGCCAGTGTCAGCTGGCTTCGACAGAGAGTTCATGTATCCAAGCCATTATGTTCCTACATGCCTTCCAGGAATTGGTATCCAGATAGAGGAAAGTAAGTGCTAAGTACCACCCTGAAGGAAAGACTAATAAGCTTACCCTATATTCAACATCAGAGAACTGAGAGAGAGAAAGAGATAGAGAGAGGGCTAAAATGCTTAATTAATTCCCTGCCCGTAGAACTATTAATATTTGGAATATCAAACTGCCTTTCACTTTATTAAAGGCATAGGTAAGGAATTTATAGCAGAAAGCATTGTTTTGTCTTTGAAAGGCCCCATGCTTTTGTATTCACAAAATTTGAAGTAAATACACAGTGCCTGTGCTTTGAATGGCACATAGTGTTTCCTGCTTAGCAAATGCCCACGGGGAGAGCAATGGCTCTGTAACATCTTCTCTCCCCTTGTGCCCTAGGACAGCTCTCTAAGATAACTGTGAAAGAGGGGATCACACCAGCCATGACCAGGCATTTCCCTGTTTCAGTGTTCACCTGCTGTTAAATCAAATGCTTTCATAAAAAAAAATCCAGCCTTCAGCATCAGTCCATGCCCATCCTGTGTTCTTGCAAGAGTATAAAACAACGTGTATGGGTCTAGGGGCCTCCTGTTGCTGAAGTGTATAGGCATGCAGCAAATGCCAATCCTATTAAAGAATGAGACCTCTCTTCTTCTGTTAGTCTTTGGATTCTCTGTTTGGAGAGCACCCCCCTCTCCAAATTCAACAGATTTAAGTTCTTCAAACATCAAATGAAAGGTCTGTTATTATAAACTTTCTGTATATATATAGAGTGCAGCAAATACAACATAAAAACCTATTTTTCTCCTGTTCCTGAAAAATACATGCATCTCTTTGCAAACTGCATGAAGGTTACTTAGTATTTTGCAGTCAGCATTATTTCTGATGAATTATAAATGTGTTTTTCTTAGGTTCTTCTTTTTTTTTAAATCTGAAAATAAGGAAACAATTTCTTTTTAGCCCCAACTGAAAGTTTTGCTTACGATGCAGTGTTTTTTTCCCTGTCAAAGCGAATGCAAAGACAAGGAAAGAGGAAAATTATTCTTCTCAGCACCTGTTTCACAGAGTGAAGAAGGAGATGTCTTCTTCAGAACTGGACTCACAGAACTGATCTTCAAAATACCTCTCCTGTGTTTATCTCTACTGATGTTATTACAGTATACATTATGCGTAGTCAGATCTAGAACTTAAAAAATCAGATAATGCTGTATAATTTGTGTAGCAATTTTGAGAGTAAAACTGTTTAGTTCCCTTGAATTACTCCAAAAATACTCCTGTGCTTTCTGATATCAACAAACTAAATTCCAAAACGTGCTGGGCCTGATTCTTATCTCTCAACTTGCATGAATGTAAGTCCTTAGACTTATGTCAGACCCACACAATTCATCATTATCATTGTGGGTCTAATCCGTATTTTAAGAACCACAGAGATGTCCTCTGGGGAATCAGAAGACAAGACTGAGTCTCGTAGATTTTAAAGTACTGGTGGTGAATTTATTCTTAATACATTGAATCAGCAGTTTCACTCTATTATACAGCAACTTTCGATTAAAGCTTCCAAGGGCTTCTCCAAGTCACAAGTATTTCAGCATTATCTGGAAGGAGTTTTAACATGTAATGTTCCTTTCCTGTTTGATGGTTTATTGGATAAATGATCACATCATTCTTCTTAAAATCATAACAGCAAATCTCGACAGAGATCAATACAATACACAGATGGACATTGTTAATAGTGTAAAATATTAAACTCAGTAATAACTATTTTCTATGAAATAAATATTCTATTGAAACTCAAGTCTGGATAATATGGAAAAATATTTTTACCTTGTGACACAGGAGACATGCTAATTTCAGGAAGAACCTTTAATATGGTAACAGGCTGGCAGAGCAATCTCCCAACACACAGAATCCTGTTCCTTCAAGTGCTGCATGCCCCATAACACTGGTTTTTGCATACATTTATGCAAGAGTTGCTTAAATTGGCTCTAATTTAAATTACCCTATATGGATACCTTCCCTTTTTGCATTTCTTTTCATCCAGGATGTCTATTCAAGGGGTATGGAGTACGGGAAGAGTGCAAGCCAAGAGAAGTACGGTCTTATTGTTTTAACAGCTGACACCTACAAATGCAGGTTTGTGTGCACAGCATTGGACTATTTTCACCATATGAGAAGTATGCAAGCAATCTCATTTCATGGCTAAAAAGGAGTTACTTTAAAGTTACAGCAGCGTAAATGAGAGAAGGAAAATGTTTCAGGTATGTGTTAGAGATACCCAGGGTGGGAAATTTTATAGACCACATAAAGAATCTAGTAAATCAGATGTTCCACACCATTTCTAGTAGGCACCAAATGTGAATGTAGAACTAATTCTTATTCTGAAGGATCTTTTTTTGTTTGTATAGTAACATTTAGGTTTTTATTTTATTTTGGTTTTACTGCATCAGTAGTATTTTCCAGATTAAAATATGTCATGATGCGACTCCCATGGAGTTCCCTCATCCGTTAATGTTACATTGATATTACTTGTTTGTCTAATTATATATATGTTATATGTGCAAAAAACTATATTGGATACAGAGAAACCAGTTCTATATTTTAAATGTTCTTTATCTCTTGATTGCAGAGCATTTCAGTCTTTGTCAGGAACTAGAATATGTTATTTTTCTACTTTGCTTTTCATAATCCTCTAAATACTCGTGGCCAACATCAGAGTGTGTAACAGTAGATATTTCTTTTTGCCCAGATTTGAATCACTGAGACATGTAGAACTTAAGTCTCAAGACTGGGTGCTGCGGTGTGTTAAACGGGACACAAAGTCACCTGTATTACACCTTTGGCAACAGAAACAGGTAAGGCACTGCACTTACGACACAAATGTATTTCCCACTGTTTTCCCGCTTTGTAATTGAACTGCCGAGAAAATAGCAGCTGAAGCAGTAAGAAATCTTGAGAAACAGCATCTTCAGACAAGATGTGAAAGGAAATGCTATACTGATGAAGAAAAAATACAGAAAGGTTGTCTTACATCCCGGGAGCTGCAGCACTAACAGTAAGTCACTGGGGCAGAGATAGAGAAAGAAGATGCAATGATACGGGAGAAAGTGAAAGAATATTTAGCACTAGAAATGGGTTTATCACATACTAAACCAGTACCTTTCTGATTAAAAAGGAAAAGTTACTTAAAAACATCCCCCAAGGAAGCCGAAGCCATAGAAGAAGGTAAGAATTAGTGAGTTACTGTATATAGGAGTGATCCAAAACACACAGTTCTTCTCTTTCCGTCTTAAAAGCATTGCAGGAGGCTCTTGGTGTGCAGCTACTACCATCTGGCTAAATTCTTTCAACTCGGAATATCGTCTAGATGAAAATTAGCTTCTTTCCTGACAAATGTAGGTGTATAGGAGCAGACAGAGCCATGCTATTAAAAATCACAGGAAGTGTTGATTGAATGAATGCTCAAGAAATGGCGTATGAAAATGTGTTTTTCATTTATCCCTTTATTTGGCACTGTTTCATTTATCCCACTTCCTTTTTCCTGTATGCTCATTTGGAAATCTCTTAAGTATCATTAAAATAAGGTTGTCACAACTCTGCTCAGGTCCCACACAGATACAAGCACTGCAGTTAGGATTAATATTAACGTTTGTTTAAAGATATCCTTGAACAAACTGTTTTTTATTTGAGCTGCTTTCTCTGTTGATGAGAGGAGTTTTTGCAGTACAAAACATGGATCGAGAGAATCTTTATGGGTAAAAATGACAGAGGACAGGTGAAGGAGGAAAGCACAGCTAAGCAAGCCACTGACTTTTCTCTGTTGCCAGAGCTGGACAGTTAGCAGGTACCTACATTGTGAGCCTCTGTGCTGAGTTCCTGGATATTCGCATGGAAAAGAAGAACTGTGAGTTTAGAAAAATGAGAGACTAATCAATCATCTAATTGGCAAGTCTATTCTTTGCTCGTTTCTGGATGTTCCATGTTCCTTGCAGGGGAGTTCGACTAGATGGCCCTCAGAGGTCCCTTCCAACTCTAAGGATTCTGTGATTCCGTGATGTTGGCTTTGGGGATGAGCAACAACATCAAGTTGCTCTGGTAACTTTCCGTTCAGCCAGGAGTGCACCATATGCTACAACTCTGAAAGCTGAGTTCTGGTCAGACTGGCAGACTCTTGATCAACGGACAAGAGATTATAATAAGATGGCAGAAATTTTGTTTTTGAAAAATCAGCTTGAACACAGCTTGTGTTCGGGAGTCTGTCAATCTGCTATTAATCTACATCAGAGCACCGTTTTCTTTGTTTTGTAATTAAGTGTATGAGATTTATTTCTGAAGATCTACCATGACTAAAATGTTGCTTTGATACCCAAATGTAAGAGGATTCATTCACTAATCCCATATTTATCCCAGATTTATCAAAGGAAAGTACGTTCCAACACTGAATCTAATAGCTCTCGTTTAGGTGTATTGGAACTTACTTTTTAGTGTGGCTCCATGCTAAGTCCATGTAAATCTGTATCAGGGCAATTTTTCTAGCTATAACATAGCCTGAATGGCTTCGTAATCTAAATTAATGCAGGATTATACAAACATTCAGCATAATTTTACTGACAAATAAGAAACTGATTTCTCTCTTCGGCTCTTTTTTTTCCCCACCAATCTGCCTGAGTGTGTGTCTCTTTCAGACTACAAACCCTTTAAGGAAGGGTCTGCCAATTGCTGTTTTCATGCAGTACCTGCTTATGCTACCGTAAATCTAATAGTAGAAAAGCGTTGCCCATCTGTGTGAAGCATGCATGGACACTTCTCTGTAAATAAAGTTTTATATCATTCAGTTTAAACAGCCAGCCTGCCAAATAAATCCAGAATGTCCAGTTAAATAATACAGCAAGATATTATTATTGAAGTGCACTGTCTTCTTACATAAATGTAAGCATCAGTTTAACAACGCAATGAGAATATTTTTGCCAGTATATTTTTTTTACAGGGTTATTGTATAATCTGACATCCTGCGTATCTTAGCAGCTTAGGTATGGTGTTATATGCTATCCTGAGGTTGGATGGTATATGATAAATTATTTCATTATAAACATCTTTGAGACCGATTCAACAATTCATATGCAGTCAGAAGGAAAAAAAAACCAACCAACCAAACAAACAAAAAAACCCCCAAAACCACCACCACAACAAAGTCTGCGCTTCAGTAGAAGACTTCAGGGAGCAGGTCCTTAGTCCAATAGACTCTGTTAATGCTTACATTTTTTAGTGCAACCTAACATAAGCCAACTTCTGAATTCACACTCTGGCGACAGCTCCTTTTATATTCCCTCTTGCATGAGCACACACAGCACCAGAATCCAATCTACTGTGTCAAATATATGCATTTTGTAAATATGTGACTATTTGATAAATGGAGTTGAATCTTTTTTTTTTTTTTTTTTTAGGTTACTTCTAACAGTGAAGGGATGTGCACAGTTTATTTTTATCTCACGTGTTGCATGCAAATTGCCCCTGTCTACAGTACAGTGTGCATACAAAGTTTGCTGAGGTGTCCAAACTAGATTCACTGTGAGTACTTCTCCAGTATATGCAATTAAAATGTAATTCATTTCTAGATATCATCAATATTCTGTCACGGTGTAAGGGGAATGGACTAGATGACCCATGAAGTCTATTCCTACCCCCATATCTATTATTATTATCTCATATTAGTAAAATTACATTTTGAGGTCACTTATACGTGCTGATTCCCTTTACACAAATAGTTGGCATTTATGAGTTGCTCGTGTCCATTTCTTCATGTTCTATTTATAAGGGATTAAGTACAGGTAGAACATCAAATGTAGGAAAAACCTGATGTTTTGTAGTAAATAATTCATAAAACAATGTTATGACCCTTACTCCCCGTGAGTCATCCACATAATGAGCCACCCAAATGAAGCAGTGAAAACATTCACTTCCCCTGCCATGGGTGTGCCCTGACGGGCTCCTCAGGGCCAGAAACCCATCCATCTCTTTTCACACACGAGCTAATCAATTCAAAGAGGGAAGTGCCAATGAGCTATTGGATCAATATGGTGAAGTATGGAGATTGATCTTATCCCAGAGTGACTGCATTAACAGACTCGTTAGTGTGACCTCTGCCCTCAGGCACGCATTATACAGGATTGCAAGTCTGCTATCAGAATGAAGACCTCAGGTCATTGCTTTTAATAATCTGCTTTGCTGAAAGAATTAAAAGTAAATCTGCAAAGGGATGACTAATGAAAACACAGAGTGCTTTCTTCTCCTCTCATCTTGGAATGCTTGCAAAAATCGGGCCAGCTTTTCACATCTCCCACCAGCATCATCAGTCTGGCACAGGGCCTGCTAGGCCGCGCCAGGCTAAAATCTGCTGATTTATGTTAGTACATGTTAGTACAACCAGTGGTATTTTGCTTTCCTGACACACACAAAAAAAAAGAGTAAAAAGAAATTGAGCACAAAACTCCAAAAAGTGTCAGATGTGTCAAAATCAATGAAAGCCTTCAGTGGATTGCTCCAGGGCCAGGCTGAGTGCCCGACATGTTTCCCTGGTGCCCATGGAATGGCAGTGGAGTTGCTCACACTGCTGAGCACACTGCTGCCAGCAACAGCATGCACCAGCTCGGGGCCCAGCCCAGGGAGTCACAGCCTGCTGTCACTCAGGCCATAGTTGACTTTGGTGGCAATTATCTGAACAGCTAGCATGGGGTAGCTGCTCAGGAATTGGCCCCACAGGCTGTGCCATGGGACAAGCCTTCAGAGGAACTGCTGCGTCCGGAGCATCCGGTGTGCTGATCAAATCCTGACCCAGTACAACTGGTGAGGTCCTTCTGCTGTGCAGAGCTCTTTGGAGGCACTGGGTTTCTCAGTACGTGTGTAGATCCTGAGTCCCATCCTGTCCCTTAATCGACCTATGCCGGTAAGTGTCACTAACTTTAAAGGATGTCTGTGCGTGAAGTACTGCAAGAAATGCTATAAGCAACCATTTCAGGCCAACTTGTTTTAAAGACTAATCTTTCTGACATATAGTTTCAGAGATGCTGAACAAAACTACACTTTGTTGCCTCAGAACATAATATTCATATTGTTAATACTTTTAAAACCCTGAATAATTTCTTTGCAATGAAATATTTATGCGTAAACCACATTTTAATACTGTATTTTTATTATACCAAGCATTTTTATTGTTCAGTGTATAATTGAGTCAATGAATTAGAAGATAACTAAAAAGGGATTAATGCATTTTTAATGAAACTGAATGATATAACTTCTGTTGTTCACTAAGAATAATGGCAGGTCTATCAGGTTTGTATAGATAAGAGCTTTGTGAGTTTATCTGAAAGCCCACATAATGCCTCTCCTTTAACTGTAACCTAGAAAAACAGACTTAACAGTCCTATTTAGGCTTCTAATTCGTTGTTTATTTACATGATCTCTTTTCCACCTTGTGGTCAGATCACCTGTCTAATAATGAAAATATGAATCTCTTCAGCAAAATACACCTATATCCAATTGCGTAACACTTTCTGAGACAATACTCTTTCCAAGTCCAAATGGAAGGACCGAGATAGCCATACAATACCCATGGGAAATGTTTCTGAACTCTTAGGTTGAGAGACAGGGGCACTGGTGAGAACTTTCTGCACTAATAGTGAGAATGTGGATGTTTGAGTCTTCACACGGCTTGAGTCCTTAATTAGCTCACTAGTCGAAATTATAAATACTTTCCAGGTAGCAACTGCTGTGCTTAAGAATATCTCAATAGAAAATCCATGTATTAGTATAATACCATGATTGAAATTCTAACACTGCACAAAATACTGCACTGGAAGTTAAAACAGGAGTAGCAAATTGAGCTCTGATTCCAATGTATATATATTGTGGTCTTTGCAATATAGTGTTTCATTTTCTATTTTGGTTGCCTTTTTTTTTTTTTTTTTTTGTGATGAATATAAAAGTAGATAATGAACATTTACATTAGTACAGTACCTACATATTGTGGATGAGGAACTTTAAAATGACACTCTTAGAAATATATTTGCATTTTTCCATGGGAGGCATGTAATTAAACTTGTTTGAAGAGAAGGATTCTACAGTTTCTTGTATCTTTATCCTGAGACAGGATATGTGCATATGATGTACACTTTCCCATTTTATTGAAGCATTTGTTCTGTACTCACTGATGAGAAGTGCAAGCTTATGTATTTTCACTAAAATGGAGGTGATTCTTCTGAACAGGAGCGAGGGAAAGTAAACATATAGCATATGTGGAACTGAAATAACTTTTCTGTTAATAATATCTTTATAAATTGAGTGCCACACATCCAGCAATTGCAAGAAGCAAAAGTTGCCTTCCAGTGAGAAGGTGGTTTGTTTCCCCATAAGATAAAACACACAATTTACAGTCCTGTCCTTTTTACCAGACAATTAGGTCTTCAACTTACAACTAGTAAAAAATGACCAATTTTCATTCTGGATTTCACAAATATTTTGTTTTATGAATTTTATATCATGGGCATAAAATGCAGAGTTTCTGGAGTAAGAAGTTGCTTCTCTCCTTTAATGGCAACTACATGAAAACTGGTCGGGAATATAAGGAACCACAAAAACATGAAGTGGTGGACTTTGGATGGAGTCATCAAGTTGACAATAAATATAATTTATCTTATAAATCTGCAATTTACTTTATAGGTCTCCAGCTCATACTGTGGAATCACTGCCACATGAGCTACCAACAGATGCACCTGTCTGGTGTCAGTGTCTATGGCTGCAGTAGGGATATCCGTTAGTAGTATCTGTTTAGGTGGCTGTTATTTTTCTGCCTACAAGTAAGTGATGCATATTATTTTCTAATCAATGAAACCTCTCCTTTTAGTTTCGGTGTAACAGAGGAATGGCTGAATGCATTTCTTTAAACACCCTCATTCAGATTTCCACTGTGAGCAGCTTACAGACTGATAACATTCATGAAAACTTTAACAATAAAAAAATGATCTACTGGGAAAGTCAGAATAGATTGGAAATACATATCTAGAATGGAAATGCTTCCTTTGCCTCCACAGGATAAATAATAAATGCTTTCCAGGTAATGACTGCAGCCCTTTTGATAATGTATATATTAATAAACTAAAAACATCTGTAGATTGACAAGTGTTTTGTGGGCTTAGACTGAAAAGCCAGCAACTAATTATGAAAGCCTGACTTGACTAATCAATTATTCAGATAAACATTAGGTGCCTATTATATGCATAAACATGGGAATTATATTTCCCGTAAGTAACTTTCTAAAATTACAAACCCCAAACATGCAAATGTGGAATAGAGAGAAGCAGCACTATTATGCACTTATTGCACGTGCAGACCTCCCACTGAATTATTCAGGAAACACTGAACTGGGAGCCTCAGTCTTCCGACTCTGAGCAGCGCGGCAATAGCAGCACATGCCATGTTGTATTTGTTATGCATGTAATATTGATTTAGCTTGTTCTTGCTGGTCATGTTTCAAATTCATTTCATGTTTAGGAGATAGAGGAAAGGGGAAGCATCCCTGGATTGCTATTTGCAGTATATTTTTACGCCTGTTGAACACAAGATTATCTGATAAATTAATAAGACCATGGCTTCTGAGTGCAGGAAGAATAAACCTTTGAAAAGGAGCACAAGTAAGGTAATGAAGTGTGTTTAGAAAAGGTTTATATTTGCCAGATTCCCTACCTCCTGCATGGAAAGACTGGGAGAGTGCGAGTGTTACAGAACAGATTCAGTAGCGCTTCAGTTAATTTGTAAGGCTCTGAACACAGTAAGGCAACGCCTGGTTGTTCCTTGCATTTAGAAAAGACCGTGCTCTTAAACAGAATACAGCAACAGGGATACCAGAAATAGATGTGAGCAGACACCTGATGACAAACAGTGACAAATCCCACTGACACTGCAGTGACCCCCAGTTAGTCAAGATTTAATTAAGGGGTATAATTAAGTCAGTGGAACGGAACACTAATGAGTGTTGATTTTTTTTTTTTAATATGGGTAATTACACTTAAGAATACAAAGTAAGCTAGGCCCCTAAATATGTCATTAAAGCAAAGAGTAGAGAATGACAATTAGAGCTTTAAATAGTCTTTTGGTGTTGTTTCCCCCTTTGCTAGAATAACACAGGTAGAAACAGCACAGCTCCAGTCAAGCATCTGTACACGTGCTAGCAGATGCTACTGGCCCAATCCTGCATGTGTCCAGCGTGTCAGTAATGTGACCTTGGTGGCCCAGTAAAGTTAAACATGCATGGTTCTGTCCATCACCGTGTTTGTACTTGTTTGTACCACGCAGGGGGCACGCCAGCTCATTTTCTAACAAGTGACATTCTGTTGCTCTTCTCTTTCAATTAACATCCTCTAGATTTAATTTATTGAGTCTCTTTATTACAGCAAGCAATTGATTACAAGGAAGACGTACACTACAGACCATCGCTATGACTGCCTGCAGGCTGGGTGCAGTTCACCTTTACCGTCAGACAGCACGTTTCCTACAGCAGTGGTATTTTATGCCTGATCTCTAGTTCTCTGGAATTTTTCTCTAGGCAGTTGAGTGAGATAGCTGAAATATCTTTATCTACATGATATTTTCTTATATTTCAATCAAGATAATATTGTGGAGTAGATTTGCTTAAACAAAATGTTAAACGGGTGGAAAACATCAACATGAATGATGATGACAATGGTAGGAAAAGAACAATTTTCCTATGGTCTCTAAGATTTAAAGGAATGCCAGGGCCAGCCTCTGCTGGGATTACTCTATCTGCTCCCAGCTGGTAGCCAGCAGTTCATGACAGCCTTTTATCCGTTATCAAAGCAACAAGTGGAAAAGCAGATCCTCCTGACTGCTAACGCTCTGTTCAGTTCTCTCTGTAGAATTTCTGCTTCTAAAACTTTCCTTTTAACAACTCCTCAGATTTCCTTCCTACTGCTGCAGTAGACACTAAATATGTCTCTCAAGCCTGTAGCTCACTTGTCTAACTTAGACTCTGCAGGGCACTAACAGAAGAGGGAATAATTGCATTACAACAGGACATGTTCTACAGGGACTGACTGAAGCGCACCACGATCCCGATCCTGCTCACACTAAGGTGCTGAGGGCTTAGCAGCTGGGTGCAGTGACAGCAAAAACAGATCCCAGTTACTCAAACGATGCACTTGTGAATGCAACACTTCGATGACAATTTCAGACTGAGACATGAGGTAGGATTAAATTTAATCTACTATCCCAATTGTTGCAAGTAGAAATTTTACGATATCAACAGCAAAGCACACTATATTGAAAACATTTCACGTATGTTCTGTGCTTTCTTTCCTTTTCTACTTTCTTATGGGGAAAATAAGAATGTAAAATTTGGAGCTATTAAAATATAATTCAGGCTGAATTCTTTCAAACAAAATCTATCCACCAAAACAGAACAGTTATTTGTTATTGAAACAAACCTAAATGAATATATAGTAAAAATATACCCAAATTCCGTAAATCATTCTGTCATTGAGTAGTGGGTCTTAGAAACACAATTCTATAACAGCTATTACAAGTATATGTAAAAAAATCAAAAGAACAATTTGACTAACAAGCTGCTAAGTAGGGGACATTAAACCATGAAGTATGTTAAGAGTTTTTAATTATTCTCTAAATTGTTTTTTAACCAGATTTTCTGTGGCATGTAGTGGGTATGCTGGGGCAGAGGATGCTGTGGGGACACTGCTGGATAAGACATAAGGGACATCTCTTCTCTCTGCATCGAGGCCTCTGCCGCACTGCCTGAACCCCTGCTTGTTTTGGCCAGTCTCAGATTATTGGCATACAGAGCTGGCCATGGGTCTCCAGGATCTCGGCTGCAAAGCAGCCGGTAATGTCACATCTTCAGGAGGTGCCTGTTGTCACCGCTCTGCAGAGGGCACTGATAAAAGGCATGGGATCACTGCTCTTGCTCTTTCCTGTAAGCTCAAGTGTGTGAAAACCCTTGTGAAAACGAAATACAATAAAAGAAGAGGGCTTGTAAAAACATCACGTAAATGATTTCCCTGCTTTTATCTCTAGGCGGGCGTGTGTCAGTGTAAAAGAGTGGATTAGGCAGGCTTGCTTCCGTCTGGGCTGGAGACACACGTATGCATAATTGATTCCTGACATCTTCTTCTCCCCCATGCTGTCCCCACGAGGCCACCCCTGTCCAGCTATGTATGAATGAACAGAAGTGTCTTTCATCCCCCACTTGCTTCCCGGTTCAAAAGGAACTACAAAAATAGCAGCAACAAAAATCCAGCAGCCTGCCAAAAGGCCTGCACACGTCCCATTCTTAAAGGCATGTGAAAGGTTGGAGAGCTCAGCAAAATTTTTATGTACGGGAGCAGGCCCAAGGAAAACTCACACGCCATAACCAATTGTGGACAGAGGATCATCTATCAGCAGACAAATGCAGGAACTCCAGAATGTCTCTCCTCAAATGAAATAATATATCTTTGAAAGCCAATGCCCGTTTTAGGCCTGAGGCCCATATATCAAGCCTGAGAGGCTTGTGGATACGCTCCAGGGCCATTAACCTTCCACCTGTTTCCCCTTGTCCTTCAGGATGAGACCCTGCCCTTGATTTTACTCCCTTCCCCTGTTCATCTTCCGACAGAGTGTAAATGTAAAGCAGAGGGCCTGTGAAATAATTCAAAGGCAATGGACCAGGGACATGGTTACAAATCTCTGCCACTGGCACTGTGACTTATGCAGGCAGTTTGTCACACATGAGCCAGGTGACCTCTGTGACATAACAGAGAAAAATATCGCCCGAGATCAAAAGATGAGATTCAGAGCCCTCTAACTAACTCTGCTGCGGGCAGCAGCCGCCCAGGCTGGCCTCCCTTCCTGGCGCAGCCGCAGTGTGGGCTGTGCTCCTGCTAATTGAAGCCGCCTCGTTTGCTCACCTCTCTGCCCAAACCATCCCCGAAACACCACCATCAGAACTGGCCTCCTCTTAAAGCTGCTGCTTTCCAAAACGGCTCGCAGATGTGAATGGGCGGCAGATGTGAACGGGCACAGTGTTGGTCGGCAGGTCAAAACGAACACGTACCAATCAGAAACATCAGAATGGCAGAAGAGTCGCTTCTGCAAACGAGTCTGTGTTCAGCCAGTGATTTTTTGAATGCTAAGCAACAATGAAGCCTTGTATAAGCATGTCCTTCCCTGGTATTGCAGTGAGAAGCCCTCAAAGCCTAAAACACTTACTGGGATTCAACTGTCATGGCAGTTACAACGTAAGTAGAGTTCGTATCAGAAATGATGTGATGCAACCAGATGACACAGCATCTGTATTGATTCATATCTTACAAGGAGACGTGCTACAGAACCGGAGTATCAGCCTTTTGGAACAAAGTCTCATCAGATGGATTTTTTTAGAAAAACCTTGCAGTCATTTTTCAAGCTGTGTAATGTATAGGAAGTTTGCCAGCTGTTTTCTACATTCAGGACATCTCTGCTGGGTGCAGACAAAAGAAGCCTAGTGCTGTGTTTCTCTTCCACTCCCCATAACCTAATGGTATGTCTGGTATGGGCATTTAATTTTGCCTATTTCATAAAATAAAGAAAGAAACAACACAACTGTTGCAGTATCGCAAGCATGATAATGAAACAAGAAATACAACCGTAGCTAGATCAGGCTAAATCCCATCCTAATCCTAAATCATTTTGGCACTTGCCACCACCTAGTTGATGAAAAACTCAGTTTAATCCTTGGATATATATAAAAATGCACACAAGCAGGCACACGCACAACACTCAGTGTGCTACTTACACGTGTGCTACGCATTACCTGACTGGCTAATTGCATGCGGTCTTACCATATGCTGACTTTGAACATTTTGTATGGAGTTCAAGCTCTCCTGCAAAATAATCTGAACAGATAGCATTCCACTATTAAAGTATTTCTCAATTCACTCAATCTAAAATCATGAAAAATTCGAACTCTGGTTGGTACTTGAGGCCAAGTCATTGCAGTAGTTAAAGAGAAACGTGCAACTGAAAATCATTTCATTGACAAAAGCCTGACATAGATCATTAAACTGCTCTGGTGTGGTACACTGCAGCAGCAAGTACAGTAAACAGAAGTTATTGTTAAAGAAAGATTACTGTGAAGTGTTACTGCGTGCTTTCGTAAAAATAAGGCAGTTGCTTGATTTTACACTGCTAAAATGCTTTGCTCTTGTTTGAGTGCTATGATTACACACACCTTTTCCTTTGTTATATATCTCCAAAAGAAGCCTGGCAGAGATACAGGAGTCAGCATCTATATCTAAGTTCTGCCACTGATTTCAGTGAACTCCAATTTAGATCCCAGTTGTCTGCATTTTTGAAAATACCCGGAGCATTACTTTTTGATGTAAAATATAGGTGATATATCCAAGGGTTCTGGCACTCAGATCTTTAGCTCTCATTGAGACTCCTACTGAATATATTCATTTGTATTTAGGCCTGATTTCATTTATGCTTTCTGCATCCAGTTTTTTCTCTTTTTTTTTTTTTTTCAGGTATATTTGATGTATCCCTGTAAAATTAATATTTAATTTAAAGAGCACCTAGCCTAATCCATTGTCTTTTGCAGTAAGTATGTTCTACTGCATCTTTTTTTTTTTTTTTGTAATATTCATGAAATTTGGAAATCGAGGCTAGGCATCACGTTACTCTAATAGAGTATTTTTCTCATTTAAGAGGTTCATCAGTTCTGGATGACCAGATGGCCTACTAGAATTTCTGGGGCATAAACAGTTTACGAACGTTACTGTGTGTATAAAATACCATTATATTCATTTAATAAATTGTAACCTTTATAAACGAACACTCTCAGACCCACATACAACATCCATCTCACCCACTGCAGTGCAGTTTTAAGGTAACTACGTAATGAACATCAAGTACTCTGTAAGACTAGAAGGTTACAGCACCTTCATTCTGAAGACGATCAACCAAGTTGATTCTTGGTTTCTGTATGTAATTTCTCTTGTCCCAATGAAAAAGCCTTAAATTATTTGGTTGACATACTGTGCGGGCGCTCCAAGTCCGACTAATTGTATTTTTGAGTTTTTAGGCCTCCCTGAATCGGTCATATAAAACAAAAGAAAACAAGAAACTGTTCCACATTTTAAGGTAATAATAGTAATTGGGGGCATGAATCATTCCTTACATTCTTTTCCAGCTACAAACAATTTCTGTTGGGAAAAGTGCCATGGAGTATCGACAGTGACAACAAATTGCATTGTGCGGTGAACATCTGTTTCCGACTCCCACACTGATATTGCAGGTTGGCTACTTCTGCGTTAGTCCTCACAGGCTGCCCAACCTCAGAGGAACTGGAAATTACTGGTACGTTCAGCTTTTATTATTGGAACACAGGAAAACTTTATCATCGTGCTGGGAAGTCCTGTATCTTTTGAAACATCGTAGAGGGTTATGTTAGCACAGAAAGCCACTTGTGATAGTTTTTACGGGGGAGAGAAGTGGCTCCTGTGTTCATCGTGCCCCTCAGCACATGCAGACATGCAGGTCTGAGATCAAAATGTCGGGCATTTATTTTTAATAACACAAGCAGCGGGGAAAAAATAAATAAAAAAAAGGACCAGATTCTGTCAGTCTCCCTCAGTATGCAGTATTGTGTCCCATACGAAGTACCTCTGAGAGCCAAAGCACAGTTACTGCAGGGCAGAGCAGGCTGGGGTGTGGTGTGGGTTGCACGATCCAGCCCCAGGGAATGGTGGTCTCAGAGAGAAAACGGATCTGATTTATATTTGTTGCACCAATGTACTAGGAAAGCATCCTATAGAGAAAGACCATGTCAGCTAGCTAAAACTATAACTGTTAAACAAACACAGAGCTAAGCCATGTTTTCAGCAGTGAGAGGAGTTTGTTAGAATGATCAATGTCATCTTTTTCTTTTCTTAGTTATGCCACCATTTATTATTAGGTCTGGAGTAAAAGGTGAAGTCCTGTTTGGCTGGGACAGAGTAAAAATGAAGTTACATTCTGTATAGGCAGTATGTGCCGGTTTTGAGAATGCCCCAGCACCTGATCAGTAGATACACAAGCTGGTGTTGGGGTAAGCTGCTGAAAGCCATTCTCTTCTACTGAGAAAGAAAGAGAGAGAAACTCCGCTGAAACTCATATTAATTAGAGTGGCCAGCATGCACGGGAATCAAAGGCAAAACATGCGGAGCTCCCACTGAAGTCAAGAGGAAAAGAGTACGCCTTAAAAGAGAAGCATGTGAATGAAAAGTAGATGCTGTTCAGTGTTGGCAACTGAGCTAGCCATGTAAACACTGCCTTTGAGGCACAGCACTTCCCGCTGCAAATACTCCCACTGAAAGTTCACTCTTAGGAGGGAGCGCTGTCCTTGACGACACTTGCAGAATAAGTACCTATCTCAGCAAGGACAGATCAAAGTAGAATAATTGCCACATGCATATTTCTGCTAAAGAGTTATTATTCTTGTTGCTGTTCTTGATACTTACTCTGTGTTTTAAACAAGGGCCCTTGTCTTCCGAGCACTGCACCACACAGATTGTTTTCTGATGCCGCTCCTTTTAGCAGTTGTGGATTTCTCGAGGCACAGTAACCCTGGGCACAAACTCAGTAATGCGGCCAGTATTGAGAACACTGCTGGGACATTCCAGGTCCCAGCCTCAAAGGCAGAAAATTGTCTAACCTTGCTTTTCACATGCGTGCTATCAGTGCATATGTACCTCTCAAAACAGTACTCTAGTAATGTTTGTGATTCACTGTCTTTCTGTCACGCTCTCTCCATCTAAAGGCAGGAAGAACATCAGTGACTGCACACTGGTTACAAAAGAAGCTGGAGCTATTGTAGACCACGGTGACCTGGGCACGAGCTGCAGCATCGGTTTTGGCTTCCACCTGCACACTAGATAATTTGTTTTGCTGATTTTCACTGAGCTACAGGAGCAGCAAGATGGAGTGCAGACTGCAGGCCTGCCTGACCCACCCACTCTGGACCTTCTCCTCAAAGATTTCCACCTTTTCCTGAAAGGCTGAGCAAGGAATTGAAGGGAGTGCTGGTGAACTGCTGCACTCACTGTAGGTCCGTGCAGCCCACAGCCACAAACAGCCCCCGTTAGTGCTGCCCACGGACTGACTGCGGTGCTAACGTAATTCCCAGGAAGGAGAAAGGAAAAGAAGAGCCAGCAAACAGCAGAGAGGGGATTTAGGAATAACGCGTAGCAAATGAAACTTAAACACTTGAGCCAGGCGCTCTGCAGAAGAAAACAGGAAACTGGCAGATGCTGTGAGTGAAACTGGAAATGCGCTATTCGAGATCTCAGCTTGCACTTCTTACTTGGACACAGTTCTCATCAGCCTCAGTGAGGTCTTCTTCCAATAAGCAAACAAAACCAGACCCATAAGCACAACTTGACTTAACACTGAACATCACCATATGCATAAAGACTGACTTCTTCAGCTCTCTGTTCAGGAGCAGCTGTAGGTGCATGTTTATTTCCTCGTACAGGGAATTCTTGCCACTGCACAGAGAGGTTCCCAGCGCTCTGTTGCTCCTATGGACATTTCCTCCAAACTTTTAAGAGGTATGAGGTGGAATAGTGGATGACCAGACACCCCCGGTGCCCCCCAAGGGGCTGCGATGAGTTGGCTCAGGGACAGTGAGCCATGACTCAGCCCCACCGGCCTCTGCTCATTGCTCAGCACAAATGGCAGCAGTGCAGTAAGTACCGAATGGCGGCCAGGTGGAACAGAGGGTGCTGAGTGTAACACCGGGCTGAGGACACAACTCTTCGTCACATCCAGTGTCACTCAGTCGGGACGATGCTTCCTGTATTCAGCAAACATGCCAGTAAAAGAATTTCCTTGGCATAGAGACAACGTGGAAATGTCCTTTTAAAAGCCAGTTAATACCAACAGAACTCATGAGCTAGCTGGAACCATTTCCTATGCTATGGAAAGAACACTTGAATAAGGCTAACCAAGACGTTTCACCCTGCCCACCTCCCCCCTCCCCATCTATTTCTGGATGTCTTCTTTTGTTCACCCTTGGCTAATTATAGAGGCCTTGCTTAGGTTGTATTTATAGCCTTAAAAGAGTTGCCTGACTTCTAGAACACTTTATTCATGTATATTTCCTGTGTTTATTGTTGCCTTCGCTAATTTTTGAGATTAAATTTACTTGATCCAAGATTTGACTTAGTAACAAATATCAAAGTGGCTGCTCTGTCAGCAGCTGGAGGGCTGTGTTTAGATGCAAAAAAAAGCATTTTTCTATTTCTGAATTTCTGAAAAAACAGTTCTGGTTTCTGTCCATTTCCAGGCAGTGAGAATGGCGGGCAACTCCGGAACTGGACAAAATGAATGTTCTTCTTTTGCATTTATTTCACTAGTTTGTATCTATAAATGCATATATATACATATATATTTATGAACTATGATGGTTGCTTTAATGCTTGAGGCGTTCCCATAACGCTGTTGTTTACCTGCCCAGCCTGCGCCCGCAGCCCAGAGCTACCACTGCAGAAGGAAAGAAGCCATTGAAGATGTCCACGTGAAATTGTAGCTTCGCTTTCCTACTGGAGCCGTTCTTTCTCTCTTCAGTTCTCCTTCTTACCCCTGCCCTCTCATTTGTTCTGGAGCTGCTCTGCAGACACACCTGTGGCGATGCCAAGAGCAGCGGCTTTTAGTCTTAAGCGAGCAAATACAGCCTGCGACGCCCTGCAGGTGGCCCGGGCGGCAGCAGCTGCCTGCTCGGCACGTGGCGGACGGCTCGCTCCGTGCTGCCCGTCCCGGCGGGAGGAGCGCGGCCTGCAGCCTCAGGTGCGCCGGATGAGCGTGTGGGGGGAGAGCGCGCGGCGGGCAACGTGCAGCCTGAGGTGCGCGGGAAGAAGAGCGGCTCGAGGCGTTCGGGGCTAACGGCTGCGTGTGAACGCGTGTGCTTCACGTCGCTTCTAGAATGCGGGTAAGATAGCACGTAAGCACGATGTGCCGTGATTTAGCGAGCGTGAGCTGACTAAAGCTGCTGTCTGTGAGCGTCTGAAAGGGCTGGGGACTCGGTGAAGGTAGTGGTTCTCTCTTTCAGCTGGCTTTTAGCCGGCGCTTCCATCGGCAGCGCGTCGCCTCAGCGCGCGGGTTGTGCTGCACGCGTGTGGTGCGGCGCCCGGCGCTGGGCCCTCTGTAAGGAGGGTCGGACCGGAGCCTCGCTGCTCCTTCGGCTGCCCCCCGAAATGCTGCTGCTGTTATTTAAAGGACCGATGGAACGCTGTTGGTGTATTGGGTGCGTTCCTCTTGCACCAAAGGTGCTTTTTTGGCACCTTTGCCTACAGGTGGGGGGAAGGGGAGCAGCTGAATGTTGTTTGCAGAGCACGAAATTAATCTTCGTTTCCATTTATAAGGAGTCTGGCACAGATTCGGGTACTTTTAACCCGAGGCTATGAAATGGAGTAAGCTGTGACAGCTCGATACGTGACCGACATAAAGAAACGTAGGGCTGTACTGCGGGGTGCCATAAAACGCCACAGAGCCCGGGCGCAGCAGGCTGCGGGTTTGGGTAGCTGGGGAGTGCGGCTGGGCAGGGGCTGCGGCTGCGAAGCAGTGGGTTGAGGAGGTTTGGTGCTTCGTGGTGCTGCCGCTTCCACCCGAAGCTTGGTTTTATAAGAGTTTTTAAATCGGAAATGGAAAAGACTTAAGTCCTCTGCTGTGCTCCCGTGCCTGTAAAGCTGCAGAATGCATGCAATGCTCTGAGTTGGTTTTTTTTCAGATGCTGTGCTCGTACACGGCTGCCATGGGGCCGTACCTGTTGCTTCGTTAAGCTGTGGCTATTCAGATCTCTCATAAATCGTACTTTGCTCTGCTTTTTCTCAGCATCTTTCAGCCCTAGAGCTGGGTGCATGAGGTGAACTGTTGGCTCCGCTGTGCTGCCTGTGCAAAAGTGACCACCACTGATCTGGAACAGCTTATCTCTACATATGAAAGTATATATTGTCATGAATAATTATATTATAAAGCTTTGGTGGGGTTGGTAGGAAGTCTGAGTGACTTCAGCGTGGCTAACAGAAGAATATCCTTATATCTAAACAGCCCAGATATATTGACAGAGGCAGACTTTCACTGTGCTTGGGAACTGGTCGTATGAACAGAAATGGGTGCTGTACAAAAGCACTGTATTAGAATGATAGAAGCATCATGCAAAGGCACTGGATCTGAATGAGACAATTAGGACAGAGCTAAGAGCCATGATCTTCCCACATAAGACTTAGTGCCTGCTTCTAAGAAGTGCCATAATTTGTAAGGGGAGGGAGGGGCTATTTTTGTGGCAGGAACTTTCAAGTCCTGCAAGCCATCATGATATGCAAGTTCTGAACAGCAGCGTTAGTAGTTCTTTTCATACTGCCCCATGACAGTGCATTTGGTACTACACCTGGATAAAGTGGCACTGCTGTCAGTTGTCTTGTGCTTCTAATGGTGACCCTGCTCTTTTGAAGGAAGAAAATGAACTCTGATGTTAAACTTGCATTTTGTATAACACAAATGGCACCGGCTTGCAGAAATGTGGCTCATCTTTCCTGCCACGGCTGCAGTGTGAGATTCAGGCTGTCTAGCAGGAGCGGCTGCAGCTACAGACCTTCCTGTGTCCATACTACAGCCTGTATCTATGATTGCTATAAGCATTAGGATGCTCGTTTTTTTCTGTCTAGTAATAAGTAGCAAATGATTGCATCATGGCCATTTGTGGGAATGGAAGTAAGCTTGCTGCAGTGAACTACTGTGGGAAGATACACTTGCCTGTTAGAAGTGACAGGCTATCAAAAAGCACCCACATGAAGCACAGTTGCTTTGTCTCGGCTTGCGGCTGAACATGAGCCATTGGATGGGAAAGTGACTACTGCAGAGTGCTGAGTTCAGCCTCCTGCTATCAGCGGTGATGCAGCGTATGGCAAAGCAGACAGCTGTGGCATGAATGAGCATAGGAGAATGTTGTCATCTTCTTACCCTTAGCAAAGGCACCAGAGGCTTGGAAATGAGTGAGCAGTTTAGGAGGGCTACCAAACGACATCTCTGCGTGCTGAAATACCGCATTCAGTCACAGGCTTTGTTCAGAAGAAGTCAGGAAGATCATCACATGCACTTCTAACAGAGTGGTCCCTACAAGTTTCAGTGGGGCAGCGGGTATAATTCCATGCTTCATTAAGCCTGGCTTTTCTGGTGAGGCTTCCTTCCACTGCAGTCACTGCACTGATTTCTTTCCACGTAATCTCAGAAAAAGTGATTTTTTCTTACTACGAAACACACTTAGTTAAATCAAACTAATGTTTCTAACGCAAAGAATGTGTTGGGTCAGTGAGATGCATACTTTCCCACTTCCCCCAACGTCTAAAAGGTTTGAGAAATGGTGACTTTTTTCAGCTCCCAGTATGCTTAAGCCAGCCTCAAAAGCAGTAACTGCGTGTGGCACCACGCTCTGTAGCCAGACTGCCCATACTAAGGGAGATCCTCAACCTCGGTTTCTCAGTGCTGCCCTGACTGAAAGAATCCCGTGGCAGTTTTATTTCATCAGCTATGTTAGTTACATTTCCTGCCCTGATAAATGCACGCTACAAAGTCCAAAAGCACTTCAAGTTATCAAATTGCCTTTGATTACTTAAGTCTAAATAATATTTCAACCTTTTATCACTCTGAAGAAAAACTTCTAAGGTATTCCACTACTGATATTTTTTTTTCTAAAGAATAAAATTTCCTTCATCTCTAATGATTTGGTTTAATAATTCAGTTTTTGTACCTTAATTCATTATTTTTCAGTGCATTTGTTGATATTTAATTTCATGGCGACTGAAGTTTGAAGTTAACTACGATGTATTGAATATTATTGTTACTATATTTATCTAAATGTATTTTATGTGCCAAGTAAGAGGGACTCCAGTGCTCCTGTGGACCCAGTTCACACTAAGTTTGCACTGTTTTCAGGGATAATTTGCAACTCTGCTAACATAGCTGTGCTTTTGAGAAACACGCAATACAAAACTGAGCATCTGTTTGCTCATTAGCTGCCAAAGCACCTGCATTGCCGTTGTACAGTAGGAGTCCTACAGACAGGGCCCGTTGGAGAAATGTGGTTAAACCATTACTGCTTTGAAAGACACGTTTACAGCTAGTGGACAAAGGTGTAGTTACAGTCCCAGAGCTGGTGCTCTGACATCAGTGAATGGCCTAAGTCAATTGGCAAACTCGGTGAATGGTTTTAGGATGAACTTCTTCAACATGAAGTATGCTGGCTCTTCCTGCAATCATTCACTAATTGGGCTTGTGCTCACATAGTACTTTGACCTATGACATCGCCACTAAAATAAGCAAATAAGTCCAGGTAGTATTTTTATGTGAGTCACAGGTTCTTTAGTGCCTTTTTTATAACTATCAACGTTTAGTGAATTTTCTGATCCTCAGCCACGTGAAAGTATCCTGAGGACTGTTCTGCAGTGCAGGCTCTGTTCTCTTCTGCCTCAAGCTGAGACTGCTTGCTTTTACGGCTTGAAGAGTACTTTGGAAGTAGTTGTTGAATTTTCCCTGCTGTGAGCTGATGAGGAAAGACCGGTCCCCTGGAACTGTCTACATCCTTTCTTGGGGCCAGATAACCTCTGGACTCTAGAAGCTCTTGCAGTATTTTCTTTTTAGCTTTGTACAGAGACCTTTCGCATGACTCAGGCAGCTGGCCACAAATCCAGCATCCCTGGGGCATTCCTGAGTTTTCATAGCTGAGGATAAGGTGGATATGTCTTTTATATTTACTAAGCTTTCAGCAACTCCAGAATAGGAAACAAAGGTCTTCCTCGCTATTAGTATGATCATTGTACTTGGAGCTTTTCTGCGTTCATATTTATCTATACAGAGACATTTGTTCTGATGAAGAAGTGAGAATTATGTGGTCGAACCACATTTCTAATGTAATTACTAATTACAGAGTATCCTTACTCCACAAGACAGGCACACGTTTGAGATTTTAGCAGACGTTGAAATGCAAGTTATTAGACTGCAGCTTGCTGCTTTGGCTCTTACTCTGGCATTGTTACTCATTCCAACTAGTTTGCTTCATTGGTGTTTCCATTAATTTCTGATACCCAATACGAAGATGGAAAGTTCTGCACTTTAGCAAGTATGATCTCTACATTACACAATTTTAGAATTCATATGAGGATACCTTTTAATACTTTAAGTTGTTTCATTATTTGAGGCAGTTAAAATTTTAGTCTTAGATCTGCTAATGTACCCATTTATCTTATCTGGAATGCATCCGATGGTTCAGTTTTTATGTAGAAAAGTCAGAATAATAGGAAAACACTTCAAGCAAATGTATGTTTCTCAGCTGCGTGTAGGTAGGGAACAAGTTAGCTGTTTTGAAAATCTATTTGCATCTCCCTCATAATTACCTTTTCCTTCTGCATTTAAAATCTCTGTCATATCCTCAAGTCCTTTTTTTACTCCCCACAGGTACCTGTTTTCTCCAGAGCAACCTGAAATAGCTGTTGCTACATTGATCGGAAGGAGCTGACGACATGGATGGGCAGAAAGGTCAGGAAAAATTTCAGTTCTGATTCTCTTTTTCTCAGCTGCAAAGAGTCAGTGCTGCCTGGTATTGCTGACAGCGTGGTGTCTGATCTAAATGTGTTGGTAGAACCTCAAGCCAAAAAGTTGGAAGTTCTTAGCGTTGTTGTCACCTAGTTCCTAAATGATGGATTTCCAAGCGTGTTGATGTTGTTCTGGAATGCCATGCAGTTTAGCAGATGTTGTCCAATTCAGAAAAATGAGCAGGGTATGCCACAGGATGCAAGACTAACTGGAGGTTCTATGATATCAAGGGCAAAAATACTGAGAAGAAACCATTGCCTCTGATAGATGTAGCCAAAGCCTGTCTGAGTTTCTAGAACATATGTATTTCTACAGGTCTGTGTGTACATGGTAGTAAGCATCTGCTGTGAGGGACAGGAGCAATTGATCAGCACTTTCTCGATACAAATTTCTGCACCTTTTGTGTCCACACTAGTAAGCATGCATTAGTTGAAGAGTATCAACCAGTCTGAGGTTAGAAACAAAGACCATCCCTAAGACTATTCCCAGCACAGCATGTTGAATGCCTATAAAATCTGCCCACAGAGTAAGCAACAGAACCGTGAAAAGTAAATATTGCTCAAATATCTTTTCATATAATCACTTCAACCATAGCTGTAATTTTAAGGCAGATGGTGATAACTTAAAAATCCTTACACTGAATAATATCTTCTGCAAATCTCAGTAATTTTTTAAGATGATTACTCCAACTTTAAGAACTTAATGGGTTCAAAGTTCCTGGTTCCTGACTTTAGGACGTAGACTCTTGGAAATGTATTCTGTTTGTCATTCTAATCTGAGCATCATTTAAAATGAGAAGCATGGCTGACTAAAGGATTATAAACAACATAGGGTAAACAAACAAAGATATGACAGTTTTTACCCCTTTTTAATCCACTTTCTTTCCCCCCCCTGCGTAACTTCCTCCCTTCTTTCTCTTAATTTAGGCTGAGTTTATAATAGTTCCTTCAATTATTGTCACAAAAACGTCTGAGAACAAGTGGAGTTGTATATACAACATATACAGCTCACTTTTCTTGCGATCATGGACTTTATTTCATGTGTCTGAATCATTAAGGCTGTGATAGAAATACAGCTGTGGCAAGTATCCTGGCTGCAGATCTTTAACAGGCTCTCCCCTCTGTGTTCTTGATCTATGTGGATTCAGTTCTCAGTGAGCTTACATAGTTATTGTATTATTTGGATATTTTATTATTTTCCTTTTGCTAAACAATCAAGAAGTTAGGGGTCAGAAAACTTTGCAGAGTTCAGCAGCAAACGGTTATGGCAAAAACATCTCTGTGTTGCAGGAAATTCAGTTAACTGGCAATATAATAGGGAAAATCAGACCTAATGTAAGTGTGTCATCTTGTGTTTGTTTATTTGGGTTTTTTTTTGAGGCAGAAGGTGTTTTATTCGTTTCAGAGCTAACTTCTGCATTGAGGGGGTGGTTAAAATTGTAGTTCATATTGGCTGATCCCAAATTTCTGGCTTATGATTTCTATGTCAGAGCTGACTACGACAAACAAATTGCCTTAAGTGTAATGTGACAAGTGTGTATGGGGAAATTTCTGCACCAGGGAGCTGTGCATAAGGATTGGGTGTATTGAGTAGTCCAACTGCCTAGTGTTCATAAAGAAGAGCCCCAAAGGTAATTGTAGATGATGTAGATTACCGGAGTCCCCAGTGTATCAGTGGTGATAAGAACCAAATGAGTCCTTAAGATACTTTCTTCCTTCTTGCTATCTATTATGTGTACCCTGCTTACAACTTAGCCTTCATGGTTAACTACATGTATACATACAAAATAGTAGCCCAGTGAGAAAGTTAATATTCCAATATGCACTTAAATAGGGAGTGGGTAGATGGGCAGAGATAAGGGTATTGTGTTACTTGAGATAATAAGATAATTATGTAAACGAGTGCAGAATGCTAACAGACATTCTTAAACTCCGAGTACAAGGCAGAGAGAGAGGCTGACAAGGAAGGAGTAAAATTCATGCGAGGCCTATGGAGTTAAACAACTATTAGGATAAACAGTAAAATACAGACAACTAAAACTGCAATCTCTGAAATGGCTTATTGTAGACTAAGATGAAGACAGGTACAGGTTTCTCCTCATAACAGCTTGCTTACTTAGAGCTGGATAAATTAGAGATGCTTGGGGAAAAAGCCGTGCTTTCTTGCTCAAAGTACAACATTAAAAACCATCTTTCTTTCTTAAATAATATAATGTGAAATTGTTACCTACCTTAAGCTCTCTAAAAAAGATGCTACTCCTAGCCCACTCGACGATGGAGAATAGGGTTTGGTCAGCCATTTTACACATAAGCCCAAATGTGTTGAGCTTCTCGTGCTTGCTTCTGTTGGCTTGCTCTTGCTGCAGGTATGCCATGATCTTTGCTTGGACTTGTGGTTCATCTGGCTCACATTTCAGGAGTTCCAATATCAGATGTGGAATACTTGCCGGTGAGCTTGTTTGATAACCATCCATGTATGAGTAGCCCATTATTGACTCTGGTGAGCTAGTGTAAGGGTCAGGGTACTCGGACTTGATAGCACGGCTTGGGAAGTGGCCATATGTTTGGTAACCTTGCAGGCTGCCGTGGGGTGGCATCGTCATACTAATTGGAGAGGTTACAAAGGGGCTTCTGTCATAGTCTGTGGGAGGCAAGGCAGTATGGTTCAGAGGTAGGCCTTTGGAGGCAGAATGGATGTTCTGGATCGCAGAGGATATTGTCAGGTCAGTTGGCATAGCTTGGATCACCTGAGTCATGGCTTCCAGTTTAAGTCCATTTGCTCGGATAAGAGCTTTCTTCTGCTGCTTCAGCGCCCTGTCTCTCTTGTACATCGGTCCAAACTTGTTTCTGCCGCCGCGCATTCGGTCAGCTCGCACAGCTGTCGGGAGAGAAAGAAGTCAATCATAATGAGCACTGGAAATGGACATTCTGTAACAAAACATACGTCAGGACAGAGCAGAAATGAGCAGAAATATTTTTCTTTTTTTTCAAATTTGAAGTAGTATACTTCCTCCTAAAGAAGGAGTTGTTTGATTTAACAAGTGTCACTTGTTTCTAATAGCTGAAATAGCACATGCACATGGCTAGCTCGGAAGGACTGCTCTTCACAGTGGTTAAGACATGGGGACAGACACAGTGGTTGTCTGCAGGAGTTTCACACCTGCTATGGGATCACGTGAAGATCTCACCATGTATTTGGTTTTATGTCAAGTTACTGTGTCAGTAAGAAATGAGGGCTGATGTCCAGAATATGTCTGAGATGTATCCAGTAGAACACATTACCTCATTACAGTCATACCATTAAACATCTGTAATGTAAACTGTGAAACGTTCAGTAGTCACAAAGGAGAGAGTATCTTTTTTCCTGGCAAAAAGGAAATGCTTCCTTTGGAGGATTCTGTTCAGGCTGGTGTGTGGCTTTAAGACCTTTCTAGGTAGCTGAGCAGCCCTACAGAAACGTTGGGCTGCAGTTGGAAGGCGCAGAGAGGAGCTGTCAGCCTGCTGCCTGCCACGTAGAAGGAGGAAGTGACACAAACTATTGGCGCTGTTTCGGCTTGTAATATGTCTGGAATTAGAAATAATTAAAACAAATCCACATCAACAGCTGCCTTGGGAGTCACGCTGGTGGTCTGTCACAGCAGTGACTGTCACCGTGCTATAGGTGCAGTGGACTCGTGAGGAGCTCTCGCCAAGCCCACCTCGCCCAACGGCAGTGACACTGAGAGAGGAACCTTTGACAGCAGGGTGACATGTGGAGACTGCTGAGATTGCTGGAGGTTAAGTTCTTGAGCTTTTTATCTTAGGGATTAGTAGAACATTAAAAATTTATTCTGGATGCTGGATATGCATAATGCTGTACATTATCATAAGGACTTTAACGTTTAATGATTCCTTATTTTTTTAGTGCCTGGTAATTTATGAACCAGACTTTAAGGCTATATATATATATCACTATCAGGGAAATACACATATAAATGTCACAAGTATTTACAATTACGGAAGCATGTGTTGTTAATAGTTATCTAAAGAGAGGAAAAGAAGTTGTACGGGTGTACAGCGAAGGGAGCTGGAGTACACTTCTAAAGCGCCTTTAAAACTACATGCACCTTACTTACGTTTGCAGTCAGAATGTTCTTAATAATGCTGAATGTTGGTTTTGAGTGAGATGTAGAAAACTAATTAAGTCGCAGTGCTGCCAAATGTAATTAACTTTAAATCTGCATACCCAGTGCCCTTCCAGGTATCCAGAGTTAACAGCTACACAGCAAATTCTATTAGCAAAAGCTCTTGGTGTAACTCCTACAGAAATTAGGTGTATTGCATGCAATCACAGAGGCACAAAAATTGGACCTGTATCATTGCCCACAATTGAGAGGAGTTTTTATCCTTATTCTCTGCCAGCAAGGAGAAAATTGGTTATTTTTCTGCTTGCATTTGGATGTGTGTGCAGGGCTTGGGATGTGTAGTGCAGCGTCAGTGGTAGCTGAGGCTGCGGGCAGACAGAACAGCGTCGAATTCATCAGATTGCAGAGGGCTGATTATTCTGTTGATCTTCAGTTATAGCAACAGTTTTCCTCTGCCAAACTCAGGTGACTGGGGCTTGTCCTTTATGGCTCCCTTAATGGCTTATTGTATCCCTTGTTGGTCTGATTCTTCCTTGTTAGGTGGGTCAGGTAAATGCCATTTCAGCACAAAAGAAGAATAAGGAATTTAGGAGGATGTGCTTGGTTGAGTAGAAATGCTATTTGCTTTGAAATCTCAGTTTATTTTATTTATCAATGTTAGAATCAATTTGAGTCTCACATTTGAATCTCAATGACATTTTTGCATTTTCCTTTTCTGAAAGGGTATGGCATCCTCTTCATTCCTTTCTGTACAGGACAGAGCCACATGAAGTAACAGTATACTTCCAAGTCCTTGTTCTTTCATTGGTTACAACATCTCAGGTGTAGCATCACAAAAGATATAGGACATAACTTTAGAAGTTTTTGGTCCTTAAGCCCAGGAGCAGGTCGCTGTAAGAAAGGACTTGTACATTCTGTGTCTCTTTTTGTGCCACATCATCGGAAAATAATGCTATAAAAAGAATCCTGGATAAAACAGGAATAAAATCACATCGCTCTAACAAAGAATTTCTAAAATCTAGATGCCTCTTACATATTTAGTTTAATCTAAAGTAAATCCTTTCATAAAGCTGCAGAACTAATTTCCATACTATCTAGAGCCCTTCATTTGCAAGCTTGGAAGTACTGAAATACCAAAGTACATGCATGCACGAAAATGGAGCGTATGGTTTTGACAAGTTCTCAGAGATGTACCATTTAGTTGCTGTTGGTGTAGGAAGCCACAGTTTCATTGAACATAAGCCACCTCTTGCTGCAACTTCTAAAATGTGATACACAGTGTGATGTTTATAAACCGGTGTTTATCATAGCGTGTCCTGCTGCAGGTGGTATGGGCAAGGCTGGGGCTCTTACCTTCTAGCTTCATTCCAACGCTGAGGCATTTTTGGAACCGGCAGTAAGGGCATCGCTTCCTCTGCGTTTTGTCAATCTGGCAGTTCTGGTTTTCTATACACGTGTACCTCTTGTTGTTCTGGACGGTCCGCTTAAAGAATCCCTGCGTGGTAGATAGAAAAGTCAGCCCGTATTGCTCGAATGGTGTGCTTCAGCATTTCATTGCACAGAAAGGACTGTAATGTATTTGTGAGGCTCTGGTCAGGAAGTTACACGGTTGGTTTTAAATGGAAGTTCTACAGTTGGTTTTAAATGAAAGTGGGATGTATCCAGGAAAAAAGCACCAGACCCTACAGGAGCTTCTCCTGAGCCAGGGCTCTGCCTCTTAGACCTGCATCACGGCTTAGCGAGAGCGGCTGTAGGCACAGTGGAAGGGGAAGCTGGGCAGCTCCTTCTGCATGGCTTAACTGTAAAATAAGTGTTCCCTTCAAAGCAGTTCTCTGTAAAATAAGGAGGAACGCTGTGGCAAAGATAAAAACAATACCGAATACCTCTGGTGAACGTGTATCCCAGTGGTGCGTGCTAAAGGCATAAGTGCTTGTTATTCAATTCTCATTGATTTTTTTAAATGAAAATATAATGTGCCAAGTTAGTTTTGCCATGCAACTGAGTGTTTTCAATTGCTTTGTTCAAGCCACGGAGCTTCCTTACAGTGCATTACTGCGATGGCTGTAAAGGTCTTTGCAAATTTTTACCTGACAAATTGGGCGTGCCATAAATTCATATATATTTAAACTTTAGTGTAATAAAACCATGCAGATAAATTAATTCCGAAGCAGTTAAAGGTGGTTCCCTTAACAAAAGTTTTATTCTCGAAATAAGGAACAACTGAAAAGAAGTGAGACGTTTATAGCTTTGTGTCAGGTGAGCTCTGGCGGTGCCCACTTGGAATAAAAACAGCCATCGTCACAGAAATGTGCCGTGTGGTACCGAGGGGTGGGAAATCCTACAGCTGTGTGGGACTTTGTGCGAGTGAGCCGTGCCGAGGGGACTCTTACTTTGTCCTCCGGGAAAAGAAAGAGCCCAAGCATATGTAAATCAACGGAGATCAGTATTTGGGGCAGTTAGGAACAAAAGTTACGCTATAATTACATCACTTTACAGCAGCAAAACACTTCAGAGTAACTCTAAAGCTACGATGGGAAACAGCCCACGTTGTTTCTTCCCTTTTGTGCAAAGGAGATCTCTCAAAGAGACTTCTAACCCTGCAGCATCGTGGTGCTTCATTTTTCGTGAGAATCTAGCAGGAAACACATGAGAAACAAGCCCAACTATGGAACAGCTGCCTCAGTTCGTCTTTTTTGTTTACATTGGAAACTTTTTTTGCTGTGCTTCTGTTTGCATGAAGTAATGAGTACAGAACCTTGCAGCTCTCGCAGGTGAGCAGCCCGTAGTGGTACCCCGACACCTTATCTCCGCACACCGGACACAGCTCCTCCAGGTCTTCGTCGTAGGAGTAATTCACCATTTTAAACTGAGACACTGGGAAGAGGAGAAATAGCACATTCTGTTAGGATTTACGTTAACAACTCCCTTTTTTCTGCAACTGTTCTCATGTAGAGGAACCGTTCTCTTAAAAGTACAGCACTGAGAACTGCGGAAAGTTCGATGTTTCAGAGTACGGCTGAACTGCAGCGTGCGGCTTCTGCCCAGCAGCAGTTCCGTACGGCACTGAGCGGGTGAAGCCGAACCCCTCGGCTCCTCAGTATTTATGTTCGCGGAGTGCTCTTAACTCGGCGCGTAGCCGAGGGAATCACAAACAAAATGAGTTCGTTTAAATCCGAGAGCGATCAGGAACGGGCTTTAAAAAAGCGCAATGAAAAGATGAAGCGTCACCGCCGTATTTAAAGTGACTCGGTTCGTTTCCTTTAAAGTTTTCTTTCAACATCAGCCTGCAAATATTTACTTAGCCTAGGCTTGTATCTTGCAGCCCAGCACTTCTGTGCCGCGTTGCAGTCAAGTTACTTACTTGCTAAGCAGGAGCTCGTGGGCTCGTGGCGACCGCCGCCCCCGGCTCCGCTCCGCAGCCCGGCCCCGAGCCGCCGCGGGAGCGCTGCCCGCAGCTCCGGCGTGCCGCGGCCGGGCACGGCGTCGCGCTCAGCCTCGGCGCTGCTGCCCGGCCCCGGTGGCGCGGGCGAGGAGCGGGTCCCGGCTCGGCACCGGCGTCCCTGGGGGTCAGGGGCTGGGCGCCCCGCGTTCGGGCCGCTCGGGGAAGGGGCCGGGGAGCCGCCCGGTGGGCGCACACGGGGCTGAAGGCGGGCGCGGAGCGCGGTCGCTCGAGTCGGGCTCCCTCCGGAGAGCCCGTTCGGCAGCTCCGGCGGGCGATTCACGGAAAGCGCGTCCTCCCGGAGCGGCGCCGCCGATTTCCCTCCCCGGACCTCGGGTCGGCGGCGGCGGAGGGTTTCCCAGCGGTCGCGGGAGGCGCCGGGCGCCCAGCGACAGCGCTCGGGACGTCGCCTCCCTCCCGGTAGCCCCGCGGCTGCCGCGGGTCGCGGGCGGCGGAGCGACCGTAGTCCGCCCGAAGCGCCCCGGGGGGAGCCCGGCTGGGGGCCGCGGGAGCTGCGCGCCGGGGCATGAACCCGCCGGCACTCGGCCGGGGCAGCGGCTCCGGGGCGGCCTCGGCACGGCCGAAGTCACCGCCTGCCAGCGGCGTGGGGCGGCGGCGGACGGGGGAGAAGAAGGGCCCGGCCCTCCACTCCGCTCCCGCGGCCGCCGCTCCGGGACCCGGCGCTGGGACGGAGTTCTCTCTCCTCGCAGGAAAAAAAACAAATGGGAAAGCAGGGGTTTTCCGAGCGCTTGGCGGGGAGCCTCCTCTGCGGGCGAAGAAGGGGGCGGGCGGGCCGCCCCCGGCGCATCCGAGCCCCCGGCCCACCCCGCCCCTACTTCCCTGCGGGCTCCCGGGAGGACGTGGGACGGCTTCCAAAGAGCCACGGGGCAGGACCCGCCGCTCGGGGCAGGCAGGGGGCGGAGCGGGCAGCGCCCGCTGACGGGGCTGAGGGAACCGATTCCTCGCGGCGGCCCTCCCCGCAGCCCCCGGCCCGGCCCGGCCAGCCGAGGCGCTTCCAGCTCGGGCGTCCCGCCGTCAGCGCGGAGGGACTCGAAACGATTCACGCGCGCCGAGGCTCCGGGCGAAGTTTCGCACCGCGGCCGCTGCCACCTGCGCTGAGCCCGCGAGGCGCCGGTGGCGGCCGTCCCCTCGGGCCCCGGGGTCGGCACGCGGGCTGCTCCCCGAGACTATACCGCGCGGCTCCTCCGCCATAAACTTAGCGATAGTTTCGGGCGGAGCGGGGCTGGGACGCCCGCGCCGTTCCGACCCGCGGCGGTGTCCCCGAGCAGCGGCCCGCGCGCGTCTGCACCCTCGGGCAAGGCTCCCGGCCGGGCCCTGCCTCGGTACGGCTCCGATGCCTCGGGCTCCGGTGTCCCTCCGAGCCGCGAAGGCGCGAGTTCGGCGGAGCTCGCTGGCGGCAGCCCTAAACTTTGGCAGGACGCGGTGGCGGTTTGCAGGGGTGGGGAGCCGAGCGTGCGCGGAGGGGGAGCGCCGTGCAGTTCCCCCCTTACCTTGCATGTTTTCTGGCATCTGCCCCTGTTCCCCATTCGACCGGGCGAGTCCCAGGGCCTCCGTCTCCACTTTGGGCAGCATGACAAGGCGGCTGCGGGCCGGGCTGGGGGCTCCGTGTCCGTCCGCGGCACCGGCACCTGGACACGGCAGCACAGGTTTAGCGGGACCGTGGGGCGCTCGGCGGCCGATGCCTCTTCTTCCTCCTCCTCCTCTTCCCTCCCTCCGCTCCGCGCCAGCCCTTGCCCCGCTGCAGCGGGAGCGCCGAGCGGCCCCGGCCGCCGGGAAGCGCCGCCGGGTGCCCGCGGCCGGGAGAGCCGCAGAGCGGTTGTCGGTTTGCAGGCGGCGGGGGCGGAGAGGAGAGGAGAGGAGAGGAGGAGGAGGAAGACCGGGGGTGTCGGAGAGGAAGGAGCGACCCCGGGAGCCCGCAGCAGCTCCGCCCGGGGCTCAGCGCGGCGGCAGCCCGGCGCCCCGATCCATGCGGAGAGGCGCAGTGCACGGGAGCGCTCTGCCGCCGCCGGTGCTGCTGGACAGGGTTCCCACCCCCGGCCCCCTCCTCCGTTCCTCCCTCCTCCTCCTCCTCCCCCTTTCCCTCGCCACAAGTGCGGAGGTGCCGAGCCGGGACCTCTCGCCCCGGACCCGTGGGGAGGCGCTCCCGGAGCCCGGGGGCCGCGGGGGGCTCCGGCGAAGGGGGGGCACCGACGCGGCTCTCGCAGCCAATACGGAGGAGGAGAAATGAGCGACACCCCCGCGCACACACGCGCGCATACACACGCTCGCACACGCTTGCACAGCGTGATCGCCCCCCGCACGCTTGTTGGCCGGGCTGCGGGGCCGGGGCTGCAGCCGAACCCGCCCGCCCTAGAGCAGCCCGACGGCCCCCAGCCCGCCGCGCACCCCACTGCAGCTCCCGTCTGCCTCCCGCGGGACCCCCGGCGCTCGCCTGTCCTCCTGCGGGCGGGCAGCGGGAACCTCGGCGTCTGGGGAACCCCGGCCCTCGGGACCCGCTGCCGCCTCTCTGCCCCAGAACCTGAACGTAGCGCGCGGAAGCTCGCCTTATGTATTCTGGCTCTTTGCGTCTCGTTTCCCTAAAACTTCTTGCGAAATCTATCGGTGCCGGCTGCATCGTTTGCACAAAATCCGATGCCCTGGCCGAGCCATCGCTTGAGCAAGAGCTTCCCTTCCCCGGCTCACGGTGCGGTGAGCGGCACTACTCCCCGCGTTACCCCAGATAACTCGTTTCTCTCCAGCGGGTGTCTCAGCGGGAGCTGGGCGGCCCTGCGGTGCGAAGCAGCCCCGGGGGCGGTGGGGTCCGCCCGTCCCGCCCCACCCGTCCCGGCCGCGCTGCGGGCACCGCGGGCTCCGGCCGCCCCCACCGGGCGGTGTGGGCTGAGTGCTATTGTCACCTCTGCGAGCATCCGAGACCCCCCGCCCGTGCTGCTCTGAGAGTTCAGTCACGGTTATGTATATTAAAAGCTGAAAAATATTCGGCGCTGAAAACTGCTTCCGATTGAAAGCGAGGCACGGAACTGTGCGGCGCTGGGGACCTCTTTTCCCACCGGCTGGGACAGATTTCGGAGCAGCGGACCCGTGTTCGAACTTAGAGCCGCTGTGATGAACGAAAGGGAGCGGAGGGGGAGGGGGGAGGGAGTGCATCGCGCGTGCCATTTAGTCCACAGTTCGAACTGTTCTCACCCACCGACGGCGAGAGCTTTGCTTAACTGAGTGCAGACCCCGAGCCAGCCCTACGCAGACAGAATTTTGTCTGTCTTTCCCATTCGGTGCAGGGTGTTCAGCATTGTGGGGCTGGACCTATCACTCAGTGAGGCTCGGAGCTTACGGGCTCCTTACATTTTGCCATCCCCCTTCGGGACGGAGCACAGGCAGGGAAGGTTTGGTCTATGTCATCGCGTTATTTCTCAAGCTGTAACTTCACACCTTAGCAGCTCTCCTGCAGCGCGATGTAGAGGCGCGACGAGCCGCGGGACGCGCCAGCGCGGTGCTCTGCGGGGCGGCCGAGAGCCCCCGAGGGAGTGCGCCCGTCCCCTGGGTAGGAGCGGGCCGGGCCGAGACCGTGCGGCCGCCGGGGAGCATCTCCGCCGGGCCCCAGTCACAAACGAGCCCTCGGGACGGCGTCGCCGTGCGGCGTCACCCGCGCCGGCTCCCGGCTGCGGCTCGGCTCGGCTCGCCGGGGCTGAGCGCAGCGGCGGCTCCTCTCCTTCGGGCGCCCGCCCTGAGGTTCGTGGCTCGAAGCTCCGCGCTCGGGCCGGGGGCCGCGGCTTTGGGCCCGGCGAGGGGGCGGCCCGCTGAGCCGTCGGGGAGCCGCCGCTCCCTCCCCTCCCCTCTCGGTCACGCCGCCCGGCGAAGTCCCGCCGAGGCGCCCCGTGCCGCCGCTCTCGTGAGTTCTGCTCCGAGAGAGGCACCCGCGATTTGGGCGAAAGCCGGGGAAGGGGGCCGCGGGCAGCCCCGGCAGAACGGCCGAAACGCCCGCACCTGGGCCCGGCCCTGGCGGCCCTCCCCGGGAGCTGCGGTCTCACTCGTGGGCTCCGTGTCGTCCTACCGGGGAAGGCTTGGGCAAGCTCGAAGTGTGCGCTGCAGTGCTGCTCCGCCAGCCATCGCTACAGATGTATGTACTTTGGAGAGCTTATTACACATCCACGTTTCTCCGAAGTAACAGTTTAGGGCAGTACACATTATAAATGATACCTGGTCCCTCGTGGCTACGTTTAATTTAACATGGAGTTCTAGCACTCATGATTGCCTTGAGCAACCTTAATTACCCTTTCTTCTAATCTCTTCTCCATTCCTTACCAAGTTCTCCAAAGTTTTTTTTTTTTTTTTTAAATGTGATTTCTCTCCTGAGTTTGCCTGCCTTGTTCTGACTTTGCCTGAAGGTCTTGATTGACGTGTGTAATTATAATTATAAAAGATGATGGCTCGGGGAGCCTCCAGCAGCCTTGATTAGCACAAGGAGCAAGACCTGGAATATTTTATACTTCCCTATTTAAATGTATGTACATTTAATTTAAAAAAAAAAAAAACACACACACACAGACTGATTTTCAATAATTTGAAGCTGCTTCTACCTCTGTTTGAAAGCAGAGGGTTCTGTGCGGTGATACTTCGAGCTCCGATTTCTTACGGCTTCAAAGAGGCCGCAGAACTGGGGCAGACGTTGCACACACGCAGGGACGTCCCCATCCCCGAGGATCTGCTCGAGAGCAGCAGATAGCGCTCCCTGCCACCTCTGCGGGGGGAAGCGGCCCGAAGGTTGGGTTTATGTTCCCACCGAGCCAGCTGTAGCAAGCTCGGGGTCTGCACTCCTCGGGGGGGGGGGGGGGGGGGGATGGGGGGCATCCGAGACAAACTTTGCCGAAACAAATGAAAGAAAGAAAGGAAAGACTGAAGTTTTCTGTTGAGAAGTCTAAATGCCAAGACAATCAAGAGGACTTATAAGGAAGTATTTAAGAAGGAAAGAAATCCTCATCCGTTCTCTGCCCTCCCCCATACTTTTCCTCTGAGCATCGCGTTTGTAGCCCCGGAGTGAATCTCAAGGATCTCTCCCCGAAATCGGTGCTTTCAGCCAGTTGTGGGTGAGAGTCCCTGCCGGCCCCGGTGGCACCCAGCCCCAGCGGCACCCAGCCCCAGCTGGCACACCTCCCCGCGCTGCTCCGTGCCACCCCACACCGCCTCTCGCCGCCCCAGCCCCGCACACACACGGGCAGTGCCCGCAGGCAGGCAGCGTGTGACAGGGCGGCACGAGCAGCTCCCCTCTGCAGCTGCAACGTTTATAACGCGGCTTCTGCTTCATCTCACTCACCTCTCACTCCCAACTTTACGAGACTCTCTATACCAGGAAATATCTATCTATCACGGGCTCTATTCTAATTCTTTTCCTTTCCTTTTCTTTTCCTTATTCTTTGTCTTTTTCTTTAACGACAGGGAGAGTTTCCTGAAACCTCCGAAATGGCACAGAACCACGATCTCCTCCCATCACTTTGCCAAGGAACACTGCTTTTGGTTCCTAGGGATTCAGTTACGTGGAGGTTGTTAGTGCCCCCGACTCTTTAGAAAGGCTTTAGAAAGTTAACTGTCCGTTCCAGAAAACTGCAGAAAGCACCAAAACGTACTTTATTTTTCCGTACTGTTTTTGATCCGCCGTCAGCGAATCAGAGACAGCGATCGGACTGCAGTGCCTTCCGAAGCAAAACGCACACCACAGCCTGTTGCGTTTCTTGTGCTGCAAATCATTCCCTGCTGCCTTACGGAGATGCCGATCCTCTCCGGTCCGAACCGGAGAGCTCTTTCCAAGCAGTCAATTATTGACCGAGATGCTATTTTTAACGCCCGGCCGAGCTAACTGCTGCGCGCTGGAACGCCCTGCTGCCTTATAAACACCTGGCAGCGACGGGTGATGCGAAACTACGGGATACTCCAGGGCGAGGAGCGCGTCGGGCCAAGTGGGTGGCAAAGCACCTCCGTGATTGCTTTTCTTTTATTGCCGGTGACTCACCGGAAGGCGTTGCGATGCCGCACCCCGTCCTGCCGCAGCCCGCCGGGCTCGGGGCGCAGCGCGGTGCCCCCGGACGGCTCGCGGCAGCGGCTCTCCCCGGCGGCTCCCCGAGGGGCTGCCGGCGCTCCTGCGGGGCCCGGGGAGGAAGCGAGGGCTGAGGCGACGCGGCCGGCACGGGCGGCTGTAGGCACGGGCGCCTCGGGAGAGGCGAGCCCTGCCCGGAGCTTGCGGGGGGGTTCCCTGCATCAGCAGCACCAGCAGCGAGCCGCGGCCTTCGCCACAAGCCAGCCTTTAGCCTAACACGCTCTAAGAGTCGGTTTTGCAAGTAGAAAACATGCTAGTTTTCTTTCTTTCTTAACGCTAAATGATTTGCCTTCCGTAAGAAGACGCATTCAGTCCCAGCGCTGCTCGGACCTGTTGCCGCTGACCGCGCGAAGGGAAAACGTCCTCGCTCTGGCCGGGGCGCGGAGGACGAGCAGCGGCGCCCCTCCCCTCCCCTCCTCTCCTCTCCCCTCCCCGCGCCCGCCCCGCAGCGGAGCCGCAGCCTCAGCCCTGCACGGAGCGGCGCGGAGCAGAGCGGGGTGCTCAGCCGCGCCTCCCTCCGGGGCCAGGCCAACCGCCTGGGTGCAGATACCCACCCAGGGTATGTGTTTACTTCGCTGGTGGGGTCCGTCTGTCTCGGCTGTGCTGCCCCTTTGGAGCTGCGCGTGGAGCATCTAGTTATAAAGGCTGCAGCCTGGTCTGGAAATACTCCAAATATATTTGTGTATAAAGCAAGGCTCCTGTCAGGGCTGAGCGCTGGCCTCTGTACCATAAGAGATAATTGATTTCTATCCTGCACAGACAGGCTTAAAAATGAAATTTCTTTTGCTGAGGCAACTGACCTTGATCTGCTGGTGAAAAGTAAAAAAAATAAGAAGGAGATGTTTTAGGTCTGTTCCTCCCCCCTCCCCTCCCAAATAGTGATTATGTTTTGAAGCTTGCAAACTTTATTTACAAAAAGTAATTTAATAGCTGATCTTTATCGTGGGCAAACCCCGAGCTCATAGATATATATGTATCATCTAAGGGTTCTCCACACATAAGTGTATAATCATAAAACAAACCATGAAAAGATAAAATAGCGTTGTTTATGTTGAGAAATCTCGATAAGGATTGTGTATGTATGAAAGCCTGTGCATTATTTATAACAATGTATTAATATATATTACTACCCACTGATGCACATATCGGCTCTGCAGTACATATGAAGTACTTGTGGGATAGGTGAGTAAACTCTACACTTCAGTAATGCTTGTGTCCACTCTGCAGTGAGGCGCAGCTCTTGGTGCAGATAATTCTTCCCTGCCGCCCTGTGTAAGGACAGGCTGGGGGCTGACCTCCGAGATGCCCACATGGCAAGCTTTGCTTGCTCTGCTGGCCAAAATCCTCATCCAAGCCTGTAAAGACAGTATTTGCTGTCTTTGTCAGTCATGTGAAAATGCATGATACGTGCATTCTAATAGTAATAACACATACAAATAAACCTTGCCAGACTGGAGAGCACTAGTTAGAATACCGTAAAGTGTCAGAAATACATTAAAATGAAGATGGCAGTAAGTATTACACAAGCTGAAAAGCCTCACAGTAAGAAACTGCAAGATTATTTGTCCTGCTCTACAACTGTTTTTTCAAGTTAATGAGACACTTATTTCTGTTAAATAATCATAGCTAATGCTTACACCAATTGCAGTGTCCCTAAGGATGCTAAGACAACAGTGTGACTGGAGGAAAATCCAGCTGGTTGAGTGACTTTGTTCTGCCTAGGAATCCAACCAGAAAAAAATCATGGCACTTCCAGAGGACCGTATGATGATCTTCACCTGGACGATGCGATGTGCTAGTGAGAGCCTGTGAATTCCAACTACTTTTTTTTACTACTTGACTGTAAACCTAAAAGCAGGTGTCAGCTCCAGTCTGGCTGTTTGCTCTCTGAGGGGCAGATCCACTCCCCTTTAAATGAGAGAAGGAGTTTTATTGATGTTTATAGGAACTGGACGAGGCCAAGAGGAAGCAGGCTCACCCCTGCAGCGGTATGTTGCTGCTCCGTACCACGGACTGACTTATCCCAGTGCATAAGCACATGGCTGCCTGTTCATGCACAGGTGCCCCCAGCAAGGGCACCTCACACACCCGCCTGCTTTGCTTTGTTTTGGGGATGAAAAAGCAAAGGATATGCTGAGAAGGACTGCACGGAAGGGAAAGTCCAGAGGTGGGATTTAGTCTACTTGGTATTGGCGCAGATTGTGCTTTTTCCATGGAGGGATGGCTTTTCCTTCTGAATATACACTCTCCAGAGTAAATAAGAGCAGGATCCTGCTCCTTCTTATATTTAACCCTAAGGGCACATGGTGGTCAGGGTACACATGTCAAGTTAGACATGCTTGTCAGGAATGCCACCGGGAGCTGTGGCAGTGCAAGGCAACAGTCCTGCCCTGGACACAGAGCACCTAGGATTTCAGAGGCTGCCTCGGGATTCAGATCTGCTTCTCCTGGGCCTTGCTTAGTGAATCTGACCTGGTATTTCCATAGTACGGCACATGTGAGTGCATTTTGGAAGTATGGTGACAACAGGGCTTTGCTAATTCATGACCCTCTGTCCTTCGTATCTACATGATTTAGGGAACCCTAAATTTATTTGGTGTAAGTATGATGGAGAGGAATGTCTCATTTTTCCTTCTTCTGCTGTGGATGGGTACCCTGACAGAACAGTCATAGGGCGTTATTGTCCAGCCATTCATTCACAGCCCAGTAAAGTGTGCTGTGGTGTTGGGCATGGCCCTTGTGTGGGAGGTGTGGAGCAGGAGGAGGGGGTAAGCAGGGAGCTCCTGGGGGCCGGCGGCCTGGGGCACAGCTGGGTCCCAGGTGGGAACCCATCCGTGGGTACCCTCCCCTTCCCCCAGAGAAGCAGCAGCTCCACCTAGGAGATCAAGATCAGGTTTCAGCTAGATTTGAGGGTACTTCCTGCAGCATTTGCTACGCCCTCCAACGCTGCGGTTCCTTGATGGTGAGGGACCCATATCACACCCTGCATCAGGACGAGTGCCTTGCCCACACACAGTGACGCACTTTGGGGCAAGAAGACAATAGTGATCCCTGGTACACGGCCCTGGGCCAAAGCTCCCTTTTTCATCCTTGCCATAATCTGTCGTGCCAAGGCACAGCCTTGCACAGCCAGGGGCTGCGGGACCTGCAGCGTGGCTGGGCTGCCTTGCACAGGCTGAGGAGCCTCCCAGTCCGTGTAGGAGCAGTCTGCTTTAGCATGCCATCTGCAGCCCTGCTGGGGCTCCACAGCAGTCCCTGCAGCCCTGGGCAGCTGGGGCACAATGCCCCTCATGTTGGCAAGCCAGAGCAACCCACGCCAGCTGACTTTCTCAGTGCAGAGCGAGCGGGTGCTGATCCATATCCTGCTGAAAGTGTTTACTTCTTCACTGCTCTGAGGTATCAACCGACCTTCACTATCCAGCCCGTTTCTACTAAATGAATATATGTATGCATTTCTAGATACTAAAAAGAATCTGCATTTAACATCCATGTTACTTACAGAACAACAACAACAACAAAACCCTGAAAATATTCCTGAGGTTTTATTCAATAAGAACAATCAGGCCAGAAGCAATTTATGCTTTTCACCAATGCTTATACACACACGTGCATATGCAGTTTCTTAGCTATTAGCAATTATAGTATTTAAAAATACTATTAATGGCCCAATGGTAAATTTGGCAATCACATTATCTCTGCAGAAAAAAATCATTCACTCAGTCACCGGCTGTTTGCTTTCATTTTACATAGTGTCATAAAGTTCTCATTTGCCTGAAACCACATGTAAATTAATCAGTTTTGTTTGCTTGCCCAACCACGGTGATTTTTTTTGGTTTGGGCAGCCTCAATCTCATCTATTCACGCAGAGTCATCAAAACAGAAAACTGTTACTTACC
The DNA here is from genome assembly GCF_016699485.2 of Gallus gallus. Taxonomy (NCBI): domain Eukaryota; kingdom Metazoa; phylum Chordata; class Aves; order Galliformes; family Phasianidae; genus Gallus; species Gallus gallus. The sequence goes on from NC_052539.1 coordinate 1,685,678, forward strand.
GACTGATGTAAGTCCATGTTTTATAGATTCCTGTATGATGGCCGTGTGAGAACCAGAAGACATTATTGAGTGTAAATATACAGTACCCTTGGGTGCAAGGTGTACAGCATTGAGTACGGAAGAGGTGCAGCCTGTAAACTTTTCTGGCCTTGAGACCAAGGCTATAATAACCCTCAGTGAAAGTCGGAGTGATGAACAACAACAAAAAAATTATCCCAGAATTCAGAAAGTAACAAGCATGTCTTTCGGTGGACTCTGTACTTTTTCCAGCATTAGTGACCTGCTGTAAACCATGTATCCCATTTCATGATAGTCTCTAATCAGAAGAATTGGAACTTGTGATAGGTTTGGCCCCATCACGTGATTTAGTACAGCTTGATAAGAAGGCCCTGTTATAAAGTGACAGCAGAAAAGATAAGAACTCTTGGCAGATAATGACAGAGAAATGATTAACCCGGAGTGGAGAGGTGCTATGAAACCCAGAGAGTGGAGGGTTGTAAAGTTGTGGGGTCATAAGATTATACTAAGTGGATGAAAAGCCATACCAATGTAAGTGTAATGACTATAAACTCAAGCTTGTGACCTATCTTCCTGATGTCATCACCTCTTTGCACAGTGCACTGCAAGCACGGTTGTTTTGGCTTCTGTAAACACTCTCGGGATGGCAAAGCAAGCAAGCGTTAATTCCTTAAAGGAGGGCTGGGAATGTGCTGGGGATTCTACACCCGAGTGACAGCGTGAGCAAACCTCTGCGATGGGTTTGTCAAACAAAGCACTTCTTTGCCCAGCCTGCAGGCTGGAGACAGCTCCAGGTTGTAGCCGCTTAGTCGAAACCGTAACGCTTCTCAATAAAGTAGGAGTTTTACAGCATGGTTAAGCATCGGTACTCAGGATTATGATACATAGATGGTGTTGGCTCACCTCTGAGGCTGCTGAGGTACAGAATGCATTCACAGCATGCAAAATAGTTGCAGGTGCTTTTCTGTAAATACAAATTAGAACATGGGGCAGCTGTGCTGATGACTGGGTGATTGCTCAGCTTGGCTCTGAGTGGCCAAGTCCTGCTTTGCAGCCAGCAGAGGAAGTGTGGGGCACCTTGCTCTGCAGCACCCCAGCCCTGCAGCGCCGTGCCTCGTGGCACCCTATCTCATGCAGGTGGGTAGGGGCTGTGGGCCCTATAGGGGTACGTTGCTGTGCCCTCGGTGCACACTATGGCCTAGGTGCAGTCTGTGGTGTGAGAGCAGGGTCCCGCCTGAATGCTCAGATGATGCTTCATATGTCAAGTCTCTGGGAAAATCAGGAAGTTCTTCCACTGTGGGCTGAATCTGAAACCCCATGAAGTCTGCAGGAGTTTTGCTTTTGAGATTTGCAGAGGGCTGTAAAGCAACATCTGCTCTTTTGTGTGCTTCATCAGGGTGGTTGGACTTGGATGATAAAGCGGTCAGTTTGTGCTGAAAGGGGACAACTTTCCAGGTTTCTCCTGGGACTGGGGTTGTTGTGGCAAACTCTGTGGTTACTTGTAAGGCTTGGACGTTTGGGCCAGGAGCCCTGCGCTGCTGGGCAGCCCCCCGGCAAAGGAGTCGGGTTTTAGAGGGACAACCTGATTGTCCAAATTCTTATTTAACATCTGCCAGTGCATTTTGGATGCTTTATCTACCCTGATGGTGTGTATAAATTGGCCATTTATTTGTTCACCCATTTAACGAGTCCCAATCATAAATATTCATTGTGTTTATGGTACACACAGCAAGTAAAATCATATTGACTTGTGCACCAAAAGCTTCCTGAGTTTCTCCTCCTTGGTTTTACACTTGTGAAGTGAGCAAACTACCAAACTACCTCTCAGCAATGCTGTGAATTATTGTCTTGTAATGTTTGTGAGGTGCTTTAAAAGCAAAAGTATGCAATGCAAACACATCTTCCTATTTATTAGGGGAAAAATAATTTGTAAGTCTGGTTAAACAGACACTATGGGTGTTTTTATGAAGTCACTGATATTTTTTATCTGATTACATTGTCTGGAAGCTAGAAGCCAGCTTTTACCACTGTTTTAATACAAGCCTAAATAATTAGTCTCTCTGTCTATTCCAATTCATCTAATCATCAAATAGCTTTTAAATTCTGTTCATAGAAATACAAACCAATCATTTACTCCATCAAATAATAATAATAAGAAAGCAACCTACGCGTCTTCTAGGACAGGAGATAAAAGTGAGAAGCTGAATGTAAGGCTTGAAACTTTCTACTGTGCCATTGGAGACCTTGCTGGAGCTCCACTGGCCCATATGCAGGAGTGCCTATAAAGGAATCTGCCATATGCGAGGGAGAGATACTAAATCATAGGAAATAAAGAAACTTCGTGCTTTTGGCTTCCAACTAGTGTCATTCCTTTCCTTGTTTTTTGCATCAGTATCAAATGTCAGGGTCACTTAAAAACGTTCTTTTTTTTCCTTTCTGATACTTTGTCTCCATGGATACAAGAATGTGTGCCAGGTGCACGACCAGACAGACTTTCTTTGCCTTTCTTTGTACTGAGTCCAAAGGGGGAGAAACAAACTCATAGGAGAACTTCAGGACAATCTGTATCAGTCCATGATCTGGCATCTATATATTTAACAGGTCTTTCAGGAAGATAATTAATTGAAAACTGTTTGCTGTCTTTATTTTGCCCGTTCTTGTATGATGAAATTGTCCCTTGTTTGTCCCACAGTCAAACATCCCCCAAAGAAGGCGCACCTGATTTCAAAACCTTGGCGGCGATGCCTCCTTTGACTCTTGCACATCAAATTATTTTGCAACCATTTACTATGCAAATGGAATTAGGAGTTCTGTCCTCTTATGGACGTTTTTTTCTCATGGCATTTCATCTGGGCACGTGAGGATGTTTAGGAGCTCTGGAAACAGCTAGAGAGCAGTGACCCCTTCCAAGAGTCTTAAACCCTGCCTTGTCCATGTTGGTGTGAATTTGGTAAGGTCAGCCAAGAGCCTGCCATTTTCTCTTAGTAGATCGGATGTTGCTCTTCTGAATCCAGTGTGTTCCTCTTTATCTTTCTATGCCATCTCAAAGTCATGGACCTCCCCAGTGGTACGTCTCAGCAAAGCTGAGCGCTCAGCACGGCGCACATCAGGTGAGGGACAGAATCCTGGTGGAACTGCGAGTCCAGGGCCAGTGTGGCATTGAGCCTGGCATGGTGCCCACCAGGTGTGAGCTGTTACCTGGTCCTGAGAGTAGGCCAGTTGGTTTCAGCTGTGGCTTTGTTTAAGTGGAGAGAGATTTACAGGCCCTATTCCTTTATCTGGAAATCACTCTGTAAAAACTTCATTTCAGCCATTCTGCCATTCCTCCTGGCAACATCTTTTCTCTTATTTTCATCTTATCTTTTCTCTGCAACAAAAAGATAATTTTTCAGCATAGTCACCAACATTAGCTGTGCATTTTGTCCTGTGAGGAACAAGAGCCTGCATGCCATGCTTATAACAGTCTGCGCCAGTGGAGGTAACCCTCCATCGCTGTCACCACTGCTGAAATGCACCACCCATTGCCTCATTTTGCTGCGTCCACTGTTTGGTCTCCATAAGCATTCAGCAAGTGTCAATGAATGTCAGTGGGTGCCTTTTTTTCTGCATGGAGAAATTTAATGACACATCTCTGTTTCATACGCACTTCCCTGCCAGATACCATTTTGTCAGACTGCTCCTCTGCTGCCATCTGTCATACAGCCAGAAAATGCAATGGCATACTGGTGGGAAGGTCCTACCTCCGTTGCTGTACCACCAACATCCACCTCTGACATAACAGACTTATACATTAAAATTGGAGGCATTACTTTTGGAGCATCCCCAGTGTATAAAAACGTCATGCTTATCACCTCAGTAATCCAATGTAATGTTAAAATACATGTCATTGTGTGCTAGTGATTTTCAGCATATTCAAGTTCAGCTGTGTTGGACAGAAGCGTGGTAAGTTCCTCATGGGTGTTAATGCAAATCTCTTCCCATGATTACTTTAATCTCTTGGAATATTTTTGTCTCATAAGTTTATCTCTGATTGGATGAACACAACTGAATAGAAACCATATTTGAAGAGGAAGAATGAATTGTAGAAGTTATAAAATTGCTTCTTGTGATTTTTTTCCCTGATAATGACTAAGAAAAAGTTTTTTTTAGTGAATATTTCTGCTGATAAGTGAATATCCAGAGGAGGAGGTAAATACAGATGTCTGGAAATACTCCCAAGGTTAAATGAGCAATAGGGGAGCCTCCAGGAGTGCTTAGGAAGAAAACTCAGTTCTGTGCAGAAGGAGCCACACAGCTGTGGTCACAGAAGTCCTCCTTTGGCCTTACCCGAATACCAAAGCAGAACAGGGGAAGCTGTGGTGGGGCACGATTCAGTGCTAACTTTCTGCATTGGAGAAAATCAACCTTTTTCTTAGCAAGCTTTTTCTAGGCAAGTTTTATGCCTGTCTGTTCGTCTGTCTATCTGTGTACCTATGTAAGCAGCTTCAATTCTAATTTCTTGCACAAATCCTTTCCTTCAATAGTCTAACGTACTGGCATTCAGAGAAAAAAGATATTAATTAATTACGAAACCTTTTCAAAGCTTATCTAGCAGCCATTTACTCTAAATAGGAACAGGGTATTTGACCGTGTGAGAAAAGAACAGATTTCTGTGGAACAGGCAGGGGGAAATTACTTCCACGTATGTACCAGTAACAGGTGTTGTGAACTCATCCATCATCTTACACAGCACTCAGGAGCAGAGAGCAGCTTCTCCTTAGAGCATTAGTAATAAAATACTGGGAATATGTTCCTTTGGAGGGAGGAGAGGAGAGAGAGTCCTAAAGTGAATGTTAAGTGGTACTTAGTACAAATCTTTTGAATTTGGTAGCTAGATGCTCTGTTTTTTCCAGATATGTACCTACGTGCAGGGAGAGCAGTTGTGCCCTCTGCCCCCTGCAAAAAACAAGTCCCTCTCAAAAACCATCACCAAACGAGGCTCCGCACCGTCACTTGAGGCAGGATGGGTGCATTAAGTCTTTCCCCAGGATGCTGCATCCTGCAACACCCCGTGTGCTCTGATGAGTTTCACCCAGTCTGTCCCCTGGAGGGGCACCAGGTGTGTGCTGCACCTCTGGCTGCCCGGCCTCGTGTGGGTGCGCCTCAGCTGGGTGCTAATGCAAAGCGGAGGGCAGCAAAGGCACGCGGCTCAGCATGGCACTTTGTGTCCTCCCGGGGGGATCTCCTAGCAGAACCAGGAATGAGGGCTGTCTGGGGGCTGGGGAACAGAGGAGCAGCACGAAATGCCTGCTGCATGGGCTTGTCTGCCACAGGAGGAATCGAGGCTTGCTGTTGGTGTGATGGCTTGGGTCTGGTGCACATGAGAGCTTTTGTTTCTTTCTGCTTTCCCAACAAACAAGCGCAGCATTTGTTCCATTTTCAAAGCCAACTTTTGTTGGGAACAGCAGAGAAAAGTGGGGCAAAGGCCATTCAGAAATAATGATTTCTGATCATTTTATTAATAACTGTGAGAAATGTAGCACCTGGCAAGAGAGATAAGTGGATTTTCCTAAGCTCTGTTATAGGCAGGTAAATACTGCTCTGTTTTATGGCAGTAATAATTAAACAGCGCACTAGTCTTTATCTTGACAATTCAGAATTTAAGGTAGTTGTTTTCTGGAGGCATGTGATGAAATCTGGACACCAGCAACTCCTTTAGATGTAAGCTTCGTGGTAAAACACCGCATCTGTTCTGCCCAGCAGATCTATTTCACAAGCACGTGTGGCAGTGAAGAAACACAGCTTTTTCATTGTCTTCTGAGTCAGGCAGGCACCACTCTTGATAAATATTGCAGTTCTTAAAAAACAGAACAAATAGTCTTAAGATCTGAGAAATGCTTAATTCCTCCAAGAGCCTACCTCCCCAGTACAGCCACATGAATAATAGATTAGTATAACATATTAATTAGTATTTTTATCTCTTTTTGTACAGCGTGCTCAGAGTTTGTCAGACATTATCCTTATTTCTTTAAATACTTGGATGACAATACAAAACGGGAATGACCCTGGAATTGGGGTGTCTGTATTTCTGGGGAGAGTGGGAACCGGTGGGATTTCTGAGGAGCCCCAGCTGGCAGGAACGGCTTTAAGTCAGACCACCGGCACATGTGCTGTGATGTGTGCTGAGCTGTTCTGCCCCCCTCTTTGCATAATGCTCAGACCAAGTCCTTCATCTCAAACTGAGGCTTCGGGGGTACTTCAGCCTGCTCTCTTAATAGCTGTAAATTCACATTAATCTCATGCTAACACCACTGTGCTTTCTTCTGTTCACTACTGCCTATCCTCCCCCCCAAGACTGAAGTGTTTTTTTTATGGTGCAGACAGCAGTGTGCACAACTGAGTTGGATGCCTAATGGTGAGCTCTGGAAAGCCCCATAAAACAAATAAACAGATAAATGCAGGAAGAGAAATTTAATAGAGTAATAGCGGAAAGATCATTTAAAAAGAAGCTTTGATCAGAGCCCTTAAGGCACCAGTATACCTTACTGACTTCAGCTGGGCTCCTCTGAGTCACAACTAGCCTCAGCTGTGCGCCTACCCACATGGCTGTGGGGCCATATAAGCTCTTGGGTGGAGCCTCAGCTGTTTCTTCGAGCTGTGGTGAACGTGGGTCTGATCTTGTCCTGTTCTTTGGGTTTTCTGGTTTAACTGCATGTGTCTTTTATTCTTCCTGATGGTTGTTGGTGACTCCGTAGGACGTGCCACTGCTCTGCTCAACCAGCTCCTGCGCTGTGGGACCGTGCTCCTGGTAAGGTTCCTCCTACCCATTCTGTGTTACGTTTGCTGTTGGCTGCTGGTTTGTTTCCTTTTAAGGTACAGTTGGCCTAGGCTGCTTTCTCACAGCTTTTGTTCCAAGAAGTTACTGCTTTCAGTTCATCTAAAACTCACCAGTTGAAAAACATAGCTATTTATTCAAGGAATGTCTACTCTATTGTTTCTTTTCTTCAAAGCCCACAAGGGGTTCTGGTTTAGGAAACCAAAAATTCTCGGGGAAAGTGCTGTGTTAAAGGCTGTGCTGATGGCAGTGAAGCAAGTGCTATGTGTTAGGTAAACATCTGTTCTTTGATTGCCTGGATTTTTTGTCAGCATTCTTGTCTTGGTGTTGCTGTTCTTCATCTTGCAAGATTAATTTTACTTATATGCAACAGAGAGGCTTTTGCTATTCTTTGTTTAGTTCAGTGAGATTACTGTTGTGATTAAAGCCAGCAGGAGTTGTGCTCATTTTTCCACATTCCACTCTTCTCTCTACACATCTTTTGTAGAAGTTCTCCTTATTCCTTCATGGAGTGGGCTCTAATGCTGGCTATAATGAAGCACATGGGTTTGGTGGGGCTTGTGTGTGCTTTCCCCTTGAAATATGAAGGCTCTTTGCTTGGAATGTGATCCCAGATAGCAATTACGTGGTCTCTTAGGATTTTGTGTTTCAGTGTATAATTTTGGCTTTTTTCTTTTACTATGGGGGAAGAAATGTTGCTCACATAGGCTCCAGTCAATGGCAATTAAAAAGAATGTGCTCTTTTGCTTGTGTGCTGTCTGCACAGGGTCTGACTGACCTTCATGTGACCTTGCTCATGAAGAGCTTGCAGCAGGTGATTGCAGTGTGGCAGGTGTCCCTCTCATTACTTAACTTGCACCTGCAGAGTGGGCAGAGGACTTCTCCTGCTGTGAAGCTGGAGAGAGCCAGGGCACATAAAAGGTGTGGCTGAAGCCTGTTTCTGGAAAGTAGCAACTGCTTTGGGTTACCATTAACTCACAGCCATGTTTGACGCTTCCACATCAGTTCATGGGAGGTAATGACTGAACAATAACAATTGATTTTTATTCATTTCATATTAACGGCATGGGAAGTTCTGATCAGTGAGTGAGGCTGGGTTGCCCATGTATGCAGTGCTATTTTGCAGTGAAAGAAGCATCATCTTTCCTTTCCTGTCTCCCTCTCCTCTGTGTCAAGAAGCTGTATAAAATTCTGTCATTAAGGTATCAAAATTTCACAATCTGTGAAATAGACCATTTTACAATGAATTTCAGTCTTGAAGCAAACATCTGTTAAGCTTAAAATAAATAAATGCATTAGATCAATTATTTACCCAAAGCACACTGAGACGTACGACAAACAGTGAATGACAGAAGAGGGATGGAATGGGGTGGAAGTTCTTTCTGACTCAAAGATCAGCGTTCAGACAAATGTAGAGAGGGACTGACTTGGGCTGGTGGAGGCTGAAGCCAGCTTTATCGCTTGTATTGAGAACAATTAACTAGAATCCTACCATCCCAGGGTGAGCTGCTTCAGTGAATCCACTGACTTTGTGGTTGTGTAAAACACTGGGAATGGGCAGGAGGGGAGGCTTTATTTTGAAGTTTAAAAAGTAATTTTTCAACAGATGGTGGGATTTTGGCAGGTCAGGCCTTTCTGTATCGCTTCTCCTACAGCTTAAGAAACCGGCAGAATCCAAGCAAAATCAGAGCTCAGAGTGTTTCCACAACATGAAAAAAGGCACATTTTGTTACATCGAATGCAGACATTTACCTCGTGCTTCTTTGAGAGTTTGCTACTTGCAATTTTGTGAAGTGTTCATCACATATTTAAAGTATGCCGTGAAAGACCAGAACCTTAAAGAAATACATAACTTAGAGATGATAGGAAGGATAGCAAGTAGGCTTAGTGTGAGCTTGCTTTCATATTGAGCTCCACTAGTAGTTTGTGTCCCTTCACCGTAAGAGATGTTTCCAGAATCATCTGCCAGCTGTATAGCTGGGTGCACAGACTTGCAAGCAAGGAACTAGGTTTCATGTGACGTATCAGTGTTTTTATCCTGGCTTAATGGTCTTCAAAACATCTTTTCAGCATTTTTACATGCGTGTGATGTTAAGTTACAGAAGTGTTATTGGCAGATGTATTTCTATTGACATTTCAGACTAAACAAGGTGAGTCGCTCTCGTTCTGGCTGACACAGTGTAAGCGTATCTGAATGCTGAGTTGTACTGACTTAATGCTTATCGAAGCATTTGTTTGTCACAGCTTTTGTTATGTCCACCCTGCTGGTATTTAAACAGGACAGCCTTAATAACAGAAGGGGAATTCACTGAATTGTAGCACAAACTTTTGGAATCGGAACCCCATTTTTGAAGGGGGGCTGTTAGAACTAGTTTGGCTAAGTTAGTTTCTGCTGGATTGAAGTGCCTGGCAACTTCCTCATTTTAAATGAGGTTAAGTGTCATTAGCTGGATTAAGCAGATAGTGTTTTAGGGCGAAACAGGTGGTGGTGAGGAGGCAAAGCCTTTTTCTTCTTACCTTAGCAATGTGAACGTCAGTAGAGAACCACTTGGCTATGCTTCCTGGATGACAGGGCAGAGATCCTGTCAGTACCAAAAGAAGCTGCCTTGCTCCCACTGCCTGTATATGTCATGAGTTATCCGTTCTGGGAGGAAGACAGGAGGCATGTGTGTTTTTGCAGGCAATGACATCATGTCCTATGGACTCCTATGTTTCTTACTTCACATACTCTGTGGACAGTTCTCAATTCCTTTACTTTTTCTCCTTCTCTGAATTAAATGAAATCTTAATTGATGTTCCAGAAAAACAATAGTGTGAGGCAATGCTGTTAGTGCTAATATAAGCAGTCTCTGCAGAAAAACATGTAGCCTGTTCATAGGGAGGAACTATACTGTAGTGGGATTTCCTGTACATCTGTGCTGAAGTGCAGCATGTCTCATCCCAGTAAGGAAAATGCTACACACAAAGCATTAGAACAGATCTGTAATACAGAGTAGGAAAAGATATCCGTATGATCCATTAAACTTCCTTTATCATGCCAGCCTTTGTCCTAACATGAACAGTCATATCCAAGCTGTCTTGATGGGCTGCCTTTCCAATATAAACACAAGGAGAAGGCAGTCGTCTATTGAACTGTTACGTACTATAAGTAACATGGACTGGAGTTCATCTGAAGTGTCAAAAGTGCTTTAATTGTGTGATGTGATTTATTTTATTGGAAGGTACCAGAAATGTGATATGCATAGCAATGTGTAAAATGCACCAAGTGCTACAGGCTTGTCTGTGTTGAAAGTGGGTAGAATGCTTTAGGAGAGCTTCAACCAGTGCTTCAGATCATGGTTTTGTGGGATGCTACTCATCTTCTGAGAAAATTCCTACCAGCTATCAGCATCAGCCAATGTCATTACATGTCCAGTCTGCCTGTAAGACTCGTGCAATGTCAGTTTATCACTTCAGGTACTGTAAGAAGAGAGCTTTGTTCAAGTCAGTACTGAGCTGATTCCTGCTTGCTGAAGATCTAGTCCAAGGTTGGTAAACCACACTGAAATAAGAGATAACAAGTAACACAAGTGTAAATTATTAGTGAGAAAGATGAAAACAAGTCTTCAGTTTTACCAGTTGTAAAACCCCAACTCTTATACACACTATAATTTGCCATGTGTTCTGTTTTGGGGTGTCAGTTCTGTGTTCTGCCATGTGTGAAAATATTCTGCTTAATTTCATTCCTTCAGCCTAGGTTCACAGCAGTTGGACTGGTCATCCTGGAATTACAGATAGTGTGGGTCATATGCATAAGAAGCTTTCTACTTAAATTTCATTTGCCTCAGTCTATTGGAACTATTTCAATTTGAAGGACAAATGATCTGAAATGCTACTTGTGCTTTCAAAATGCTTGGTCACAGGGGCAGCACTGTCATGTTGGGGATTGGGGAGAGATGTGCCTCACATTGCAGACTTGATTCATGCTTCTGTTTGCAATCATGATGCAAGTAATTGGAAAGAGAAGGGTGTTTGTGGTGCATGCAGTAGGCTCTTGCAGTCCGGAGGCCTGACTTCTTTCAGCTTTGGCTCCAGTAGCATATCTGGGAATTCGCTTGAGCTTGGGAACCTTGGCTAATGAGCTCAGGAGCCAAACTGGAACATTATGTATTTGAACTTGCAGGCAGTGAATGACTGGCACTGAGCAGAAGTGATCCATGTTGTGAAGCTTTAGGGTGCCATTAGCTTTGAAAAAATACTTATGTCTGTTCCTGAAATGCTAACTTTTTGAGGCATAGGGGTCTTTTTGAATATTCTTGAATAAGGCATAAGGTAATCCCTCTTCTAGGCATTATGCATGTGCATCCTGCAGTGAAAAAAATGTGTATCCTTGGGCCTGGTGGGACAAATTCTTCCCTTGGTTATGTGAGAGAAAATGCAGAATTAAGTCATAGCTGCTACTGAGTTTCTTTGGTGCTCAGTGATGCAAATGACGGGTGAATTCATCCCGCTGCCTGTATCTGCTGTTTTGCATAGATCTGCTCCCTGTGCTGAAATGTATTCGTATTTGTAAGAATGTGTCTGTAGTTTACATTTCCAATTTTAATTTTTGAGCCATGTGCAAGAGGCTCCAGGGAACACTGTGTACTGTCAGCAGAAGTTATCTTTCTGATGAATCAGGCACATTGTTTGTACTCCTGCGTTTGATAGACGTGTTGTAATAAGGTCCTGAACTGCTTACTGTGTCTTTATGTACCTTCCCTCTCAGCAGTTGTAACTATTGTGCTGCTTGACCTATATTAATGGTACTACAAACAACAAGTTTAACCATTAACTTGAGAACCCTGTTTGAATGGATTTTGTCAAGAGATGAGAACTGAAGATTTAAGGAAGTAAAAATTAAGAGGGCTAACCAGTGTGAAGTTTTTTCAGTGCTTACTGATCTGAGTAGAGAACGGGAAGGAGTTGGAAGACCTAAAATTAAAACCTAACATCACTGAGTCTGAACGTGGCATTCAGTGTATGTATGGAAAAGCAGGATCTTAGATGTTTTTCTTTGCTAATAAATATAGTGGTTATTTCTTGGGTTATTCCCATGAGGTGTTCTTGTGTTATCTATATATGCACGTGCTGTGTAGCAGAAGAGGGATATGCAGGAGGAGGAGCACGTTGTCTGCTGCTGCCAGCTGGGAGAGGGAGGTTGGTTCTGAGCTGCCTGGGAAAGGTGAAAGTTGCAGAGCCCAAGTGAAAGGAGCCGGTGTCAGGGGTTGGGTTCTTCAGGTACTGGAAAAGCAGTCTGATCTAGCTTGATTTAGTTGGGCTGCATTTCAGGAACCTGTTCTGTCCATGTTATTTGAATTCTAGGCCTCTTAAAAGTCAAATCTTGTTTCTGATGCGTATGATAACTCAAGAATAAGCAACTGTGGCTGCTGATCTGTGGTAACTGGCCCCATGTGTGCATAAAGCCAATGGTGAGTGTGGGACGGTTCAATATCTGGTGTGATTTGTTTTTTCTTGAGCAAATAGTTCTGTGCTGCTGAGTTCACCAACATCGGTGGTTTCTGAGTTCCTTACAGGGTGGGCATGCAGAACTTATTTTTTTTTTTTAAACTCTTGTGCTCTGAGTTATGCCTCGGCAAAAGCTTTGTCTTCCGATAAAGCTGCCTCATCTCGTGCATGCAGGCATCTAAATCTGCTACTGTTATTATTTGGTTATCTCTTCTGGCTGGGATTTCACCACCCTGTCTGTATGGGACGTACGTGGGTATCTTGTGTAACTGAACAGTGTGTGTCCTCCTGGGGCCTGGTAACTGACAGTGCCAGGAAGATGTGCTTTAGCTAGAAGGCGTGCTGGATATTTCTGAGTGAAAATGTCAGTGGTTCATGTTCTGCGGTGGAGCTGTGCTGATGTGTTATTGCAGCTCTGAATAAAGCGTTAGATCTGTGCACAGGCAAGTGAGGAACTCAGTTTTTGTTCTGAGAGGCTCCTGCAAAGGCTGTTGCTGAGACTCAGAGTTGCTTACTTTACACTAAGTGCAGCAAAATGTGCCGGTAGTTCTTATTGCTGTGGTAAACCAGGGTGAGCAGACCTTAGTTTGACCACTAAGATATTTGGTTGAAATGGGTAAACTGAGACAAAGCCTTGACATCCCAATCTCAGGAGCTGTTAACTTTGTAGTGCTCTTTGGGCCTTGATTTGAAGACTGTAAACAACTCGGTAAACATTTAATGAAACCACAGAAAGCTTTGTCATAGGAAGGGAAGTGCAGGGCAGGACTGTCAACGTTGTAGTGTTGTGTGAGCAAAGTTGGTGAGAGAAGCCCAAGAGCAGCGACTTCCTCCTGTGTCCTGGATTCCAGAGAAAGGCACAAAGCCACTCTGCCTAGGAAGCGAGCTCAATTAGACTCACCAGGAAAAAACAAAAGCATTAGGGTAGGCTGATGGGGACCAAAGAGAAATGCCGCTCTGCCGACAGAACAGTTGTTCTTCCCTCTGGGGTTCTGCACTTTTTCCTTTAGAAGCCAGTAATTCCCAAGGTGTTCACAGTTGCTTTTACCAGTTTACCATATTCCTGCAAACAATTTTTTCTGCTTATGCTTGCTTAATTCCTGAAACTCTGAAGAAGCAAGATTAGCTGCAGGGGAGCTCTTGAAGCATGTCCCCACACCTCGCTGCATAAGCTTAATCTGGGTTAGTAGCTGGTTTTTGTTCAGTCCTGAGCAGCTATGGGAGCAGACCGGACCACGTGGCCTCTCCTCTCTCCTCGTCTCGGCCTGTCCCTTCAGCTAGTGAAGCAGCTATGTTCAGATTGAGGGCACAGTATGGTGATTTCATTTGGAATGTGGACTTTTGTTCTAGCAGCTGTGCTGGCTGGCACCCATGCAAGGAAACGTAGCATTTCCCAGCGTATTGGTACAACTGTATGGTCTTTCTTTTGCTCTGAGCCTAATGCTGTGTTCTGGCTTACAGTCATGAGAGGCCCTGGCAGATGAGCTATTGAACTGTCTGCTTGCAGCTCCGGTGAGCGCCCTGCAGCTCTGTGGGCTCAGAGCAGCCTGCAACTCAACAGGGTCTTTTTGTGGCTCTAGGTGGAAGACTTGCATGCTTGCCAGTCTAAAGTCACTTGTTCAGATGTCTGTGTTAGCCTGATAGGAAGGAAAGGAAAACTCCGAAGTGAAACTTAATATTTCAGCCCCCTTCTTGCCACTTTTCAGATGTAAAAAGTGAAGAATCTAGTTATCTGAATAAATATGGGCGAGAGGTGAAGTTAAAGCAGCATGCTAACCTGGTGCCCTGTTAGAGCTTGCCTGGTGGTGTATTCTCAGACCCAGGGACAGCAAACTGACACAACAGAGCCTAGTTTGGTGGTTACTTTTGACCCTTTCGGTCTACCCTGCATTAAGTCGTCCTCTATGCAGCAGCAGTCATGATGGGATATCATGTCTCAGTATCTTGATACTTTCTGTGCTAAAAGGTTAGTGTGAGCTGTCCTGAGAGAATTTTCTCATATCAGAGCTATAAACCTTATCTTAGTAAATAGAATAAAGCTGGCTAATGATCGCCAACTTTATTTTCTTTTCGTTCAGGGGATGGGTTTGAGAAGGTAGTCTTTTCTTTCAGCAACACAGAAAACATCTTAGTCTTCATTATATGTTGGTAAAGATAAGTAGCCTTTGTTAGGCTGCTGAATGCTACTGCTGTCATGTAAAGGGTGTATGTGTGGTGAGAAGAGCTAGCAAGATGGATAGATGTTTCTGAACATTGGTGTCCTGAGTTCGTGCTTTTTGTTATATGTGCAGACCTGCTGAGGAAGTCAGCGGAAGTCCTGCATGTCTTAGGACTGATTGCTTTGATTGAAGACACCTCAGAGAAGACAAACTCATTGCAACCATCAGGAAGAAATGGAAACAACTTGAGTTAGTTGTGTGGTTCTTCTGAAATGGAGAGTTGCCAGCTGGAGGCGGCTGTGTATATATACAGAACTGCATTGGGAGGTTAATCTAAATTCCTTGAGAGCAGCTTGTTATGGTGCTTGTAGTTACTGCAAACTGTGCAAGGTAAAGATGAAGAGTGTGCAAATCTGTTGTGGTATGGCAAGAGATCATGTTTGCAAACAGCTGCATTTTTAAGTAGCTCAGTGATTGAACATGCAGTACAAATCTTTATACAGCTTGGCAACCTCCACATGCACGTGTAAAACAGGTAATAAAAATAGTGTGGGATTCGCTGAAAATCAGGGCTTGATGCAGCTCTGTATATTTGTACTTCTAAAATTGACACAGAAGGTCTCTTAGATTGAGAGATGTTTTTGTAGCCTCTTCTGAATACTTTCTCTGAGCTTCTCAATGCTCACTCTTCCTTACTTATCACTTGCTCCTGCAGAGTCTCCTATGTGTTTTCGTGATGCTATTCACTCAGTGTTCATTTTTGTCAGTTATTCCAGAGAATGCTACAGTTTAAGTAAAATAGTTTTGTTTAATGTTTCTTGCACCTTCTACCTTATGAACTCTGTAGTAGTGTGCACAGGTTATTAAAAGCTGTTCTGTTGAACTGTGTTAACCAGAAATACATGCTTGCAGTTTATGTATTTAATGGCATGTTACAACCACATAGTATAAGGACAATAGCTCAGTGGAAAGTATGTTGCTTGAAATGACAGTGTGAACTAATTGGGATTTGGAGTTGCACAAAATGAAGTTTGGGTAGACCATCCTGAAGAGCTTAGACTGTAATATGTTGTACTCTCTGAAGACTGTCTTTATTTGGGAAAACACCTTGTATTCAGTTAGAAGTATTGTCTGTGTGAGGGGTACAAGGCTAGCTCAGACCAACAAAGGACATCTGGTGGTCAGGGTCTACTACAGGCTGCCTGATCAAGGGGAGTCCATGGGGGGAAGACGTGTTGCTTCAATTACAAGAAACTTTGTGCTTGCAGGCTCTCGTATCCCGATGAGGGATTTAAATCACTTAGATATCTACTGGGAAAGCAACACAGCAAGCTGCAGACAATCCAGGAGTCTCCTGGAGTGTCTTGAGAATAACCTTCTGGTCCAGGAATTAGACAAACTGACCAGAGAAAAAGCAGTACTGGACCTGGTGCTCATCAGTGCTGAAGAGTTCACTGAAGAAGTTAAGATTGGAAGCAGTCTGGGTTGTAGTTACTATGCCCTGGTTGAGTCTATGATCTCAAGGAATCTTAGCAGAATCAGGACCCTGAACTTCAGGATAGTGAAATTCTGGCTTTTTAAGGAATTACTGAATGAGATAGATCAAGCGGAAATGTTTTAACCTAAAAGAGGAAAGATTTAGATCAGATGTTAAGTGGAAATTTTTCATGGAGGGTGATGAGATGCTGGAACAGGTTGCCCAGATTGATTGTGGCTGCTCCATTCCTGGAGGTCTTCAAGGCCAGGCTGGATGGGGCCCTGGGCAGCCTGGGCTGGTTGCTGCCAACCAGCTCACAGCAGGGGGCTGGAACTAGGTGATATTTAGGTTGGCTTCCAACATGCTCTATGATTCTGAGCACTGTTGCAGCACTCTAGCACTCAGCTGTGTCAATGTATGTATTTTGCAATGATTTGAACATCTTGATAATTATTGATATTTGAATGTCTTAGAATGTCTTAGTAAGTGCTTTTCTTCACAAAGCCATTGTTATTAACAGCAGAACGTTCAAGGGGTACAGAAGGTAGATGGTGAATCTTATGTGGTCAAATGTTGCAAGCCTCTGAGAAATAGTTAAACTATTGTTGGTAGCAGATTAATCAAGAGCTTCAGAAGGGAAGAACCCACATCATTACAAACTGCTTCAGATAATGCAGAGAAGTGTGCCTCCCTCTCCTGTCCTACTGGCTGGTTGCAGTTGATCTGCTAGCTACTAGTCCAATGCATGGTCATTACTAGTATTTACCAAGAGGTATTTATGATCCAAGAAAATAGGGGCAAAAACTAAATGCTTGAGTACTCTTCTCTTACCCTACTCATGACAGGTGTCCTATTAGGGGAACTGTGGCTGGACCAAGGTCTTGTGGACTGCTGATATGGTTTCACTAAGGTTTAAAATAAATCCCAGTTCATGGTATTGGTTGGTACCAGCATCCTGAGACCATCATATTGACCAGAGTCATCAAGGCAAAGTCTTCTGGAGACAAGTGTGGAAGTTGAAATGGCAACTTTTCCTTGTAAAAATCTTGAGTTGCTCTAATGCTTCAGATAAGGGGATGAACTACAAGTGTTCATAAAGCAAACTTTTTTTGTAATTAGTTTACTACTTCCACTCAAAACGACAATGTTCAGGACCACAGGGCAGCTCCAAGTTGCTCTTTTGGACCATCACTTTAATAGTGGCACCTCTTATTGTGAGAGGCTTAATGGTGCTTTTAATAAGATATTTAGTATCTTATTCTTTGGGGAGCCTGGACATGCTGTGTATGATGCATTGGACCAAATGGATCTTCACAACAGCAAGACTAAATGTGCAAGTGATTTTGCTGCTTTAAAAACAGGAAAAAACCCTCTTGTGTTGCATCATTCTGGCTGGGAAGTGCTCAAAGTTATTGTGACAGGACGGTATTTTGAGCAATTGTTGGTGATTTGTTTTTTAGCACACAAAGAAAGTAATAAATCTGTCACCCTGAAAAATCAGGTTGTGACCTAAAGGAAGGAGCAAATTGTGGCTTTAGGTAAAAAAGAGTGACCTGTCTATGAGGGTCATTTATCATTATAACAAAATTGCTGGTGCTCTGCTCGCTGACCAGAGAGAAAGGCTGTGGTAAGCAGAATCAAGGGATGCAAGCATCCGAATATTTTTAACTGATCAATATTTTCAGGATTTACAAGCAGCCAAAAACCTGTCAGCCTGCAGAGTAAGTGTGCTGTGCGTCTGCTCTGAGAAAGAGAACAAGGGATAAAAGGTTCAATTTGGTGATTAAAATATATTTTAGTTTTTGAATAAATAGCAACATTCAAAACTATCTTGCTACAGATGCCCTTAGCAACCTGCATACCTGGTACAGTGGTACAGAAAATTGGAATCAAACTAAGCTTCGAAGAAGGATGAAAACGATAAGCAGCAACATAAATCTTTTCAAGGTGCTGTTGGCATTTGCTTTCTAGTACTGCATGTGGCACATGTAGGAAGTCTCAGGAAACTGTCTCAGAACTCACCCAGGGTATACCATTTTTGGTGTTTGCAATTAGCAGTCCCAAACTGCTTCCGATTAAAAGAGAAACAACCTCCAGCCTCTTATTTCTTGCCACACCATTTATTCTGTGTTATCCCAAATGTGAAATTGTGGGTATCTTACAAAACAGAAATAGCAGAACAAATTCAGTGCCCCATCTGAGGCTCACAGGTTGCATCCATTGCGAAGGATGCGTTCAACAAGTTTGTCGTACTGGCTGGATGTGTTCTGAAATAGAAGATAAAAGTGATGAGTTCAGTTTGTCAATATTCTCAAGTATCAAATCTTTCAGAATTAAAAGCATTCAAGTTAATTTTTTGGAAGAAACTATTCCTGCTGCTCATCATCTCCTGGTTGAAATTTTTCACTTTAGTCTGTTTACAAAGAGAGAATTTGCAAACACATAATGAAAGGGAAGGTGGGAAGGAATATGCAGTTTCTTGTATAGCAGTTTACGTGCTAGCTGCTAATTTCAGTTGATTGCCTTAGTGCAGGAGTCTCTTATCAGACCAGAACGTCCAATGCTAAACCATTTCTAACATGTTTAGAAAAGCATTTATGATTCCAGCTGTCACCTATTGTTAGGTATTACCAGTATTGCACTATATTAAGAATGCTCAAATCTATGTCAGTACGGTTTGTGAGGGTATTTCAATTTATTAAGACTGGTAAAGTGCTTTAAACTTTCTGTGTATCATAGAAGACATAATGGTAAAAAATCATGTTGAAGGTGAAATAATGCATAATTCATAACATGAGCCATCATTTTATTGCCCACTGATAACGCTGTATTAATTGATCTGTATATAGGAAATAATTTTAGCATAATTTTAAGCACAAATATTAAGACTTGGCTGTATGGCTATGTATAATTTCTTTGACTGGGGCCCATGTGCCAACATCTCTGGTGTAGTTCTACACCAGGGTGTCCTGTCAGATCATAGCACTTACCTGGAAGATCAGGCTGGACTGAAAGGACACAACTGAAGCTTTATGGCACATGCTTTGAATAGATCAGGCTTTTTTTCAGCAGGTCTTCTGAGAAATCCAAGTCAGCCTGGAAAGTACCCCAAACTTGTCATTAGATAACAGCATTTTCATTTTGCTCCTTCCTGAGAATATCTTGATATTTATCTCCATCCTGATAGAATATATTTTCCAAATCCAATTAAGAAAAAAAGGAAATGAAAGTTCTATAATGAGCATGTCTTAAATATATGTTTGTCCAATTAGGAGATTTAAGCTTTAGTATTAAATGCAGTCTGCTTAGTCCTTGTGCTCGGGGATATTTTAATTGTATTTAAAACAGCTTTCCCTAAATTGGCACTACCACAAATTATTCTGTTCTCCGTATCAGAATTGCATTCACAGGAAAACAGAATCAGCTCAACCTGTGATTCTGCCAGTAAGGATGGCTTTGGCAGTAGTTAAGTGAGGTCAGATTTCCAGCATAGCTTTCATCTCTTCTTTTTTAATTACCACATTACAGGCTTTGTTTATGCTCTCATTAAGACCATTTTCCAAATGTCTTCCAACAATATTTTTGTTGTAAACTCTAATTTTTGCATGCGGAAAATGTCCTGCAATTAATAGAAAATCCTGGCGGAAATTGATTAGCCGGGAGATTCGTGAAAGCCCTTATCCAGATCTGTTTCTTAAACTTCATCTGCTTCAGCATGTTGCTACAGATCAGTAAAGAGGGAAGAGTAAGTTACATTTCTTGTGTGGAGGTAGCATAGAAATGTGGCCTTACTCTGATTTCCTTCTGGTACCTTCCAGCTTAATCAGCATCACTCTAAAAATGAGCACAGCTTTAACTCTTGTTTGAGTTGGGTCGTCCTTCTTCCCGGAAGCCTGGGACCGAACCACTAGGGAGCCAGGTCCTCTGCCCAGCAGAGCTGAGGGGAGGCTGTCCTCCCTTCACAGGGAGCACTGCACTGAAACAGAAGGTTCCATCTGGCTCAGCCCTGAAGATCACTACTTGTGAAACTATGAAAGCATGAAAAAGGAGCAAAAACGTTGCTCCAGAGTAAGCGTGTTGTTTTTCACAGTCCCCCCCTGTAAGTTTTCTTGTCTTACTGCTCTTGCAAGCAGTAATCCAACTTTCTCTTTCCCCTATCCCTCCGGATGCCTGGTGGTATATGTTTTCTTTCCCGCTTTATCTGATGGAAAGGACAACTTTGTTATTATTGAAATTTTCATCTTTTGAACGTGGTTCAAACTAGCTTGTTGAAAAAGAAAAATTAATGGAAGGAAAACTAACAAAAAAAACCAGAAGAAAATCCAGGGAGACAATTCTGAAGTGATGGCATATAGGTAATTCTTTTAGGAATTGAGTTATTTTCCTTCTCTACTGGAAAGATTTTTCTTTTCCTCTTACCTTGATGCTTTATTTTTTTTATCACTTCATAAAGAGAACTAGAATAAGTCCAGATTACAGTAGTGAAGGCACAAGGAGGAAAACGAACTGAAGACCTCCATGTTTGTAAGGTATTTCACCATAAATACAGCTGTTTTCAGCAGTTTTTTTGAATGGATTTGAGGAAGGTTTGATGTCACGTGAAACCCTCTAAGCAATATTGATACTGCTCTGTCCACAAGGTGCAGTTGGTATTCATTTCAGTGAAGATCTATAGCACTTCAGTCTGATTCAAGGATTCCCTCAGGACTGAAGTTTTACATTTTAGAAAGTGGCAAGATAGTGAATTTACTGTAAGGGAATAGCAAGTTGTAGGCAGCAACTGAAGGAGACATCTCTACTCTCCAAAGCTTAGCGCATTTCTAATTTGTGAGTACAAAACTGGATGCCGAAGCCTCTACTCAGTTAACAGAGTATAATGTGCCGCTTAGTTTGCTCATCTGAGAGTGACAGCAGAGATTAAGGAGGCATAAAGAGTTCATGAAAGAAGGGAGTATGTACATGTGTGTATAATGCAGGATCCAAATAATTTGGGTTTTGTTATCGGCAGCGTGGATAATTCTTCCTTCCAGTATGAAGAAATTAACACTACTAAATCTCAATAGAAATACTAATCCAAAAGACACTTTTAAAATATACGTAGATAAACTATCAACAGTTCTGAATTCCCAGTGTCGTTCTAGTACAGAAAGCACTTAATGCCCCCGATGCCACTGTTGCTATTCTGCACACACTCATTAACCAGATTCTAAACGTAAATGTAGTTACCTTTCCATCTTTTTAGTCTGGTAGGAGCTATCCACTTAAATAACCGGACCCTTTTTAACTTTTTTTTAAAGAACATACTTGATTCGGATGTAAAGTTTTATAAGGCCAAGGTGACAGGCTTTGTCTTGCCAAGTTTTCCTTAAATTCTTAGAAACAACTGTGCTTGCATGATGCACCGTAGATCGTCACTTAGATGAAGCTGGGATAAGCAACTAATCCATCATATATAGATAATAGACATCAGAGATCTTGCTTTGCAAGGCATACCCTGATTTATGCTGTGAGGTGGTATTTTTCATGGAACTTCTTGAATATTTGTGACTTTTCACAACCGAGTCTCAAACACAAAACTATTATTTCTTTAAAGCCATTGATCAACAGATTTGATTAAATTTGTATGTATTTCAGGTACATTCAAGCTGGATGCCACCAGGTGCAGTGAATAGAGGTTGCTTTGAAAATTGAGATATTGAGCCCAAACTGCTATTGACCATCACCTTGTAGAGTCACTTACAGAGGAGGAATGTAAAATACAATCAAGTTGAAAAGGCAGTGGTTATCACTCAACCTGTGCTGCCTTTTCTCTCAGATCTAAGTCTGCATAAACCTCAGCACAAGAGAGATTTGAGCCATTGTCCATTAAGCACCAAGGAACTTTCAGCTAAGAAATTTCAATTAATTTTTTGGCTGCTTCATTAGTTCTGAAGTGTTGAAATCTTTAACTCAGTTGCAGTAAAACCGTGAGGTTCAAAAACTGTTGCAAAAGTGAAATAAAAACGGAAATGAAAAGAAATGCGCACCCATAGCTGGTATGTAGTGATACATGGCTGTCTGAGGTTGTTGCTTGTAAGCAATTAGTGTGGGCTGTTTTGGAACATGTCTGTTATCGCTGTGCTTATTAGCAACTGGTTATTTCAACCAGTTCTGGGTTGCTCAGTACAGAAGAGAATGGATTAAAGTGGGGTGAGTTCAGCAGTGGCCGCTGAGCTTCTGGGGGGGATGGAGTGTGTGTCCTGTGAGGTGGGACCGGGGCTCCCTTCTGCGGGAGGACAAGAGTGCTGCGTGGAGGCCTCGCTGCAGAAGGTTGGGCCAGGCTCTCACTGAGATGTGTGGCAGAGGGAGCCTAAGGCTGTAGTTGGAAATTGACATGGGGGTAGAAGGAAAAAATCAGCATAACAAAGCATGGGAGCTGGTTTTGGGGGGAAGCTGGGCAACTGCTGCATTGGAGGTGCAGCCTGGTGTGGGCTCAGGGCTGAGGCTGCTCTGAGCAGTACACTGAACTGGAGAGCCCTGCAATCCTTTCCACATCTGAGAACTGTAACTTTGTTTTTCCTAACAGGATTAGTTATTGAGTGTGTCCTAGTAAATGTAACAGACCTTTAGAACTGTGTGGATCCTCCAGAGGGCTTTTCAGGTGTATGCAGAAGAGTTTGGAGTGTAACTGCGCTCACTTTTAAAAATGGTACCAAGAGCTGTGTCCTTGGGATTCTATTCTCACTTCTGAAGGGCATTATTCTAGCAAACCCATAAGAATAGAGCCAGAGCATAGCCATCAACCAAGCTGCTGGTTGATGGCAATGCAGGATATAAGGAAACCAGCAGGGCAATAGCAGCAAAGGCTGGCAAGATCTATGCAAAGTTACACTTCTGGGTGAGTGATCAAGGCTAAATGTGCAGGAGCACGAGCAAGATGGGATCAAGTTCCCTTTAACTACAGTTTGCACTGATGACCTGACTACCCAGATAAGATTAAAAACAAGACATTACAACAGAAGCAATGGAGTCCAGTATGTAGCTTGCAGACAAAATTATGTAAAATGCCATCTTAACTCTATCCTTGAGGACAACTACAATGTAAAGTTGAGGGAACTGCATGTTCCTCAATATTGCGCTGAGGAGGCATCATAGTGAAAAATCTTATCTGTTTGTAAACTAGTGTTTTGTCTTGGATCTACCAGTGGACAAGCTATTCTGATGCCCTTCTGTTTGCTTTGCTCACTCTTGTCCTCATGTGCTCGTGCTTGCTTCAGCTCCAGAGCTCCAGCCTTCCTAACTGAGATGATTTTCATTAGAAATGAACCTAATTCTGATATTTTTGGTACAAATGCTCAGTAGAATTATTTAAAGTGGGATGTGGCAAAGCTGTAATCTGACTGATTTTAAAAAACCATTGCCCAGGGTATGGTCAGGCCAGTGCAGAGAAACGGCATCCTGATTCTCTGAAGTGCCTGTGAGTAATACCTCGTGTTTCCTTTTCAAAACCTTTGTATTTTAACGTGAATTATTATTTCCTCCTGTTGTTTAAGATGGTGTATTCCTGTGCTGTAGTGCAAGAGGCAGGCTGCAGAAAGCTTTCTAAGTAAGCTGGGCCAGTATTGTAAATAGATGAGGGCTGCTCTGAAAGTAATGCCTCTTATTTTATTTTGTTGGCCCATGGTGTCATAGGTGGATGTTGGTCCTATAGCAGAAGAGACAGAACCTTCTTGTCGATATGGTTACCTATTTTTGTGTGACAGGTGGCAACAGAGGGGCAGCCTGAGAAAATGGTGTCTGACATGGAAGTCTGTATGTAGCAAAGGTGTGTCACTGAGTTCCTCCATATGGGGAAAAAATGGCACTCCTTGACATTCATCAATGCTCAAACAGTGGATTTGAGTGCAGTGAGGTGGTGACAGTGATATGGAAGATAAGCCATGTTCTGGACAGTCATACGTGACTATTACACCACAAAATGGAGTCTTGTGTCTTGATGTGTTGTGATCAGCTTGACTGTGGATAACAATCAAGAAGCTGTGTATGGAGCTGAATATTGGCTTCAGTGCATTGGAGATGACAGATGCAATGTTGGATTATCACAAAGTTGGGTCCCACAAATGCTTATGCAGAAACAGAAAGATCTCCATATATGCAGGGTTATCGGGGCTGACTGAACCATTATGAGGCTGAAGGTGACAGTCTCCTGGAATGCATTATTCTGGTGCTGAGCTGTCAACACTATGAACTGGAGTCAAAACAGCAGTGAATGTGAACAGAAATGTGCATTCCTCATCAGATAGAAAGTTAAGGATGTAGCCTTCAGTAGGTAAAGCAGTGTGCACTGACTTCTAGGATAGGAAAGGCGTGATCCTTCTGAAGTTCCTGGAACCCTTGGCAAACTGACTGACTGCTATGTCGTGATACCAAGCTTAGGGCTCAAACTTCCACAGGCAGGCCAGAGAAGAAGGCAATCTTTCTCTTGCAGTACAATAATGCTAAGCCCCGTACCAGCCTGAAGGCTTTGGATCACATTGCCACTCTTGGCTGAGCTGTCCTATCGCGTCTGCTGTATAGTCTGGATTTTGGTCATTTGGGCTAGTGCAGGTTTTTATGAATGTGCCATGCAGGTGCTCATTCCTTGCTTGCATAAGATGTGTAACTAGTGGTGGTAACTATGTTGAAAAATAGTGCTTTTTAGCTCAGAATATGCACTATCAAATGGTGATATTGTGCTGCTTCTTCCTGTTGTAGTTTCTGCAGAAATGAATAGGTGTTACTTTCAGAGCAATTCAGTTTTGATTTTCTGTTTTTTCCCTTGTTTATTCTCTGTGAGGGAGGTTTTTGCTGAAAGAAGGCAATGTTAGTTTGAGGGCTATGGAATTAAATGCAAATATTCTGAAATGACTGCAAAGAAACAAATCATAGGATCCCATGATAATGGGATCATGCTTCACAGAGCCACAGTGTGAAGCCTTTGGATTGTGTAGGTCTTGTTAACCTGCCTTCATTGGCTGGTTTAGTACAGTAGTGAGCCGTGTAATGTTAGTGTCCCTGGCATATCATTTGTTAAATAATTCTGCTCTTGATTTACTGTCCGGCGTTTTTGTTTAGGTAATCTCCTTCTCTATTGATGTGTTTTAGTGCAAATGGCATTCCCATAAACTTTTCTCCATTTTTGTCATAGGGTTTGAGTGGTTGGGTAGGGTGCCAACTTCTGTAGTAGTAGCTATTCAGAAATTGTTCCATTTCCAGGGGTGTAAGATATTCCTGAACTAAAAGATTAACCCTCTGATTGTGATCTAAAACCATCCTAGATGTCTATGAACAAAAACAACTTTCTGTAGCAAGTAGTTTTCTGTACTGCTTTGCAGAAAGCACTTCTCAGCAGACCTGCAGCAGAGATCCACTTCAGAACCAATTTTTACGGCCAACTCACCTAACTACTAACCAAATTACCTAGCTATGATAATTTACAGCTGCATACCATTCCACATACCAAGTACTCCACAAGGCAAAAGACACTAAAACAGATTACTACAGCTACTACAGAACTTCTAATATACGATTGCTGGTAGATGACACTGGTATTAATGTGATGTTATGTCTGGGCTTGTCTCAGGTTCTCAGAGCAGGAGTGGGGTGCAATCACTCCCAAATGTTGTGTAATCCTTTCTCACTACAGTGCTGCAGGTGCTGAGTATCTTGTTACAAGAGTGACAAGAGCTGAGCATCTTGTCAGGGATTTCCTGTGCAAAGACTTGATTCGTAGAGCTATTGGTCTTCAGTATGAGCTGCAGTTACTACCAAAACAAATGCACAAATAGAATGCTAAATCTGTGATTTGGATAAAAAAGAAGATATCTAGACAAACTTGTAAAGTGATCTAGAAATGTTTTTCATTAATCAAGGAAGCTGTCACTGACAGTTGCAGAGGAGTGTTGATATGGACAATGTCTTGGCTAGTAATAAACAGTGATGTGAAAAAAGGATTCATTTTAAATCATTTGCTGTATTAAATTCAGAATTGTGATTTTTCTTCCGGTGTCTATGAAGGACAGGCTGCTCCTGCAGAACTTGATTGGTACTCTGGGTATAGCTATAGCAGGTAAAATGGACTTCATTAGTTAAGAAAATTCTGCCTTGAGCTCATTTTCTCATTTCAAGTAACGTTGATATTTCAGGCTTCAAACTGGGCTCAAGAACCATTAACAAATAGCTGCGGAATGTGACATGTAAACCTATACTGTTTTTTACCAATTGCAATTTATTCCAAGTCAGAAAATAATTGTCTGAATTAAGCTTGAAAAATAACTTTTCATGCTTGATATATAATCTCAGTCATGTGTAAGAGGAATAGTTATCATACAGAATCCTGATGTTAATGTGGTTTCTAGGTCACGTCACACGCTGGTGTAAATAGGGTGTGAAGTGTTTCAATGACTTGCCTAAGATAGTACAGTGACCCTATGGCACTACCAAAAATAAAACTCAAGTGTGGTTTGTGATCCAGTGACCTATTCCTGGAAACACTGCTGCTGTAATCTCACTGAGCAAACATAAAGCTTTTATGAAACATGAAAAATACACCATTTTAAAACAATGCACTTGAAGACAACAAGTGGCATTGCTGGGTATTGTGCCTACTGCAAGGAAAAGCATTGGACTGGTGTCCTGTTCAGCACTCGTATGTACTACATCCACGTCAACGTCAGCTTAAACAAGACAGATCTGAGCGTGTGCACACGTGTATAAGGTTAGATGCCAACTGCATACCAAATGCACTTAAGACAAAAAAGAAAACTCCTGACTCAGACATTGCTTTCAGAGCTACTGAGATAACAAACTGAAATTCCTAAAATGCAGGATGTCCTGTTGCATGAGGGGCCATTGAGAAGGTGGAAGGAAGTTGGACAATCCTAAAGAGAATGATGTGCACAACCTTATTGTCAAGACCAAATCAGAAAACCAAATATGCAAGCAAACATATACTGGAGTTATTACAGCTGAAATTATTACAGCTGAACTTTGTCACCTGATATTTTAAAGGAGGTATAGCCCGTACTGACCGCTTCAGTGAAGGAGATAAATTCTTTCTTAGATAATTAATAGGTTTTCATCAAGGTGGCGTTTTAATCTAGACTGGATATAATCCCTGACTATGCAGTAACTTCAGGCATATGAAACAACCTCCAAGGCAGCCTGGGGCCTGCTCCCATTCCCTTTCCAGAAGCAAAACCGTGAAATGTTTTAGGTCAAATTTTAACTTGTAGGAATTTGTTTTTGCTTATTAGTAAGCTGTTCTATTGTTTCTTTTGCCCAGTCCTCTTATAACCATGCAAATTGGTAAAGAGAATTATAGTAACAAGACTGATAAATACAAACACTAAATTGAAATGCTTAACTGCGTTTGCTGTGGTTGTGTGTATATTTCTATATATGAAAGTGCATTTAATATAAGTTTCAGTATTGTGTGTGTAGGTATATGCGTTTTTCCACCTATGTATATACACATTGACACAAATGTATGTGTAAGGAGTACAGACACTATAGCCATTTGTATGTAATCTCTTTGCAGGGGGGAAAGAAGTTTAGAAACAATAAAAGGAGCTATCCAATGAAACTGAATTGCCTCGATGGGAATTTGTGCAATGAATATCACAGAATAACATGCTTGACAACAGGAAGCGATGTCAGAAGGCAACAGTTTGTGGAACGCAGGGAAGCAACTTCCCTTAATGACTTAGAATACATAGAAATAAAGAAGTTTCTTTCCGTTCTTCTAATAAATATCCATACAGCTGAAGTGTTTTCCCCCATTATGCTGCTATTTATGTTAGAGAAATGCCTAAAGTCGATGCTTTTCTGGTCAGATGAAGTGGGTAACAGTGTGGAAAAATATTTAGCTGAAGAAAAAAAAATCCTGGAAGCTTCTCAGTGGTGTCCATGCAATGTTGTTCTCAAATATCAAATGAGTGTTCATGACAATTAGCTCAGGCTCTGCCTTAGAAAAGCATGGAGTGGAATGCCAGGTCCTTTACTGTGGTGCAATAAATTCTATTTTATTAGCAGGGCTTCAGTTTTCAGTTAAAAACAGCTAAAACCTGCAGTATGTACCTTATTCTGTTTGTGATGTGGCTCAGTGCTCCTTCATGGAGTAACTGATGCAGCTTTTCAGACATTTCTTGTAAGAGACTACTTAGTGATCAAGAAAACAACAGACCAAGCAGACAACAAGCAAAAACAAACCCCACACCAAAACTGGAAGTAAGTGACTTGAATGTAGCAAAGATTGATTTTTAAACTAGTAGGGGGATATTTCAAACTCTCTCTTTTTGGTGGTTCTTTTATTTTACACATACAGAAAATAGTATTTGTGGAGTGTTTCCTTTGCAAATGCTACTTTGTTGTAGATTTTTCATGCAACTGCATTTTAAGCAGATAACAGTGTTTAAGACATCTGCTCTTTACCTCAAATGCAGAAACAGTTTTGCAAATTGTAACCTATTGGTGGATGGAATATTCAACCACATCTTGAAGTGTGATGGCATGCAGAGATGCATATTCTTTCAGCATCTCCTTGCAGTTAAATGTGTCAGGAGACTTGCTGTGGTCTGATGAAATGTCAAGTCATTGCCCATTGGGGCAAAATGAAGAGGAGACTTGCAAAAAATAACTTTCCTGTGTTAATTTGAAACATTAAGGATTAATTATCTCCCATATAGGAGAGATTGAGAGCTGATGGCATAACTCAGGTTCTGCTAAGGTTCCGGTTTGCTTCTACCATCTAATGTTTGGCTAAGGATCACAAAATTTCCAAGTAGTAGTCATTTCAGGGCATGCAGTTAACATGTTAACACTACAAAAACAATTACATGTGCTGGTTTTCTTGACTTTGAGATCACAGAATATGAGGAGAAAATGTGCGGAATTCAAGCTGCTTTAAACTTGGACAGCTCTTCAAAACGTTTTATGTACTGTCTCTGTGAGCATGCTCCATCTCTGTCATTTTAACAGTCCTTTCCACAACGATTAGACTTCACATCTATTCAAGTGGAGTTTTTCTTAGGGAAGGTGAACATACAAAACGTTATCATAAGTTAAATATCTCCTTTTATCTGGAGATGTATTCTGCTTAGACTGTCCTGGCATCACTTTGTGGTAATTAAGTGGCTATTTTAGTGATCTTGTAATAGAGGTTTTTTTAATAAGAAATGTTACCCTTATTGTCTTACTTGTAATGACTAAGCCCATGCTGAACACTCTTGTTTTGACATGAACTCGGTGAGTATTTTGCTTGCATCAAGATTTTTATTCATGCAGATTAGTTCTTTTCAGTGCTTTAACAGTAGGAAGAGCTCTGTGGAAGAGCTGAATGAGCATCAGTACAGCCGTAGGTACTGGTGGTACTGCCTAGCATTGGCACTCGGTGTAAAAAAAAGCTCATCTGAACAGTCTCTATATCTTATGTGAGCTCTACAGGAGAAAAATGTTTCCTTTACACATCTCTTCACATCAAAGAAAAAGGGCACGTGTGTTATATGTGCATCAGATAATAAACAATTGTGATTAATATCACTGCTTCTCCAAGTAGTTAGGAACGTGTGTCAGGCCCTGGAACTTCCTTGACCAAGATGGCTGTTTTTCCTGTAGAACCAGTGCTTTACTGCTAGACTGATGAATTTCTTGTTTGATATCAGCTTCCTTACCTCTGTAATCAGGCCATTGTAGGGGAGGTCATACAAAGTCTGATTTATCATGGATTGGCTGTATGTTCTACCTTCTGTATCTTGTAAATGTCAGATGGACTATAGCACACTTTTCTTCTCTGTCACTGATTTTGTGGAGAGTGAGGTAATGCAGGAACTATTAGCCTGCATTGGACCAGTCTTCAATCTGGGCCAGTACTCTTTTTCAAGCTATAGCCAACATATGTTGCTCCCCAGTCAAGTACAGAAACCCATTCTGACCAGCGATGGGTCACTGCTGCTTACAGTTCTTCCTGAGGGCTGTTAAGAATTTGCATTTGCTCCTAGACAAGGGGACCACTCCTCATGTCTGTCATGCTGTGACAACCTATATTCTGAAGGCGTCCTAGAGATGGAGAAATATGCACTGGTATTGAGTAATTAGCATACAACAACAGAAGTATTTAGGAAGTATTTTACTGCCAAGGGCAACTGAGCATTACAGAGAGTCATTACTGGTCTCTACTAAAGATATTCTTAACTGAATATAAACTCTAGGAGCATCATCAGGGTATTATTATTTTCTCTACTCATGGTGTGTAGGGGGGAGGAGCACGTGGGATAACAGTTGGCTGAAGGTAGGTGTTCCTTGCTTGTAGCCCTGCTGGCTGGGCTCTGAGAGCTCTCATGTCATGCTGCCTGACAGAGCACTTGGAGGTGGACAAGTCCCAGGTACTTCAAATGGTGGAGCATTGCCAGCTCTTCTCTGCATTTCTTTGGGCACATTAACGCATTTGTTTATTACTCTTGTGTCAGTGCAAGAGTTTTCATGCAACTTCGCTCTTCACTTTTTCAGCTTCACATCTGGGTGGCTGCATTTGGCAGCCCTGCTGTGTAGCAGCATATTAGTGGGACAAAGGCATTTTATAAGTTGTCAATGTGGAAGTAATAATAAAGTGAATGGAAGAAATAACTCAGGAGAAACCTATGGTGTGGAAATAGGACCTCAAATGCGTAATAGAAATGTGGCACAACTTCTCTACTTTTCTCTGCTGGAAACTTGGTGCCTGGTGGACTGGCTCCACATAAGTGGGCTGTACATCAGCGGTGTCTCTTACTGCTGATTTGGGTTTGGCTTGCCTGGGAGATCCATGCAACTTTAAAGTATGGCAGGAGATGCCAGTTCCTCCTGTCTTTGCAAATGTTAAGTTTCCTCCATCTACCTTTGAGGTGTAAGGCAATTCTTATTATGGGCTTTAGAGGAATTGAATAATCTCATGTTCTAGTTGAACAGCTCTGGGGACTTTCTTAGGATTTAATTTTTTGAAACAAACCCATTTTTACACTGCTGTGTGGTTCCAAATGTGTGTGCAACAGTGGCAGTTTTTCTAGTGAAATCATTGTGTTTGGGTGCAAGCTTAATAAGTCCTTGTTTTTATTCTGCAGTAGCTCATAATAGCTCGTGCTTGTTCATTTTGTTTTATATTTTGTACACGCTGATGTGTGTTTGTAAGTAGATGCTTATGCTGCCACCTGCATACAATAATCAGCCTGTGCAACTTCAGGGATGAGCTCTGATGGCATCAGCACCAGTACTTAAACCAGGGAGTATGCTGAAGCATGATTTAATCTGCCTTGATATAAATAGATCTGATATCTACATATTAAGAAATGCATAAAGTATGGGCTGCTAGAGCAAACCTTAGTGAAGAACCACCCGTGCCTGGGAGATCTGATAGATGAGAAAGGCAGTATGAGTTTCCTGACCTCAGTCTAATGTCTCACGTCATGTGATAGACTGCTGCTAGTCCCATCTGAATGATTACCAGACAAGAAAGAATACAATCAAAGGAACACTGTGATGTTAGCAGACGCTATTCAGTGCAGCACAGTACTGGCCATAAATTTGACATGGTGGTTATAGCAGTTTTCTCCTCAACAATTACACACCGTATGACTCTGAAAATGACTATGAGCCCATCTGAAATATCTTCATAGTTAAGTGTTAGAAAAAGAATGGAAAACTGGAATGAGGAAAACAAGGACAGCTGTTTGCATTTCTTTTTCTTGAACTATGAAGGAAGGTGTGCAGTAAACTCGTGGGGGACGGTGCGTGCCCCATGGCCACAACTACGTGCAGAGGTAGAGACCAACGCTTCCTGTGCTCAGCGCTAAGAGGAGCTGAGTGCATCAGCAAAAGGCTGAGACTGGGGCATGCCAGACTATCCAGGTGCATGAAGCATCTTCCTGGTATACCCTGTGCTGTCCTCTTTCCTTTAAGTCTCCATCAGTGCTGAAAAGTTAAGGGTAGTGGCTGCCTCAGGATCAGAACTGTGACCATTAGCTGATACCAGTAGCTCCATCTGGCAAGGCTTTGGTTTCTTTTTTCCTTAGTTTTCTTTTCTTGCCTATTAATGGAAATTTCTTCAGAATGCTATATTTTTTTTATTTTAGTAAATCCTTTGCTGTAAAATTATCATCAATTCAAGGCACTGCAGGAAATCCTGATTCTAATTTGGCTGAAATCAATCTACAGTTCTTTTATCTAAGCACTGAAAGTTGCATTAGTAAAAAATAAACAGAAGATTGTTGCGTTAAGAGCTGGAATCAGACTGGGTATTTCCATGCAATCTGGTGACTGGGTGGTGTTCTGGGAAGAGGTGCAAAAGTACAGTAAAGTAAAAAAAAAAAAAAAAAAAAAAAAAAATGCTGATGTGCTGAAAGTTAATGTGGTTTTACTTTACTGTAGAGGGAATAAAAGAAGTCACAATCTGCTTTAGTACGAGCAAACTCAGTATCTTGAAAGTCATTATCTTTGCTGGCAGTTTGCCTGTTTTACTCTAAAGCTTACTTCTGCACTGAGAATGTTCTTAGGGAACCAAAGTACTGTAGAAGGAAGCTGCATACAATGACTTATACTTAAGTTCTTCTAACCCTTGAATACTTACTGGGATGATTTGACCAGGACACATTCAGGGTACTGAA
Source organism: Gallus gallus (assembly GCF_016699485.2). Taxonomy (NCBI): domain Eukaryota; kingdom Metazoa; phylum Chordata; class Aves; order Galliformes; family Phasianidae; genus Gallus; species Gallus gallus. The sequence continues at coordinate 1,718,285 of NC_052539.1, forward strand.
CTTCCTTCTTCAGTGTTGCAGTTTTTTTTCTTTTCCCTTTTAAACACGTGTTTTTTCTCTCCCTCTCCTACAAGCAGATGGTCTCCAGTTATATGCGGGAGCTTCTATTCCCTAGGTTGCTACGCAACAAAATGCATCCTATCTGCATCCTTTCTGTGCTGTATCCCGTTTCCGTTCAACAACTCAAAATAACCAGCTTAGTGCTTCAACACCCTGCTTCCTCTTTTCTACAGAGTTGAATATCTATCAAGTATCTTCCTGGGCTTCCTATCTCTTCCTGTTACAGCCTTGAAAAAAATGTGTTTGCCCTGAATTGATTTTCCTCATCACTTCCTATTTACATCAGTCTGCTTAGTGCTAAGGCAGGCAAAACACACATAAATGAGTCACGCAGCTGCTAGCCCATTAAAAAAAAAAAGTGTCAGCCAATTGTGTGATGTCTGAAAGCAAGATTCTTCATTGTTGTCAGGTGTGGGGTTCCTGTTTGTCCTTTTTATCGTGGCTTTGTTTCCCCACTGATACCACAAAGCTGAAAACAAACTTTTTTTTTTCTTACTGGACTTATGAAAAGGAAAATATTAGTCTGTGTCACAGCGAGGGAGAAGATGGTGAGATAGAAACAGTAGCATGTAGACTTGCTCTGACTGATGACGTGGTGAACTTTTTGATGGGTTTCCATTTTATTTTATTGGGTATTTCCCACTGTGATTGAAATTGTAAGTGTTTTATCAGGTACTTGTTGAGAAGAATTTACTGCTGTTAGAAGGTTAGCACGATCTAAACTGTATGTTCTGCTGTTTAATGCTGATCCAACTAAGTACAGTTACTTTGTACCCTTGTGAACTCTTTTATTTGGACTCTATTCCTCCTTTGACCTCATATTGGCTTTGCTTATATCAGGGAATGCCAGCTTTGGAGAACCTCTTCTACTTATTGCTAATCCTACTAATTAAACTATTTACCTATTTACTAATTAAACTATTTCACCTAATTTGGGCAGTCTGAAGTTGAGCACGTGGCCTGTCCACAACTGTGCTTCCTCTAGTCAATAGAGAGGCAGGCGCTTTCAGTCAATGAATTGTAATAATTCATTCACCAAGATAGATGGCAGGAATCACTGATATACGGGACTTCTGTTTCTCTAGCAGCTAAGGAAAGAATTTGGCAGATAGCTTGGGTGAAACACCTTATTCTTGAGTTGCTGAAGGGAACCTGGGTGTTAGCAAACTTTCTTTGTATCGTTCCAAGATGATTCTATCTGTTGGTATCGTGGTACCTGTTGTCTGTTGGTACCGTGCTGCCACTAATGCCGTCTTTTGTTGCTTTCTGCCACCACCATCTGGCTCTGCTCCCTGGCCTGCTATCTCCCTGGGTCCAGCAGTGCTGGAGCTGGAGGTCTGAGGCTGGGCAGGTGCACGTGGGGCTGCCGCCCCCATCCCTTGCCTGGCTCTCATCGTTGTTCCTGTGAATGCCTCCCTGCTCTTTCCTTCCCCAGTCTCTCCCCTTCCTTTGTGGTGCCCCTGGGAGGGCTCTGGCAGCATCAGGCAGGTGCAGAAGGAAAGAAGCTCTGCAGATCTCATAGGGGCTGGCTTTGCTGCATTTCTCCTTTGGTATGGATGCCTCTCTGCCTGGGATCAGGAGTGCAAATTAGATGTATTTCAGCTGAAGAAATGCAGCGGCTTTCAGTGTAGTTTTACAGGCTGGGATTCCTCTGCTTACTTTTTCTTTCTTGCACCACCGCACTGCACTGAAACCCGGCATTGTTAGAGGATGTCTTTTGGAGTGGCTTTTCTTTGGGAAGCTCTAATCAAGGCTGCTTCTACTTTGCTGTGGGTGGTGGTAACCCATGCAAAGGCTCTGCTGGAGCATGGTCCCAGGGCTGCTGCTTCCCCTCTGCCCTCCGCAGTGTGCTGGAGAAGGGAGGAGGGGACATGGGTTTGCTGCTCCTCCTGCTGTTCACCAAAGTTCTGCTAGCCAAGATGCTCACCTTTCCCTCAGGAATAACGCTTTGACCAATTCTGGGTATGATGTTATGCTTCTGCTCATCCTGAGAGAGGGTCTCCATGTTGTAATGGTCTTGATTGACTGCAGCCTGCTCTGGAAAGTACAGTAAATAATACGCAGTAACTATATTCATTAATATGGTGCTACTTTCAAAATGCAGTGAATAATACAATAAAATGAATGTGCAGAGGATCTTTCCACATAGCATCTTTAGAAAACTTTGACATTTGAGCAGAAACAGAGTGGTGGCTGAAGTTCAGTGAGGTGTGGGAGCAGCTGAATGCTGCCTGAAGGGCTGTGTATGTGGAAATGCAGTCTTAAGTGTTCATTGTGCTTTCTTCCTGCTTTAACATCTTGGAAACTGTTTATTAAAAAGAAAAGCAGTGAAAAGGAGAATGGTTATCAAGCAGTTGCCAGGGAATGTTCTTTTAAGTAATAAGAACTGCTTTGTAATATCAGAAGAAAGGAGAGGAATTAAATTGGGGAGGTTTGAGAGAGTTCAGCATGATGTGAGCTTTCACAGCAAAGGTAAGACTGGCTTTGCCCTGTGAGAAGGTTGGAGGGATACCTCTGGACAGGTGATGTGCTTGAGCTGGACAGGTTTGCTTTTACTGGCATGGGTGAGTGTAAGTCCAGGACAGATCATTCCTTTTGTAAATTATGCTGTTCTGTCTGATGGATTTCCTTTTAGTAAAGCGTGTCACCATTAGCACAGAATGATAGGAAATGGTAGTGGCCAAGTTATTTCTCAGTAAAAGTTTTATTGAGAAAAAGATGCTTCCTCTCATGAGCTCAATGCTGATTTCTTCCAAATAGAGAAAGCGTGCTTTACAATAACCCATATGAAAAAGGATATCCTCAAGTCTGTATTGATAATTAGAAGGTATGGAGAGAGGGTTGTGATTCTGTGAAACTTATTAAGGAGCTCTGTGCTTTGTTGATGTCTTAGTGGAAAGCAACAGACAGGAAGATGTGTGGATTAGCACACCTTCAGTTCTCCCAGGGCCATGGAAGTCCAGGTTTCATGGGTTAAAGGAGTTTGTTTCCACTGGAACTTCCTGATGCAATCAGTATCTATGTGGACTTCCAGAAACGAGCAGGTACTTTTCCTGAGTGATGTTGTGGCTTTTTATCCTAGTAAGAGGCTTACGCTCCTGTTCTGTGAATGACAGAACATACACTTAATGAGTATGGTCTTTTCTAGCTCTGCCTTAGAACAATATGGAATTTATAATCCTTTTACGAATATTTTTAGAAATGTCACTAAGCTTATAGGAATATGTGGGCAAAATCTTTTCTTGTGACATGCCTGCAGGCTACACAGATCTCTTCTTTGATCAAGATCTGCAGGCCTGCTGCGTGCTAATGGAGTCTGAGGAACAACTGATTTTTGGGTTTTCTCTTGCAAAAAAAGCTGAACTGAAAGGTTAGGAAAAATCGCAGCTGGGAAAAATCTTTGTGCTGTCTTTGTGTCGGCATCAAAGAAATAATAAGGATTCCTGGAAGAAATTCCCTTCGTTATGTTAGAAGAACACCAACAAAAAGTCACGAGGACTAATCTCTGGGAATTGGGAAGGCCCAGCGATGGGAGGTCAGAGCAGAAAGCACCGCTCACCTAACAAGAGATGAAGTGATGTCTTCGCGTTGCTCTAATAAGCAATTTGCATTAATCATTTTGTGGTAAACTCAGTAGTGTGTGTCCATGGAGGGGATTTACTTTCCCAAACATTGATTACCATCATACGTAGAATTACTTTTAATATATTTCTGATCGTATCTAGTACCAACACAAAGGTTTGTAAAAAGGAATGTTGTATGGCCAAATTAGAATATAAACATCAATTATATTGAAGTGTTTCAACACCAGCTCTATCTTTATCATAGGCACAGTAATAGAATCTAGCAAACATGGTAATTAGCAATCAATTTCAGTATTATGCATATCTGCAAAGGAAGAGAAACTACTCCCAACGCCTGGACCCTCTACTTGAGAAATGAACTTTTTTGTTTTGCTTCTTTGTGTAGCCTTGTCCTTTTGGACCCATTTGAGAAATTCTGTCTGGGAATTCATACGAACTTTGCAATGTGACTGTATGAAAACCAGTGATATAGAAAGAAGTACTGAACAGAGAAATATTGGTAGAGATGGGACAAGTTCTAATTTGCTACACTGTAATTTGTATTTGAAATGAATGAGCCTCATATAATATATATATTCATACAAATAAAAATCATTGTCATGCAGACAGACGGGAGCGCAATGCTGACAGTTTAGCTGTTTCAGATCAAGCTATATATTCTGGCACGTGTTCTTAAGAGATGCAGCTCCTGGCAGTAGTCAGGTTGTTTCCTTCATCCCATGCAGGTTGCTCTCACCTCAAAACTGGGAAAGACTGGGACGCTGGGAGGTGCAGTAGGATAGCTGTGTAGGCAGGTGGAGTTGAGCTAACCGGCTCAGTGTAAAGGCCCAGATGTGGCTGGAATGGCCTTCTGAAAGCTGCAGGGCAGCTTAAGTCTGCAAATTTGATAGGAGATCATGTATGCACTGTGTCCTTTAGTATGGTGTATTTACAGCATCTTGTCTGTATTTTCTCAAAGAAATTATTAGGGTTTGATTATCTTAAAAGTGGTTTATCCCATAGGTGGAGAATGTGTTTTTTTTTTTTTTTTTGAGCAGATTCACTAAATAAACCAAACAATTGAAGAAGCAGTTGAGTTATGTAAGGATATTGCCTCTGAGTCCAAAGCAGTACTTCTCAGTGTATGTTTAAAAATATTTCTAATCCAAACTGTGTAGGAGGTGCTCACAAGGGACAAATAACTTAATATTGACATAGCCTTAAATATATTGAAAAGACATAAATCAGAATAATGAGATTCATAAATCTGTTAATATTAATGGGAAAACCTTTTGGGAAATGTAGTGTAAAATCAAAGAAAAAGTTGAACTTGAGATGTAAGCAATGACTAGTTAAATGAATAAAAAATTTCACACTTTGTTCCAGTGCTTCCTCAAGTCAGAAGAAATCATTGCATCCATTGGAAACAGTGCTTATGTCTTTAATATTGTCATAAAGAACACATATATTAGGAAAAAAAAAAGAATCACAGGTATCTCTAGAAGCCTGCTAATAAAAGAAAACCCTAGAACTATGCTTTTTTGCATCATGGAATGAGGAAAGTGCCATGAAACCTTTATTTCAAAAATTCTCCTCTATCGATAGACTGACTCTGCGCTGAATTTCAAGGCTATAAAGCTTTATTAGCAAGAAGAATATGTATATTGTTATTCATTCGTTCACACTGCAATGGTTAAGAGACTGTCAGCACTTCCTTTAAAAACCCCTATAATTTAACAGGAAATTCTAATGCGTAAAAATCTATTCTAGGCTGCATTTGATCCTTAAACATGTTCTCATAATTAACTGTTTGGATGTGTTATCTTGAAAATATGTGCCTTGTTGTGCCCTTAGAGGTGCATAACATCTTGTATGTGCTGCAAAGTATTCCTAATATCAGTAACTGCAAAAACAGCACTCTTCAGCTCTCTCCTACTTGGCTGACCCCTGTTGCCCAGCCACCACTGCAGCAAGGAAGTCCCTAACTTCTGTCCTCCTTTCATTTGCAGTTACCACATCATCTTTGACTTTATTTACCTTGTGTGCTGCTACAAACCTTTACCACGCAGCACAGGGCAGTGTCTCCTGGCTAAAACCACTTGGTGTTTGTTGCATGGAGGGATCGTACCTCTAAGATATCAGATGAACACCACTTGTATACTCATAACTGATAAATTGCACTTTTCAGCGTGAAAAACAAGTTAGTGAAGAAGCTCTTTTGCTCTCAAAAATCTGTTTAAGATTTGTAGAAAATGTTTTTTTTCTGAGCAATTATAAAGTAGAAAATATTTGTCAAAATTCTCAGACTGTCCATTTCTTAGTTGAGCTGTCTGGATGTGTTAACTGAAAGACCCTATAGTAGCGCTTGTCCCATTTCTTTAAAGCTTCCTCAAAGATGGTTCTTATTCATGTGTGACTGGCTACTGTACATCAACAGTATTTTCAAATCTCAGATCAATATCCTGGATGTTTTCTGGGAAATTAATTAGTCTCACTGAGGGGTTACTTTCCTAGTATGGAAAAAAAACCCTTTGCTCTATTTGATATTGACTACATAGTCAACTGGATAGACACAATATTTACCCTCCGAAGAGGTCAATTTAAGCACTCCAGGCAATACAGTAAGAATGCACTTTTTTGCTGTTCCATTTGTAAGCATTGACCACCCACGGTCTTTGGTTAAATTAAATTATATTCCAGGCTATTGCTCCACTACTTGATTTTACTCAGATTTACCCTTGATTCCAAATTAGTCATTTTCTCTTTAGGGATGATCCCTTTCCTAGCAGCAATATCTAAAAATGTCTATTGCTGGAAGCAGACACATTTTAAAAAGAGGATGTTCTGTGATCCAGTAAGTTTGTAACAGTATTGAAATTATAAAATCTTACAATATGCACTATGAAAACATTTTGCAATGATCATTTCATAGAGAACACAAACATTAGCACATCACATACGTTTTTCATACCCTTAGTTGCAAATCCTTAGCATTTTGCAGCACAGGAGTGAAGTAATATTTGTTGGGAGTCAGAAGCTGCAGTTCACATTTAGGCAAGGAGCATTTCTGCAGGAATCTGCCTTATCCACTGCTAACTTCTGAAGTTTTGTCCTTTTAGATAGTAGAAAAAGTATGTTTGTAGGTTATTTATGCCTTATTTAGAGTAGGACAGAATTAACTCAGAAACTGAATGTTTGACTGCTGCATTTGATGACTTGAAAACCATGTTTGAGGAATGCATTATTCTCTGAAAGAATTCTCTGACGCTGTATGTAAAGCTGTGTGTTTTAGTAAATCCTCTCCGAAGGGTTTCTCAGATCATTTTGTTGCACATAGCATAAAGTTAGAAACTCAGAAATTGTTCTGCAGTCAGCTTCCTGCCTGTCTATTAAAAGTGGGAAGCCCTGTTGGGTTTTCCTTCCTATGACAGCTTGCTCATAACTCTTCAATCATTTTTCCGTAGCTGAGAAATATTGTTGGTTTTGTTTATTACTGAGAGCTACAATTCTGTGTTCTCTTCTTGGTATACCCAACATGAATCATGGTTCATAAACATCCTGTTGGTATTGATGGAATAACTGTCAACTTAATAAGACTTTGATGTTTTCCTGCAACTCGCATACACTAAGGGACAGTGTTGACAGAGGCTTCAAAGTGCTAACGTTTTTTGTTTTTTTGGTTTTTGTTTTTTAAAGAAAACATAAGAACAACCAAAACTTCTCTGTGAGGATAGGATGTAGACTGAAACATTACTTCATGCAGTGTTTCTGAGGCCTTCTTAAAAAACCAAAAGTCCGGACATATTTTCAAATTCCAGAAAAAACTTTGGAATATATGGAATAAAATGTTTGTGTAGAGCTGATCTAAGGACTGCAACAACTGGTTTGAGCCGATTATGTACAATGGTTAGTCCAGAATTTCTTCTAAGTGCTGTGAGAAGAGTGAGCTATTCTGACATGGTTTTTCTTCTTTTTATTGGTCTATATGATTTTCTTGTGGACATGACTGACATCAGTTTAGATGTGATCATAGACATGTAACATTTATTTAGTAAAAGCCAATTTCTTGTTTATAAGGACCAAAAGCATTGCTTCATATAAAAATAGACTTTTAGCATGAAGTATTTTGAAAACAGACCTTTCCTAAAACAGTCACAGTTAGAAAACCATTTTTATGAGAATGGTTTTTTTTTTGTAAACCAGACGCTCCTTTAAAGATGACCCTGTGGAGTACAATAGATGGGGCAAACAGTGAGAGACAAGTTTCAGATTGCTTCTGAATAACTTCTAAAGCTTCGTGGTGGCCCCTTTGATGTGACCCCAAAGGGACTGACCACCTGTGTTGTTTTGTGCAGTGATGATTTGTTAATCAGGAAAACAAGAAATGCAATATGGCCTCAAGTAAATCTTTCAGTAATCTTAGATGAGATTTAGATTTTTTTAATGATCTTTGCTTTTTTCTTTACACAAAATAAATAATTTCTTAAAGATTAACTGCTTAATTCTATGTTTTTGCAGTCTTTTAAGAAAATTTTTCATGTTTTACTTTTTTCTTTATGCTGCCCATATTAGAATGCATAAAACAGCTTAGATTTTTAAAAGAGACAATCATTATATATTGCTACTTCTTACTTATTTCTTTAAACTCACTCAGATTTTTCACTTCACAAGTTGTTACTGATTATTGAATGTATTTAAGTACTTAGTGCTGTACTATGATCTACCTGTCCTCTCACATTTGCCCCCTAAGAAATAAACAAATGGAAGGAAAAAACCCACCAAACATTACTTGTTATTCTGCAGTCATTTAGGAAGGACTAAATGAATTCACCTGTTTTCATAGGATAATAAATGCTTATTTCTACCCACTTCCTTGTTTCCATGGATTCCAATACTGATCCACAAGGCAATGAGACTTCGATTTTTATACTGGCGGTAAATCAGATGTGCTGCAGTAGTCTAAAGTGACAGTAAATATTTTTCCCGTCATAATTTCCTGAACATTAAAAATATATCTTTCTTTTTTTTTTCCAGTTAAGAAGTCAATGTCAAGAAGATAGATTGAATCTTGAATTTGAGTAACAAATTCCTGGATTTGTAAGCATCCCAGTGTTTAAGACATCTGCCACTCACTTCCTCCTTTCCAGAGCGTCATTGCAAAAGGAGTAATGAGGGGATTGTTTCAGGTGAGCCTACAGAAATGTGATAAGCTTGTCTGCTAGGTTGGGTGGTGCTCTTCTTCTCCAGAGAGCTGCAAACCATCTTTAGCGTAAGGTTTCCTTAAACAATGAAATTTTATCTTAATTTTTCTAGAACAAGTATGTAAAGGAAAACCCATAACTGTTTTGGTAAAGTTACAGTTAAAGAAAAAGTTGTTAGAGTTCTTAAACTACAGGTATTCTTAGATGAAGAGCTGAAAGACTAAGAAATATTGGTTGCATTTGGACAAGTACACAAGGCTGGGTTCAGACCTATTACACAGTTATAGAGGAATTTCAAGTCCACGATGAACTGGCTGGTTTCAGAGCAACAACCTGGTAGGTAAGGTGTGTTTAGAATACAATGACATTCGTGTATGACATAATTCTGTTAATTTAGGACACTGGCATCACCAGATGTTGTATGAGATCATTTTTTATTCTGCATCTTTTGCATCCAAAAGGTCCTGTACCTCTTGTTTTCTGACATAATGAGATGGGTGTTTAGATAATAACAGTCCTTTCCTCTGTTACGGAATCCTTGCCCACATGTAGTGCAGTGTTCTGCCTGGGCACAGAGTGAGGCAAAGGAAAAAGGACTGTACCAGGAGTAGCAGCATCTAAATTCATATGCACTAAAGGGAGAGTATAGTTAAACTGCATGGGCAAACTTCTCCTATTGCTTTGTTCTGCAAGTTTTATTTGTAGAGCGTATTTTTATTTCAGAGTATGATTTTGTTGGTGCCATTTCATGGTAAAGATCACCTATATAAATGAATTTCTACCTAAGTGATAATGCAAGTTCACAAATTCCACTTAGACTCACTTCCGTTTAGAGAGAGATCCTCTTTTCAAGTGAGGTGCTGCCTTTTTTACCTTGCTTACTTCAAATTTACCATTGAGATTAATCTGGTTATTTACTCTCGATAATGGAAATAAGTCAAAGGGGAAGTGTTTTTCACGCTGAGCAGGCACCATGTTCTTCTGGTATGAGCATTCTTTTCCTTTGTTTTTGAAACAATCTTTTGATTTCCTAGGCTTTCCTTTCATGACACTTAGGAGGAAAGGAAACTGCTGTTGAATATGAGATGCCTGGGATTTCTGTTTTATATTATACTTCTTAAATGTTTGAACTCTGCTTCAGGATGGAACAAGTTAGAATTGAAACTGCAGGGTGGGTAAGTAGTTTCAGAAGTCCATATTTGCTCTCCCCCATTTTATATGTGAAGTACCTTTCTGCTGAGCCTAAACAGCCTTTTTATTGGTAATTTCTAATGAGTAGTTACCTGCACAGCAGCTGTTAATCTTCGTTACTAAGTCTTTCAAAAAAAAAAAAAGGAAAAAAAGGAAAAAAAAAATCCAGCCACTAACAAAAATCCTTTTCCTCTGCTGTGCACCTTGAAAGGCTTATGAAAACTTTCTTCACGCACCGCTTTATTTTTTTCATTTCCTCTATTTCATAATGCAGTTTTTTGTATCTTGATTTCAGCTTAAATGCCTTCTTAAAACAATATCTTCTCTCCTCCTCGATAAGAAGCAAGCCTAATGGTAGATCTGTATGTTGCATTTTATTCAGTGGAATGCTGGTGCTGCAGGCAGGTACCTTCCCTCAGTCCCAGCTCAGCTCCAACTAGAAACTAGTGCCCAGTTCATATGCTTGCAACAAAGTGATGTATAATCTCCTTGTAATTGTATTGGTCATATTTGCTGTACACTGGAAACAAACTTGAGAGATTCACAGGTTCACTAGAAGGGCAACTGAGATGAAACTCATTTCCTAATATATTTTATCTGTGCCAGCAATGTGATGGTTCTTCTGAACAGTGAGCAATAAAGCTAGTTAAAAGATCATTAAATAACTCCCATGAAGTTATAATAATGCATTAAAACATGTAACCACTACAGAGCACCTTGCATCACAAAGCCCTTTAATTCATCTGCTCTTGGGCAACAAGCAGACCAGTGACCATAAATCTACTGGCTGTGCTCCAGCACTGTACTTCCTCCTTTGCTCGGAGTTTCTGGGCTACCGTGAAGAGAGCCAAAATCTTGCAATACGCTATTGTGTATTGCAGCTGTTCAAAGCTAGAAAAATTACTTTGAACAAGGCAGAAAGAAGTTCTGATTTTAAACTTCCATTTTAAAGTGGTAATGAACTGCGTTTTTGTACATAGCTTTGAAAATCCCCGCTGTGGAATCATGCGCTATCAAGGGTCATTTTAATAACATTGATTGTTAAAAGACACAGTTCCCAGTGTAAAACAAGAACTCATTAGAATTCAGGATAAAGCTGATTACAGAGGAATGCGTAAAATTGAATATTAAGAAGATTAAGAAGAGCTGGATATCAGTGCTATATTCCAAAGGGAAATCCATAATGTGCTTGCTGTCCCAATCAGCGGTACCCAAAGGCAATGAGTACCTCTGTGAGTGTACCCTACTGGAGAGGGAACTCTGAGAGTTTGGCCAAGGGTAACTATAAATATTAAAACCTTTATTATCAATGTTTGATAGAAACATAAAAAATTTATAGTTGTATACAAATTCTTTCCTTTACAGAGGAGACACATGAGATTTTATAATACCCCTGTTAAGTCACTCTTTCATTTTTTTGTCTGAAAGAAAAAAAATCTAATTATTTCTGCCCAAATTCCTTTCTTTCTTCAGTAGAGGTAGTATCATCCGAAAGAAGCAAAGTAGAATGAATAGCTGAAGCCCTATATAGAGCTAATAGTCCTGTATCAAGGTTTTTCAGATAGGCTGCTGTGCTATGTTTTGTTTCTTTTTCTTTCTTCTTTTTTTATTTCCCTTCCCCTAGCCCCTCTGCCTCCTTTTGTTATTCAGTATATGTTTGTCACAGACTGTCTCTTGTTTAGAAACAAATGCATTCAGACATCTTTGGTACTTACAAAAGCATAGTCTCATATTACAGCAATCATTAACATAACAGTAACACACAAGAGTTGTTCCAGCATATTGAAAAACCTGTGAAGCTTTCAGTGCACTCAGTAACTGTATGAGATAGCAGTGAAAGGCAGATATCTACCTAAATGTGAATTTCCACCTCACTGTAACATCTAAATGGAATTACATCCTGCATTGTTGAGAAGATTCATTAAAGGGACATAGAATCTTAAGACTGAGTACCTCCTTGTTTTGTAGTGGGAAGCTATGGGAGATGCTGCAACCTTTACATATTTAAAATATAATTATTGTAATTGAAATATAGAAATAACCAGTCCTGCACTGTTTATGATAATGGCATAATAAACACAGGCCTCCTGCAAAAAAAAAAATACAGTGTGCCAAGAAACTATCTTAGAAGAGGCTGTAGTAAGGCAAAGCAGGTCTTTATTAATTGCAGTAGTAGCATTAGAGGAATTCATTTTACAGTTCTATTGTGTAGTACACAAGAAATCAGGAAATATCAGATCTCCACATTTTACTACAGTTTCCTACCTTCTCAGTTGATGTTTTTTGAAGAGACCAAGTAGACAGCACTTGACAAGACCCTTTTTCCCCTCCTAGCATCACCTCCAGTAAGGTCCCTACTCAGCTGAATCTCTCTTGTGGTACTCAGCAACGTATAATCAATAATTGTCTTTTCAGCTGGTTGTGTGCCCTACGCAAGTCTATTAATGTTGTTGCAAAAGCATTTGAGATATGTTTTAAGTGGCTTTTCTCTATTTCTATGCTCTTAGGTGCCCAGCTCTCCCACATAATTTGTACTGCCGGGCTGCTGTAGCCCAGTGATAGCTAGCAGACCTGTAGAAAACAGTGTGAATTTTTTATCTTGTCAAACAAACTAGGCTTTCATGGCCAGTATAATGTGTATATATAACTGTATAAAACTGTGGATTTGTGTGTATTTTGAGCCAAAATGCACTAACTCGCCATAGATACGGAAGTAGACATAGCAGTTTGTTCGTGGTGGCACTACTATTGCACTAAGTTATAATGTTCAGTTACTTTGCTGTAAGTTAATTTAATTTGGAGTAACAAATGCCATTGTAGTATTAGAAATATCAACGCTATGTGAATATCTCAAATTTCCGTTGCATAAGTCACTCTATCTTTGAATAGACAAAGGCTATAATGCGCTTGGCTGCAACCTAAGACAAAGTACCCTGTTGCAGAGAATTTCAGTAAATGCCCATGGACCCTCTCAGCTGTAAGTGAATGTTTTTGAATAACACCAGTAATCTAAAAGTAATTAAAGTAGTTTATGCAAGGAGCAATAAACAGCTATTGTTGTCTCTACAGAACATTACTTCATGCTTTGTGCAGATGATGTCTTTTTAGCCTTCTTGCTGGTTAGAAAAAAATAAAAATCAGGGACCGCTAGTCTGAAAGAAACAAGGACAAGATAATAACTAGAGATGCAATTAATGCTTGTGCTTTGGAATAGTACAAATTGTTACAGCAATCACAGAGAAAGCTGTACAGAGGTTATAGGATGGCAAGTTAATACAATGCTTAAAAGAATTAGTGTTGGAAAGACCTAAATTACAAGAGCAAAGAAATGAAAATACAACTTAATAAGAAACAAATGCTGCATGCTGTGTATTAGCAGTGGAACGCTTGCAGAAAATATAGAAAGTCTTTGTTTACTCAACCCTGAATCATGGGCAGAGGTTTACATAAACTATGCTTCTTTCCTGATCACAAATATGGGGAGTCCTATGGGACTGTGTAGTCAATAGGGCTTTTCAGTCACATGAAATGAGGTACACGCTTGGGTTCAGTCATTTGGGTCAAAACTTGGTCCTGTCATTGCAGCAAAAAGCACCCATTCTATTACTGGGACCAAAGTCGCGCTAATGCACCAGGCACCTCTGTTGCCAATACTGGTTTCAGTAGCAGCAACATAGAGTCCTGAAGACAGGATCAGTCCCAGGACCTCAGGCCTTACTCCTGTATGTCAGCACGTGGCTGTGTGTCTCTCCAAACAGCTTCTGCTGCTCTCTTTCACTTACTGAAAGGAATGAGCTGTTGTCTTGTGTGTGAACAATCATACAGAGTGGCAGTAAAAGTTCTCTTTAGTGAATGTACAACAGATCCTGCTTTCAGTAATGCCATTTCAACTTCACTGAGGTTAAAGTCATTTTGCCTCTTTTACCAGGACTCCATCTTAAGTCTTCATCTTTTTCAGAAATCCAGAGTCTTTGGTAAGACAGGCGTCAGGACCACGGAAGGGGGTATATAGAGGGGGATGTTAGAGTGAGAAAGGAAAGCCCTTACTGAAGTCTGTGGTAGTTTAATGAAGGTAACTCAGACAAAATAAATGTCTGATTCAGAAGAAAGATGCAGCCAACACAGTCTGAATGGGAACTCAGTTGCAGTTGACCTATTGCATCATTAAAATAACCTTCTCAAAGGGAAGAGATGAGAGTTACGTACTTTCTTTCTGCCTTAAAAGAAAAAGAAAAGGCTAATAATTCAAAGAAATGTCTAATGTTGGTAAAAGCACATGGTAAGTGCTTGATGGATTGAATTCATTCCCCTTCTTGTGTGCTGACATCCTACACACTGCACAGGGAGATTCTACAGAAATGCTGCACAGGATGGGATGTTTCTTTATGGCATTTCCGTGTGCTTTAAATCTCTGAAGAGTTTTCTGTGTGTGTTTTATATTGAGTCATTAAGTACAAAAACAAACTTATTCACAAACCAACTTTGATCTAAGTTTCCTGCGATTTATCTTTGCTGTCTATAGCATGCACTGAAGCCCTACCTGATTGTTATTAGCTCCCCAAATATTTATATCATTTCAGATAATCAATGCTTATCACAGTTAATACAGATGTTACAATTTCCTCAAAGAAAGGCATTGTCAGCATAATAACATTTTAATTATTGCAGCATGTTTTCAAATGGGCCTTTTGTTTACAGTATCAATTAAACAGAGTAGCTGTATATTTCTGATTAATAGATGGTGTTAAAAAATATTGTACATGTAAATTACAGCTTTTCACACTAAATATATACGAAGCAATAAGGCAATGTCTTGGAGGTATTAATGTTCATTTAATTAATTTAAATCATGTTGCTAGTGCTGTTTTCTGTTCCCATTCCTTCACGTTTGTGCTCTCTACAGGATGTTTTTCATTCAACTGCTGTGTAAAACAAATTTGCTTGTGGGGGTTTGGTGATATAAACTATCTGACTGGCACCAGTGCATCAGTTATTCTATGTATAACTGAAAACACAAATGTAGTATTTGGAAAAGTAGAGATAGCAGCATCTACTGGTTAGAAAGACTCGTAAGACATGTTTTTCATTATTGACTATGGTGTGAGTTCATGGGGAAGTTCAGTAGAGAACATGCTGAGCCCCTCTGTCCCTCATCTTCCTGGCTTTATGGAGCCTTTTATTCCTGGCATCTTTCTGAAGCTATCTAAAGAGAAGTGAAGTATTTATTTAAAATATATAAAAATAAAATATGAATGAACTGCTGTTTTCTCTGGAGCCCTAAAGAGGAATTTTTTTTTCTTTTTTTCATATATATACATACACACACACACACACACACACATATATGTGGTGTGTGTGTATATATACATATATATATATATATATATACACCACAGTCCCTAATGGCAGTACACCATCGCCTTAACCCAATAGGATCAATCTTTCATCAGGAAGACCAATTAGTGCGATGATTTTCTGTACCTTAACTTCCTCAAATCTCTGCAGTTTAAAATCTGCTTTACCTGGAATCTAAAAGTCACAGCTGTAAGAAACATTTTGTCATGGATTTTTTTTTTTTCAATGAATATCTGAGAGAAGCCATCTTAATGGATCTTTGGAAAAAGTTCAAATTATTTGCTATGTATATAGCAGGCATACCTTGCTTCCTCAGGGATGGGTTTCTTCTATGACTTTTTAAGATATTGTTTTTATCTGATATTTGATAGCCTATGGGTTTAAAAAACAAAAACATGCAAGTCAAGCATTAGTGAATAGAATTTCCCATGTACAAAGACTATTGACCATAAAAATGCTTTAAAGCCAGGAGAAAGATGGTTCAAACACAAAATGCTCTTGCTATAGGATTTCCCAAGGATCTGGGTATTGGCCTCTCTATACATTTCAGCATTTTTATATTGACAGGAATACAAGAATTGATGCATTTACCCATTTTAGTAGTCTGACCTTTGATGGCAACCTCATTTTGAGCTGTAGTACAAGTCTTATGTACATGTCTCACTATAGTTACTGAGGAACACGGGAGGGTGATGCCAATCATCTCTAATTTAACCTACTAAACTCTTCAATAAAACATGTTGATGTGTATATATGCTTATATTCTTGGTGCTTTCAACTCAGCATTCTTACAATGTTCAAAGTTTTTCTTGCAATTTCCTGCTTTCTGGAGTTAATGGATTAGTTAGAAGCATAGAACATCCTGAGTGGAATGGAAATACAAGATCATTGAGCCCAGCTCCTTGCTCCACACAGGACTGTCCAAAATCTGTCTGAGAGCATTGTCTGAATGATCCTTGAACTGCTGGGCAGCCGATTCCATGCTTGCTGCCCTCTGGGGCAGAACATTTCTTTGACCCCCCTGACACATCTCCATGCTGTTCCCTCAGGCCCTGTTGCTGTCACAGAGAGCAGAGCTCAGCACTGTCCCTCCACTGCCTGTGGGGAGCTGCAGCTGCCATGAAGCCTCCCCTCAGCTCCTCTGCTCTGGGGCCTCAGCTGCAACTCGTAGGTCTTGTCCTCCAGACCCTTCACCATCTTTGTTGCTTTCCTTTGGATGTTCTCTAATAGTTTTATGTCTTTTCTCACATTGTGGTGCCCGAACTGCACTGTGCTTGTAGTGAGGCTGCATGGTGGAGCAGCCCCTCCCCTGTCCGGGCAGCAGTGCTGCCTGGTGCTCCCCAGGGGACGTTTGGCCCTTCGGCAACTGGGGCACACTGCTGGCTCAGGTCTAATGGCCATCAGCCAGAACCTCTACATTTTTCTGTGGGGCTGCTCTCCAACCTCTCGTCCCCCAGTCTGTCTGTACACATATCCAGGGCTACAGAATCCGATACTCAATACCTTCAGCTTTGTTTAAAATGCACTAAGTCTGAATCTCCCAGTTCAGATTCAAAACCCATACAACATTGTTATCTGGGTATTTAGGAGAGAATAAGTTGTTCAAACATATATCTGAAAGTATATATTCTGTCTGGATGTGTCTTTTACCACTGTTTCTTGCCAAGCATCATACAGAGCGACCAATTTACAAGTAGCTCCACATAAACGTTGTATGTCTCTGCATTTCTAGTTATGTAATCTTTCAGAAGCGTGTCTCAGAAATCTTACAGGAAACATTTAAACTTTGTTGCCTTTTAGAGCTTAATGAAGAGTTTGAATTAGATATTATTATCTTTTTGAATGATATTTTTCCTACTGGCTTGTTTTACACTGGATCTAGTCAGAAGCACTTCTTTGCTTGTATATAGTTTGACTTTATGCATTCAAAGTAATGTATTGAGCTTGTTCAGTTGCTTTCAAGACCATTGACTATTATCACGACTGTTTAAAGATGAAGAGTAAATAGAAGGCTAAGGTGAAGTCAGCTTTGTTTCAGATTGAATATGAACTCTCGTTCCTAGAAAATAATTGCACATATGTAGATAATCTTGGATGCAGTATGTGAAATTAATCTTTTCATGATTAATTTGATTACTTCTGTATAACAAGTCTGTTGAAGGTTTTGGCAAACACGGTACTCGTGCTGTGTGAATGACTATCCTATCCATATACAAGCTGTACAAATCCAGTGCATTGGCTTCATATTCACTTCCCAGATGCATCCATGAGATTAAAACACTAGCTGTTGGCCTAGAAATGTAAATATATAAATGAAATTGGAAAGAGTATAAAGATAGTAACGCAAATTCCATGTCTAAAATTAAGGAAATAGTAATAGGAAATAATTTTGATACTCTTCCTCAGTTGATTTCTACTTGATATATACCTTTGCACAATTAAAAATAGAGCAAAAGAGCTTTCACTCTGATAATTACGTTCATTACTAGAGACTCTTATTCTACTGAACAGATGTGCGTGTGTATCCTCAGTGAGTTCATCTGCTGCACTGATCTCACTGAACAATAACTCTAAGATTCATCCACTGAACTTGTACGTACTGGAAAGTCAGAGGATTAACAGTTGATCCACTGTTTTCTTTCAGCATAGATTGGTTCTCTTCAAGTAAAGTTTCAGGTCACTTCTAGGGCATCATTTCAGGTAAATGAGCACTCATTTTATTAGCCTCTCTGGTAGATAAGAAGGTTTCAGTTTTAATGAATGCAAGATCAAATATTTGACAGAAAGTGAAAAGCAAAGACCGGAGGTATATATCCTAAAGCGAGAGAGGGAGGAGAATAATGAGTTTGAAAAGAATAAAACGCAGATTGACTACTGGAAAAGAATGCTACAAAGGTCTCTACGTGAATCTTTGGTTCCATGAGTTTGCCAATTCTTTTTATTGCTATTTCAAGTAGTCAGGTACATATGGCATGTTTGTAAGTAAAGCAGTCAATGAAGTTAGTTACACCTCTGCATTTATTACCTTACCCCTGAGTATTATTAACTTTTACATTCCCCATAAAATATAATTTATCACTTAAATAATTTGCTTTGTGTCAGGGTTCAGTGTGCTTCAGTGCTTTCCTGCTCATTAAATGAGATATTTTTACTTAATGAGCCCAGAATGTCCTTTGCATTTAACATTAGAATTGATTTCAAACACTCCATTTTTTATAACATATTTGTGTGTAATTTCAGAATGTAGACTTCATCCCACAGTCTTACACGGAAGGAAAAAGAGCTACAAAGAATAATGATCCATGGATTCTAGAGAGGGACACGGTAAGTATGGGTGAATAGTTAAAAAAAAAAAAAAAAGAAAGAAACTAGTGCCTATTATCTACCTTCACTTTACATTCTTGATGCAGTTTGGTTTGAAAGTTTGCTGCAGTTACTATATGCAAAACTCTTTCAGAAAAGTGTTTTTTGAAAGTAAAATCAAGATACTTATTGCCAGGAGTATAAAAATAATCCTATCTTTTGACATACTTTTGTGATACACTCATTCATGTAACTGGTATTTATTCAAAGATATACAATTTACATATAAATACGTATCTATAGGGCAGATACAGCGGCACACCAGTAATGTGCCTAGTCTGATCACTCACGTGCTCATGATCCACGACAGTAAGTGTGGCAAGAAACACTCAATAAGGGGTAATAAAACTGAAATTTAGTCCCATAAAAATGCTAACATTGTAATGTAGGTATTTTTTGTTCTTAGTAAAAAAAAATGGGGGAAAAAAAACTTTAGGGAATAAGCAGAAAGAAAGCGTTATATTTAACTGAAATTACAACTTTCATTTTCAGACTGTTCTCAACCATAATTAAGCTTCAGATACATATTTTTCCATAGTTGTACTCTCTTACCTGACTAACAGCTTGGGTTTCTCACTCTGTTTCCCTGGACCAGGATTCTTTACTGGACTTTCTCTTGTGGGGCACTTGCAATCGTCCAGCTGCTGTGAGTCAGCTTGGTGTGGTGGAAACTGAAGCTGTGAGATGTGCAGTGGTTACCATAGCATACAGTGAATGAAGGTGTGCAAGCACGAGGGAGCTAAGATGTCCCCTAACAGCAGGTAAGCGATTTGTGTCTGGGTGTTGTAGATCAGTAGCTTCTTCGACACACTATTGTGTTTGCCAAGGAAACATCAAAATTCTTATTAGGCTGATAGTACCACGTTATTGGCAAAAAGTGCTTCAAATGATGAGATATTTTGTGAGACCGTATCTTGACTTACGTGTTAAGGAAAAGAAGAACAGTTCTTTAAACAGTTCCTGGTAACAGGAATAGCATAGTAGTGTGATTATCCATAAAGGTGTACAAAATATGAAGTCTTTGTTTGACATGTCGTGTGAGAAAAACAATCATAAAACCTAGAATCAATTCTTGATTATAATGTAGTGAGGGGTGAACACGCCCAGGTTACTTATTAACACTTTCTCATAATTGAACAAGCTACTAAGTGACATGCAGCTCTGATACAGATGGGGGAAACAGTGTTGTCAGATGGGCGGTATAGAAGGCAGCCTATGCTCTTCTTCTGGTGATACCAGCAGTGACGAAAGCAATGAATCCTCACAGGAAATCGCTCTATTTTGCTTTTCCTACTGTCCTTTGTCCATTTTATCCGTTAAAGCTGCTGATAGTTGAGGTTGGTGGATTTGAACCTATAACCTGAATTAGGAATGCTCTTCTCAGTTTTCATATTTTTTCACCGTAGAATGAGAGAGAAGGAAGAGTTGTGTGTGTGCTTTTTCCAAAAGGCAATACTATGGTTAGTTACTGAAACATTACTGAAACATCATTTCAAATACTTAGTGAAGCATACATTGTAGTGTACTGTATACGTTGTAGTGTATCTATATGGATTGATGAGACCTCAAAAGATATCAGGTATTTTTATTACAGAATAAGAAGGGGAAAAAAAGTGCTCATTTCATTGCAGTTTTAAAAAGGGATGCAAGGGATGTTAAATTTTACTTCTTTTACAAAATGATTATTGTTGACTGCTATTTTTCAAGTTCTAATGCCGAGCATTTTAACTTTTAAAAAGAAAAATAAGTGATTTAAGCAAAATATCTAACTGAAATCAGAATCCCTTAAATAATGAATCATCTCCTCTCAGGATGAATAATGACTTGGTCGCTAAAGAAGAAAACGGATGTGGATGTCTCAGTGTACGCAGAGCAGAATAGACAATGGCTTCACCTACTTGAGAAATTACTATGTTGGGCTGGCAGGACTTATGTGAGGTAAGTTTCCTGTGTTGTTGAGTTAGAGTCATGACTCTGGGACCAGTAGTTACTGTAAAATGGCCTCTTTTTTCCCCCTTTAGCCTGTACCAGTTTTACTAAAAATGAGATTTTTAAGAAAATGCAGGGATCTTTCACAGGGGTTGCTCTTTCTGTTCCTATGACTGACCAAGGCTTTCCATCTTATTGCTGTGTGTGCAGCTGCATGTGGTACAGATCATTTTTCCCACCAGGGAACTGCCAACGCTGGTTTTTGATTGCTGTAATTGTTTCCATCACAGCGATTGGACAGTGTGAGTTTAAGATTAGAGAAAGGTGCAATTCCTTGTGGAAAGACTCTGTCAGACCAAGCAAAAGCTCCAACTTACTGCTAGTTGTGCACATATAATGTTTTGTGAAACTGTGGTCATTGTCCCTTATGAAAATGGACTTATAAGTGCCTTCCGCCTAACTGGAGGATCTTCATACAGGGTTTTCACAGGAAAATGAAGAGTGCACCAACCTAGGCAAATACCCTGATATTCCTCTGTTATTTGCAGTCCTAGTCTGAGAACAGAAATGGTTAGAGAATGGATAGACATCATATAGAAATATGTCCTCTAATCTATATACAGTGTCTGTATCAAAGGCTCCAGTATATGCATGTGCAGGCAACAAATTTTACTTAGATTTGTATTTGTTTTGTAAATTAACCATTTTTAGTTAAGAAATAATCCATGCAGTTGCAGGAGGCAGTAAGATAAAGATGCTTATCCGATTCCTATTGGGAATGGCAGTAAGTAGTTTATAGACAGTTTCAGTTAACATAAGCTTTCCATAAATAAGATACATAACTTTTCACAGATGTAGACTGAGGCCAAAGGCTCCCTTCACTCTTGGAGAGCACTGACATTAAATTTTTTATTAGTACCCGTGATGAATAATGCACTTGACTTCAGTTTTGACTGTAGCATTGAGAGAAACCACCACACATTTATTGGAGATGTTCATAAATAGTCAAGTTTAGAACTGGAGAAAAAGGTTTTTTAAAATTAATTACTTCTTTCCTGAGTTGCTTCCCTCTTAATGTGTACTGCACTTGCAGCACTGGTATCTCTGTTGCTGCCATTCTTCTGTCTACATGTGGCTTTCACTTCTTCACATCCCGAGGCTTTGTGCTAGACTTTGACAAAAGGATCTTGTGTTGTCATCTACTCTGCTCATACTGTGTATGCTTGTAAGTGCGCACGGTCTCTTGCAGAGAATTGTAAATGGCAATTCTTAAATCTTCTACAGTCTGGGGATCTTCTCAGTTCATATTACCTGCCTCTATGCGTGAGTTCATTTGTAGGATTTGTGCACTCTCTAGCTTTTATAGCCCAATTTTTTTACATTTTGCTGTGAGTCTTGTAGTACTTCGACTGTATTGTGATGTTTTCTTTGCAGTGTTCCTATACTGGTTTCAGTTCAGCTAGCGTAATTTCCCTTTGGAAAATTCTAGGCTTCATTTTAGATCTTTCATAGCCTCTTTCTGGGTATTTTGTACCAAATCCCAAACACTATCTGACTTTCTACTAGAATGTTAACGCTTCCCTCTCTTTTGCGAGATCAGTGTAGTTCAGCCTGAGTTCAATTATGGATACCTTTATGTTTTCTCTGCTGTTATTGCTTGCTTGAAATGGAATACTCTTCTGATTGGGAGCGTATTGCGTGTGGGCAGATTAAAATACTCTAAGCACTGCAGGTCTTAAATGATCTTGAAAGTAGATCTTTGCTGAACGCTGTGTGTAACGCAGGGCAGACATTCTTATTGTCCCATGGTCCTGAGAAGCTGAATTGCAGTGAGAAGTGCTAACCAACCTTGTAATTTGAATTTTTGGAGTTATGATGTGAAAATTGTCATTTAATTATAGAAAAAGACTCTATAAATGGAACTGGCCACGATGTTCATGTCTTAACACTTTGCCAGTCTGCAGCTATTTCCTTCCCTTATGTGTTAAGTGCACAGTGGCTCCGTGTGGAAAATAGGCTTGACTCTCCTTAGATATTGTAGTGTATTAATGGTATTGGATCACTCATATTTTATTCATTAAATAATATTTGTCAATTTCTTTTTCTATTTTAAACTATTACTGTAAAAGAGAGCATTATCACCTCCAAGCATTTGATTCTTAGAGCGAATGCCAATACTATCCAGTCATGCCACGATCTCCTAATTATGCTGAGGGTCTCTTTCTTAACAATGTTTATTTTAGGATGTCAACAATACTTCAGTTAAATGTAGTGTAAAGTGCACTTATTTAGCAAATGTGTCCTTCAGAAAAGGTTTTTTTGTCTTTAAAACACAACTAGACTGTTTCTTTCTGTCACTGCAGGATACAGTAGAAATCTTAAATCAATAACACTTTATATTCCTACACAACTGATGCATAACTTCCTTCTTCACACAGAGGTTTAATGTGTTGTAAATTAATTATCTGGAATGAGTACAGGGCCAATGGACCTTGGTATGACCAGGATGTAATGTTAAAGTGTTCCATTTCCTACTAGCACTTCTCAGCTCTCTTGTTGAGTTTTTGTACATGTCAGTTATGCCATCTTCTACACTTTGTTCCTTTAAGTGTTGTTCATGCCCCTCTAGGGCTTGATCGATAGGGAAAATTTGCTTTATCATAAATTTGTCCAACAATTTTCTTTCTTCTTGAGATAGAGCACCCTTATAAGCTGTAGTTGTGTAATGCTTTTAAGTAAACTGTTCCTACTCTTACAGAAGCTTAAAATAATAGCCTTTATATCATAAAGAAATTGCAAAGAGTTTGAATGAGCAAATGCAGACCTAATTTTTGGCTTTTAGATACCTAAAAATAAATCATCTGTGCTTGAAGTTTCCAGCAGGCGAAGTTTTGCTTTACTGCCTTATGCAGCAAACTGCAGAGCTGAATTAAACTGCTATTTTCTTTGGAAAAATGCTGAGAGAGATTCACAGCCATGAACAGTGCAATTAAAACAGACGTTCATTGGGTCTAAAGTAGTCAATTTCCTTTAAAAATCACAGAGGCCACCTCTATTTTTTTGAAGCCAGCTTGGCTATTAGTTGCTAGGGTAACAAGATCCAAGATAGAGAATAAGGCCTGTGCATGCAGCACAGAAGTATGGGGCTCTAAGATAAGAAAGAAATGATGGTAGGAACATTCAGTTATAGATTGTTGCTATTTATTTATTTTTTAGTATTATTTTTTTTTTTCTGTAGGAAGGATTGGCAAAATAATTACCTGTTCATAACTAAAAAGATGCTGATACCACAGCATTTTGTCATCTCTGATTAACAAATGACACTAAAGTATTTAAGCAGCAAACATATCTAATCTCACTGAAGAAAAAAAAAAAAGAGATGCTACTTAAAACTCATGGCATGTTGTTGGGATCAATTTATTGTACTGTGCTGTGTCAATGTCACTTTCATAAACTTTTGCTGAAGTGCTTTTCCTACTGTATGTTGAATGATGTTGTCAGGACTGTGAGTCGGGGGTATGGTGGATTCAAGTCTACTTTACTTCCCTTGATGAAAAGGTCACTGCCACTTGTAAATCTGTTTTACTCCCTGCACAGTTGTTAGTGTCAAAGTGTCAGCTCTGTGGGATGTTAAAGTTATACAACTGTGGTAGGAACAATGATCACAAATTCCCAGGTGGTATGTCCCAAGAAAAAGTCTCTAATCTCTGTGAAAAAAGATCTGTGTAAAGTTTTTCATGCAGGATTGCCAGCTCACTTTGTATTGATTGCAGAAATGAAAAACATTTCTGTTTCATGTCTTCCATCTGGTAGGTCTTCCCCCTGATGATAGCTCATCACAGGGCCACTTATTACGTGTGTAGCCCACGTTTGCAAGTGAAACAAACTCCTCTGCTTTATGTTTTTAAGGCTATGAGGGCTCCAGTTAGAATACAGTTAAATCTTTGCCTGTGTTGCATTATGTGATTATGTTAAGACAAATCATCATAACTGAGCAGTACCGTAAGTCCACACAGTTATTCATAAATTATTTAGAAAATAAAGAAATAAGGCAACTCAGCAATAGGGATGTGGGGGGAAGGAGGAACCCCATCCCCGTGCAAACCAGCCTTCCAACCAATACAACCAATACTAATGGTAAAAACCTCAAAAAACAGAACTCTTTATTTTTTTTCCCCCTTCTAACATCATATGAGCTGTTTTGTCCATACATAAGGGAAGGTTGTTATTCAGTGGTTTTCTAGTATGAATTGTTGTAGCTTACTAGTGAACTGCAGCAAACACAGTGAGGAAAAAAACAGTTGGAGTGCCAGCAGAGACTTTGTCGTGAGTTTGATTGATTGCACTGACTGTACAGGAGATGGACATGAAGTTTGTTGTGTGTGAAGTATGGCCAGAGCTCTTAGGTGGTCAATTGCCTGCTTAATCCAAAGACCTCCACAAAGACAGAGACTTGAGTTTTTTGTGCTGTGAGGTATTTCCATATGACCTTGCAACTAAATTGATTTTTGATCTGAGTGGAGTAGTTTGCTGCTGAGGAGACAGAACAGGACCTGAAGGGGGCAAACACTGAATCTTTTTGGCTTGACTTTCAGTCAAGGTAACTCACTGGGGTCCTGAAGGTGATACAAGTAAACATCTGCCAAGTGAATCTTTGTGTCAAGGCAGCCATTGTGGGCCAACTGGGGTAGGCAGCTGTGGGTGCACGTATATCAGTGTGCCAAGGAACCATCAGTACAAGAAGGAAGAGGGCACACCAAGATCCTGGTTTCATTTCTCCTCATTTTTGACTAGAAAACGCTCTTAATCCATTGCTGGATCTGACCTAGAAGCTGCCTCATGCATTCATTTCAATTATATGAAAACAGAATCTTTGATATGAAGGTTTTTTTTTTTACTGTTTGTCTGCTATGCAAACAAACAAGAAAAAAAAAACAACAATGAAAAACCCAAAGTTTTAATCGCTCTGAGGAAAAAAAAATCTCTTTCTTCTCTATTAATCACTTGTTTTTATAGATTTCTTTCAAAATGACTGTCGGTTTACCTTTAAAATCACCAACATTACTGCTTAATTCTACTTCCCTGCTTCCTGAGGGAATTACCATGTAAAAATTCACCTTTTCCCTTTCTTATCAGATTAATTTCTACTGTTAGAAATTGCTAAAAAACAAATCGTAGGTATTTGTACTTACATAATTAGAAAGCTGAATAGGTGCCTGTCATATCAGTGCTTGTATTTATTGAAGACTCACAGTGTTAGACAGAGGGCATGTCTGAGGAATGTAAACAAACACCCACCTTACTGGGACTTCTACCAGTGAGTAGTAGAAAATAGCGTTTTTCCATACCCTCTGCCTTCCATTATCCCTCCAATTCTCTAGACTTTGCTCAAAATTCATGTATTTTGTATTTTTCAACTTTTCTAGACACAGATTAATTAAGATAACAATTAAGAGTTGGAATGGTTCACCTAAAAGTGAGGAGAGAGGTTCCAGACTGTCAGGTCTTTATAGGTCCATATGATGGGTATCTGGTACAAAGCTTTTTTTTTTTTTTTGTCACTCAGAAATATAATAAGGAACATGCATACGCTAATGTGTTTGTATACACTTTGCAGACAACTTAATCCTTTATAAAACCACATAATTTTTTTAGTGGTCAGGCACTGGAATGGGCTGCTGAGGGAGGTGGTGGAGTCACTGACCCTCTGTGGAGTCACTGGAGGCGTTCAAGGAATGTCTGGCTGTTGTACTGAGGGACGTGGTTTAGTGAGAAATACTGGTGATAGGTGGACGGCTGGACTGGATGATCTTAGAGGTCTTTTCCAATCTTGGTGATTCTATGATTTTCCTAAAACATGTTAGCCCTATTTAAGCACCATACTAGATGTCTGTTTTTGAGAAAATGTAAATCCTGGCATCTTTAGTAATCAAATCTAGCTTGGACCAGTCATCTATGTATATTTATGGACGAAAAGGAAATAAAGGTTAGGGGCAAAAACTCTGCTGGTATTTTAGAGAGTTTTGGAAAAGTTACTAATTGATCAAATCTGCTGACTATCTGTGATCATTTAAAGACAATAAAATGTTTAGGGCCTTTTGTGGAACTTGCAGCCTTGCCAGAGAAAATGTTTGGGTAGGTGTACAAATATCCTGTAAAAATGACGTTTCCATTCTCATAATACATTTCATTCAAATGGCATTTTTAAATGATGATAAAGCAATGTGGTCCTTCTGATAAAAGAGAGAAGGCCTAAGTACTCCTTGCATAAGAGTCATATTTAGCCATCATACTCTGCAAGTAAGAGTAATCTGAAATTGCATTCTTGGGCTTTTCAGTTGTCTTCTTGTTTGCTTTTGCACCTTTCTTGCATGAGCACTTGCACAGCAGCATCTCCCAGTTATTGCTGATGCACATCTCTTAGTCCATCACTACACTTCGTCTTCGCCTTCCTTCGGATTTTCAGTTGTATCCTTACTGCTTCCTTACATGATGGATGTAATTTCACCCCTCTGGACTTTCTGAATATCTTCTGTCAGCCTAGAGAGCTCTGGGTATTTTCTCAAAGTGTGAGACTATTATGATGCATTCGTTCTCTTTTGTTGTATCTATAATAATGCTTTCAGTGCTTCAGAAAACAAAACAAAACATGCAACACTGAACCACCCTTTCATGTTCATCATGGTTTTCCAGCTGACTTGTCTGCCAATGGCATTGGAACCATCCAAGTCACAGCCTCTTCTATTTTCTTGTTCCTTCTTGTTTCAAGAAGGCATTGGCTCTTTTTAATTTCTGTTGTTAAATCTCATCTGAAAACTTTCCCTTTTGTCTTACAAGCTTAGTACTGTGGAATAGTCTGTCAACTGGACTTGCATACGCTAACACAGTATTTTGTAGATTCAGTGACATGCTGGCATGCCCCAGTGTGGATCTGCTGGGTAGTGCTGTAGTTGAGGTTGGGTGCAGAGGAAGGATCTCTTTTGGTTTTGGCAGACAGAAATTTGTAGTACAGATATGAAGAAACGTCAATGTGTTGATGTTGGGCTGCATGTATGAGATCTGCAGTATGTTACCAATGGCTATGGAGTGAAGAGACGTTTTTAGAAAATATGGTTGTTTCAAAATGTGTCTCCCACTGACTGAGCATGAAGGCACTGCTCTTCTGAGAGGGGAAGCGGGATGTGGTAAGCAGTGCAAAAATACTCAGGCCAAATCTTTAGCTACTCTGTGTCATAATGGAAGTTCTTCCATCATAAATGGTCGTTGCTGAATGAAGGCCCTCAGTGATAATAGTAATTTAGGTTGGAAGTAAGAAAAGCAAGGTTTTGTTTGTAAAAAGTCAGTAAATGTTCTTAATTTGCGATAAACTTTATCAGAGCAGAAAGTTTGTGTGTACCCTTTAATTGACAGAAGCATACAGTTTTTAAAAGTGCCACCAAAACCTGTGATACTTTAAAACTAAGTTTATCTAACTGCTTTTCTGCTGGCATTTTGAAGGAAAACAATTAAGACGAGCTAACGTATGCATGAGTGCTAAGTATCTGAAACATGCAGAGGCAGCACCAGCACAGCAACCCAACCCCAGGGGTCAGGCTGTTCACGGGTAATTTTAGTGTGAGGAAACTGACCAGCTAACCTGCCGGGGAAAAACTGCCAGCCCTTCACTGCCAGCCTGGGGTGTTCCGTGCCATATGCATTGAAAAAAGCCAGGCGACAAACCCAAGTAAAACATCTCTGTTACTAAGATGCAAACAGAACAGTTTTCCAACCTACTTCTTCTGGAATCGTATTTCTAATCATGTCAATCTTTTTACTGTTTCAACTGCAAGCTTTGGTTATGGCCCCACATGTTCAGTGGCATTCTGTATTATTTATAACAGCGTGTTGATGTATCATTTTCAATGCAAAAAAAAAAAAAAAAAAAGAAAGATCAGTGACACATGTGAGTTCCTTTATATAGATGAACCAGAAAAGAAGAAAACAAAACCCTACATCATTTCCATACCCTCATCCCCCGCTTACAGTTATGATCTAGGTTGCCCCTATTGTTTGTTACTGAATGAGTAACAGCGCATTTGCAACCTGTGATCAGATTTTACTGTGGGAATAAAGGAAGATCAAAATAATAACCAAAGTTAAGGCAGCATGGTGGGTTCTCGCCTCATCAGCAGACTACTTTAAATAAAGGTAGCAAATTAGCATTAAAAGCTCTCCGCAACAATGCGTGCTGAAATCAGGCTGGATGCTCAGTGACCTGTGCAGGGAAAAGAAAATGTAATACACGACTTTCTAGCGCCCCTAGAAAATGCTGGGATTGTCTGTTATGTCAGTGCAGCTTTTCAGAGGTGGAACCAGCATGACTCAAGAAAATAATAAAATGAGAAAAAGAGAGGCAAAAAAAAAAAAAAAAAAAAAAAAAAAAGAATAACCTCCAAGACGAGACAGTGTTACAAGAGGAGAGTGCTTTGCTCCAGTACTGGATTTGAAGGGGTTGCCCTCTTCAGCACAATGGGATCCAGCTTCCCTGCTGTGTCCTCTGAAGTGGCTCATTGCAGAGTGGTAATGTTATATCTTAATAAGCATAACACTGTGAACTGAGGCATATTTTTAAGTTGGACACATGGGAGGGAAACAGAGCTATGTTATTTTTAATGGTGCATGTGTTTGTCTTGTAAGTGTGTCAGAAGAAAAGGAACAAGTCTAGGGTTTCTTCTCACCATGTCTTATGTGGGATGGGCGCTCTGAATGCCTCTCTAAGTGACATTAGTGATCCTTGATATTACCAGTGACACAGGACAGTCAGGGCTACACTTGGCACCTCACATTCTTTTCTACTATTTGTGTACATCAAAGCTATCCTTTAGATGAAGTGCTTTAAAAACTACTAAGATAGTTTTCATTAGATAAAAAAGATGATAATGAGGGTCTCTGTTCTTTTCCCAAATGTGCTTGAATATGTGGTGTAGATGACAGGAGTTGTGCTCTGCAGGAGAATGCATTTCCTTCTACGTTCAGCTGTAAGATTGGTCTTGTAGTGTAGAATTGATAACTGCCATGTATATGCTGTTCTGCAGCCTGTACCACTCACCCCTTGTTCATAACATCCAAACCAGCATTAGAGGAAAAATGTTTGCATTGAAATTCCAAAGGGCATTTTGAATTTCAATTAATATCAGTAATAGTTTTTTTAATAAGTCTAGGGTCAAGATGTATCAGAGAACTATTTTCCACAGTGCACAGAAAGTATATTCTGTCTTTGTGACATGGCTGGATCTAGTCTTACGTCCAGCAGCCAGCTGAGGCTGCTTGTCTATTATAGTCTCTTCCACCATTCCTAACAAATGAACAAATAACTGGATGCCCCGTGAAACATTTTAAATAGCACGGTCTCCTCGAAAAACTGTTACTGACAGAGACAGGTTCAATCCAGATCAAGGGGACCTGCTTTGGGATAGAGATCAATAGTGGCCACTGCCTTTTTATTTTTTATTTTTTTGTTTACTAAGAGGAGGTAAGGATTATGGCGAAGAAAGTAAAGCAGAAAACAAGCAATCTATGAACTCAAGTATATCCTTCTTATTAAACCTTATTGTGCTCTTAAAGCAGTAGCAGAAGCTGTTGCTATGAACTCTTATGCAAGAGGCTTTCTAAAAAGCATTTAAAAATATATATTAGCTAGAAACCACTTTGTCCACGAATTCTGAAAGAGCTGAAAGTACCTTCTGAAAAGGAACCGGTGAGTTTGAAAAGGATCCAATATATTTCATGGCAGAGTAAATTAGCTGCTATTTTTTACTTTTGAAGTGTTTGATCAAAATCTAGCGCTGAACGCAAGTGTTTTGAATTAATTCCACTTAGAGTGCTTCTGTCGGTTACAAACTGAGTCCTGTGACCTGGGTCCTATAGTACTAACCACCCCATTTTCCTGCAGTCTTCTCTGGCACATGCATGAGAATTCCTTGTTTCCAGCACCAGCTGGAGGCGCTAAGGTCATGTTCTGATGTTTGGAAATAATGTCTAGGGTTGTATGAGTTAGATAGGTCAAAACTATGTTTGCTTTCATTTATTGTATTTAAATAGCATTATCTACTCCAATGTTTCTTAAGAATAAAAATGCTAATTATGAAGATAGAATAGTTACCAAGACCAAATCGTTCCAATAATGGAAAATAATAAAACTGAATTTGACAAGTGCTAGGAAGTAATGCTAGCATTATGGCTACAATATTCTCCATAGCCTTTGGCGAGGTCCAGGAATTCAGCCTACAATATAATCAATCCTTTACAATCCACAAGCATTAAATTCATCATTAAAATGTTGTTCTACACTTCCCAAACCTTCTGTGTAACAAGCCTCTCAGTAAGATGAAAGGCATATGTTACTGAGAACAGCCTTAAGGAAAGCAAAAAGAGCAAATCTGGAAAACATATTCATATTTTTCTGGAAATGGGTACTATTCATAAAACATTTAGTGAGTTCAAGGTCAACTTGTTCTCCTTCTGTATACTATTCATAACTGGCATTTGACAACTCAGTGGCAGTCAATCTAGCAGCTGAACTGAATATATTGGGTCATCTTGTTTAAATAAAAGCTAAATCTTCATTGTGGGATGATGACAACAAAACCAAGAACAACAAAAACCTTTCCCGTTTCCAACACTGCACTTGAATATCTAACAAATACTGTTACAAAAAAGAGGAAATAGACGTAATGTTAGCAACAGGGGGCTACTTTAGCAAACGTATTTGTAAATGGCAGGACATTATGGCCCTTCACAACTTAGCGTGTGCTTTCTTCATGCTGAAGTGAAACTTTGTCATCTTGAGAGTCCCAAAGATTATTTTAATTTGCAGTATACTCCATCTGAGAAATGACACAATGGCAATAAGAAATCGACATTTTTGTAGCTACAGTTACCCTGCGTTTGCCCTTTGTCTTTTCACCCTTTACACAAGACCACTCTGAAGTCTATTCCCAGTAGTGACTGTTTCTCAATATGCTCTGTCATTCAGTGACATGGTGGCTCTTGTCCTGCTGAAAATCCACGATGCTACCTTCCTTGAATTGGAATAATGAGATTTTCATTTAACTTCAGAGCTAGTGAAAGAAGTAACTTGGGGAGCCAAAAAGACCTATGTTTTGGAAGTCCTGAGAATCCTGAAGTTTGCTTCAGTGCAAACTGTGAGTCTCAGTCTCTCTGTAATTCCAGTATTACTTCTCTCTGTAATTGCACCGTCAATCTTAATTTAAGTGATTTATTCTCTGTCCATCTTTAATCTGCAAACCTCCTAACTGAACAAACAATAATCTGATGCACAGGATATGCTGAAGACAGATAGTCCTAAGCAGCAAGCTCTTACATTCTGTCCACCGTTTCCAAATTGCTCAGCTATTTCTAACATAGTGAAAGCGCATCATATTGCCAAATGCTTTCTCTGTTCCACCAAGATATACGATGAAAAACAGCTAGGAGTTGTTTTTGTAGGTGGGTTCATGGATTAAAGATCAACTGTGAATTGAAAGGAGTATTAAGTTCACATTATATTTTGTTCCTTTTTGGAAACCATTACCTGGTTTTGCTTTTAAAGCTGCCACAGGTTTTCAACAGGATTCTTACTCTGAGAGCTCCATGTCTTTCATCGGCTCGCACCCACAGAATGACTACCATAGAAGTTAGTGTCAAATTCTTCTGCAGACATTCAGCTGGACTCTTTACAGGGATTTAGCTGAACGGACTCACTGGAGGAATGATATTACCTCCTGCAATGTTTGCTTTTCAAATATCAGCTACAAATATTTTGAATATCCTCATTATTTAAAATTTTAGATCTCTTCCCAAATTTTGCAAGGTATTTTAGAAGTGGCATTCTGCCTACAATTACAGTGTCTGCCTGCAGTCCAGGAAGACAGCTGACAAGCACAGTGAGTCTTGCTCTATCTTTGGAAACATCTGCTGTTTCATTTCCATGATGCACAATGATGTGCTGTTCCAAGGGGAAGAACGAATCTGGCACAAGAGGCATCAGATTCTGCTTATTTACTATGATACTGAAGTTGGGATTCCTCTAATCCAACTCTTCTAAATCACCCTTTGGTGGTGCATCTCTCTTGAGTAAATGACTCTGAAAAACTTGCTTAATGCTTTTCTGATGGACAGACTATTTGCCAAGGCAATGACTCCCATATCTAGCAAAGCTGCCTCTTCTGGTCTTTCTCCAACTCATTTTCTTCTTTTCCAAAGAGAAGCACGTAGGCATTGTAACCCTAATGTGGAGGCAAAGCAAGTAAATTAACTGCTAGGGTTTGTGTTTGAGGAGTCTCTAAATTCAAGGTGAGGTGCTAGGGATGTGTGAGGTTTGCCTTATTTCATGCTCTGCAAAGCACTCACACTGAAGCCCAACTGTTTTCAAACCTATGGAAGCCAATATGTGTATTAAGGAGAAGTGCCTTATGATGAGTCAAGAAAATTTGGCATTTTTTTTTTTCATGATAGTGGCAGAGGAAATGCTTCTTTTAGAAAAATCTGTAAAATAAATCGAGCAGAACACTTGCATGAAGAGTCTTAGTAGTGTTCTCTGGTTGGGTGAAGCAAATGCTTGTCAGCTGTCTTTGGTAGTTGGGATAGTTTTGATTCTTAGTTCATTTGACCAAGGAATAGGCCTTTTTATAGATATTTCCATAGTGATACTGCTGGTCAGCTCTGGACTCAGCTCTAATCTACCTACCCCTGCGGTCTGACCCAGCACCATTATTCTTACAGGTATTGTTTCCATGAAAAGACTGAACCTATCCTACCTTGGATAGGTTCAGAATCAGATTGTGTTTTTTTGTTCATTTCAGCAATTGTTGTTAATAGCGACTTTAAATTGGGGCCAAAAGAATGCAAGGATTCTTAGGAAAATGGAGCACTTTTGCATGGTGCTGTTGGGGTCTGCATAGATCTCCTGAGTTTGTCCGTCTTCACTCACATGAAGTGCACAGAAATTTTGGACAGTGTTGAAAAAATATTATTTTGAGAATCATTTCTACTAATTTGTATTTAAAACTCACTCAAGCATTCACTGTGTAGAAGATTTACAATATATATGTTACTTTTAGAGCAGCGTAGGCCAGGCATTCTTAAATTGAAAATGCTGAGGCAGGAGAGCTGCCTATTTCTACAGAGGAAAGATTTTGTTTTCCTCTTAAATTTAGGTACTGGTGGAGTCTTTCTTCAGCAGAAGTAAGGAGGACTACATTTTGATTTGATTTAATTTAATTTGTCAGATTTCTGAATCTCTTGGATCAAAACTGAAAAATCCCACTATTCCATGAGATGAGCTGAAAATAATACAATATAGTTTAATATAATAACATTTTTTTTTGTTATGTCAGGGCTTTCTATCAATAATTTGGCTCTAATCTAAGATATTCTGGCAAATAAGATGGAGTACTTCAGTGGACAAATGGTCAGCGCAGATACATCTTAAAATATATCAGTCCCACTGTTTACTGCATTGAAGAGTGAGAGAAACCTGAGGGTGAAAAATATAACAGTGCAAGGTTTTAAGCTTGGAAGGAAAAATGATTAACATTTAGAACAGCCTGAGTTCTAGCTTGAAATATGTCTCAATTATTCTATAGCTTTTTTTCTTATGTCGTAAACCAACAACAGATAAAAAGTGCCCCAAAAAATTTCTTCAATGGAAAAAAAAAAGCTTTATGCAAGAAATGTATAACAAGTGTAGTGTGTAATAATGAAATGGGCTGTGCCAAGGTAATGCGCTCCAAAGCAGAGCTTGAGATGAAAAAATACAAAGAATTATTTCTTAAATCTCATTTAAGATACACAAAAGATTCAATACCTTGAAAAAGCACCACAAATTTGCCCTGAGGTGAAATGCTAAAATGATGGGAAAAGCATTTATTGTCAGATGACTCTAAATCCTTGCATCTCATGGAAGAATATTTCATGATTCTTTTAATAATTTGTTACGTTTGCTTACATTATTCAACTTGAGGGTTATATCTTCACCTTTAAATGTCATGAGGGAGCATTCTTCAGCTATCCTTAAAGGAAGGAATGACTGCTTATGCCAGTTATAGTTAAGAGGTCTTTTTGGTTTTGGGAGAGCCATGGGGCGACCCCAGCAGTGAGGAGTAATACATTTCCTAGGGCCCCATTAAACAAGACATAAAGAGACATAGCATCTGAGGTAAGCTTCAGTCTAGATGTGTTTGCATTTCCGAAAGTGGTACTCATACCTGTGATGAGTATCACTGATGTGATACTTGAGTGTATTCCAAGAAAGGCAATACAATATTATGATTAGAATATATATATACTGCATCCGTTGCATCTGTGATTCTATTGCATCTGACTCAACCTTGCCTTGGTAGTTAGTAAAAACCTCTAATAACCCCAAATTGACCTGATGCTAGTGTAAACTATGAAAGTAATATCAACCCAGTTCCCTCACCAGCCACCAAGCAAATAATCCCAGCATAGGATTCTTTCTCCAAAGGAGAATAATGAGTGTATTGGTGAAATATGGGAACTGAATGTACCAGGGAGTACAGGTGAGCCTCCTCCTTCCCCATCATTATACCAAAGAAGAATGGTGAATTTTCAAGTTCATATTATTGCTCTCCTTCTCTTGCCAACACCTTACTGACTTTTGAGGTGGCAGATTTGACAGTAAGTATTGGTGTGGGTATGATGCTAAGGTAGGATTTTTGTTTCTTCATTCTTTTGCTAAGGGAGGCTAAATGGACTTAGGAAGATGAATAGGTGAGGTAGAATATTACTGAATAATCTTCAACCTTGAATGAGGAAAATGAGTTACAGGTTGCCCGGTGTTTCATTGACCTCCATGTTGAGAGACAGGAAAACATTAATAACTCCCTGAAAGAAAGAAAGTTAAGGGGGCCCTGTGACAACCCACAGCTCCATTTAGGAGGGTAGCCCTGATGGCCATAAGGGTGTCAGGGATCCAACTCACCTATCCCCGTGAGCCTGCAGTGGAGAGGCTCTGCCTGAAGTGTGGAGGAGCAGCAAGGTGCACTTGGTGAGTTCTCAGAGCCAGAGATAACACTGACTTAGAAGTTTCGTATAAAATGAGTAAAACACAACTCTGTGTTTCTTAATTTCTGTAGTAATTTAATGATTATGTTTCTAAAAGAAAGAACGCATCTTTATTTTCATAATTAACAGGAAATGCATGTTATACATTAAATGTGACACAAGAGAGATGAATTATGCAGTAAGCTCAGTGTGTGCTGATCAGCACAAAGCCCAAGGCACATTCAGCAGAGTTTCTATGAAGATCTGTAATGAGTTTCAAGTACATCATTTCCTGGTGGAGGGTAAGAAAACATCCATCAATGCTAATTTTCCCACAGTTTTTAGCTTTTTATGAATACTTTACAGTGTACAAAAAAAGATGAATTTCTAAAGTGCAACTTGAGAAAACTCTCTTAGTAATTAGAGAGCATTCCTAGCCAAAACTAATGAGATCTGAACCTTAAACATGGGGTTGGTGCAGAGTTGATTTTGAAGGCTTTAGAGGTGTTCAAGTCAAGAGTTCTGAAGAGCTTTCAGAGCTGAATGCTAAACTGCTTTGAATGGAGCGTAGCTCAGTGTCTGAAGTGCATATATATATATATGGACCATAAGCACACGCTAATAATTGCATCAAAGCAGAGCAGAAGGTATGCAACCATTCTCAGTGTGTGTGGGATAATTACACAAGGATGAAATCAGTGTTTCTTCTGCCAGTTAAGCAATCTTCCTTCTTCCCACACCTCCATTACAGCCACAAGGTCAGCTGCTATACTCTTTGTTCAGTAAAATTTGCTCTTATTGGAAGCACTGTGCTATCTGTCTGTCTCCTTACGTCTCTTTGTTACATTAAATGAAAGCTCTCTTAGGTTCCTGCTATGATTTAATGATAGCTTTTAATGATAGATGATATTTTGTAAAAATAGAATTTAAAATTCATGTTCATGTTTTTTAACGCTGATTTCTTTTCAACCTCTTTCACTTGAACCATAAGGTTTTTCTCTATAACACAGAGTAGTCTGCAATGAATTACAGCATCAGAAGTCGTGATCTATTGAAGGCAGGAGACTGAACAACAACAATAAACAAAGAAAGTGCAGTTATAAATTTAAAAATGAAAATATCTCTTAGTAATTATAGTCACTTGAATAGCACACATACATTAAATTATTCTCTTCCAAACATTTCAGCTATTCAGCCAAGACAGAAACAACTCCATGCTCCTGGATGGCCAAGTTGCAAACGGTAAGTAATCACACTGGATTGCTTTGCATTTCTACAGATAAATGAAGGCTGTTGTTTTACATCATCTATCCAGTGATCACTGGATAGTAGTGATGGGATCTCATGATACGGTGTTAGGAACAAAAGCTAGTTTAGTTTTGATTCAAGTAGGTGAAAATAAATCACCCTGGTAATAATAGAGAACTATTCTGCGATACAGTAGGGAAAACGAAAATAATACTGAATCTTATTCACTTCTTTTTCCAGCAAGCAAAACTTGTGTAGTCTAATATCACGTGTGTTGTCCTGTTCAGTATGTTATGTTAGTGTGTTGTCAAGTGTTCATACCGGATCTTAAACTGTGGTGGAAAGCTCAAGAGTATATCAACATTTGCAGCATAAAAATGTCTTCTCTTTGATCATTGAGGCTTTCCATCACCCTAGGTGGTCCTAACTAATAAGGAACTGTGATCCTCTTTACTATTTGATTCCGGTAGCTGTGCAACAGACCACATGCAATTAATGCTGGCTGTTATTGTTTTAGTTAAATGCTAAAACACTTAGCTACAGATTCACGACCCTGTCTGTAAATCAGTTCTTTTTAACCACATATTTATAAATCATGTCACTCTATATATGGGAGCCAATATTTCTTTCTCTCTTAAGCAGTTAAAAATGTGATGTCTTTCTCTTTCAGATATTTTTAACCTTAAGGCGAAAAAGTGTGCAAGGGTTTTAATATACGTAGTGTATGTTGCTGAGCAGGAGCCTTGCTCCAAAGTTCCATGCAAATATGTAGTATGAACAAAATTAATCTTAAGTTTTCTCCAGATTTCTAAATGAAGTTCTTGGTATAAGAATCTGGTTTACAGTGTAATGCCCAGGCAGTCATCGCTCAATTCCTTGTCTGCTTCAGCAGCTGTGTCCCTTGTCTACCCTGTTGTGGCTGCTGGGCACGAACAACATCCCTTCTCACTTTGTTGTATCGAGAATTCTGAAAAATACATCTGCAGAAAGGAATTAGCATCCCTAGAATTAAGGAGCTGCTTCTGGTAACACAGTTTCTGTTTTTCTGTCATAGATTTAATATGCTGAAGTGCATGTTCTTGAAATGTCTGAACAAAGGTGATTGCATACAGGACATTTGAGGGGAAGTGAGGATGTGGGGTCACAGTCACCCTGCCTGTGGAACAGGGAGGGATGTGTGTTCTGTTTAGATACTAGGGTTTATTGATAAAAGGAGAGAGGCTGATGGCAAAATCCATTAGCATGATGATAATTACTAAATTATTGAAAGAGTCTCAAGCAGCTGCAACTGGGAAGATCCTCTGCTTATTTCTTTCCTATATTTAAAAAAAAAAAAATCTGAATTTGAGACTTGTGAGAATGAGGAAGTTGGCAAGGGGAAAGGAAGGAATGACTTGTGGGTACACACCCGATCTCTGCAGAAAGCTCAGGCCTCCTCCTGCACAAGTTACAGGTTGATTTCATTTGCTGACCTCACAGTTTTGGAAAATGGGTGTTTTTGTGATGCGTTCACGGTGAGGTAAATGTTTCAGCTACATAAATTGCAGAAAGCTATTGGATGCATAAATAATTCCCATCTTTGAGGTTTATGGTAGTAACCTTCTCTTCACAAATCTTGAGTAGGTAGTCAACTCGGTTTCCTCAGTCCATGCTGTGTAATGCTTGGTGATTTAAGGGCACCGGATGGTCACTGGGTCCTGCTGTAGTGTCTGTAGCACCTATAGCTGACTTTACCTTTACTCTCAATCTATGGGGATACTTTATTAGACTGCATTACTAGGCAGTGGGTCTTTCTGGTGCTCTGAATGTCTCACGCGGGGTGCCAGCAATCTGCATCTTCATGCACTAATCTTAACCCTAATCTTTATGCATTAATTTTCAGCACCAGTCAGCTGAAAAAAATTAAACCATCATAGTTTCATTGCTGTACAGTCCTTCAATTCCACATACCCCTTAGAGTTTGAGTTAAAAGCTGCTGGTGGTTAATGTTAATGGAACATACAAATTTAAGACTTTGATTTCCGTCCATTTTGAGAGAGATATATATATATATATATATATGCATGCAGATGTAAAGTTTAAATATTTGTAAAAGAGATAGGGCAGACATTTTTCTTCTATTAAGTCTAAGAGAGGAATGACACAATAGATTTGCTGTAAACTGCCTAGGATCATTTAAAACCAATGAATTAAAAATCAGATAGTCAGTGAGGGCTATAATTTACACTACAGAGGTGATAAGGCCTTTTGTGTTCATCTTTACAAAGAAAGTATTAAACTACAGTGATTTTTGATTTTTTTCTTCCCACCAGGGAGAAATGTGAAACTCAATTTTACCCCCGATTGGTAAGGTGCTAATTTGTCTGACAAGTTGCTGGAATCTCAGCATGTTTGAGGTATCCTTGATGTATCAACACCTTCATGCTGAATGAAGGATGCCTTTAATGTGTAAATGTTTAGTACATATCCTATATCTCATTAGCCAAGAACCATACAAACCACACAGAGGCAAGAAGGGTCAGAAGCAAGGTCCAGTCAAAGAAATCATCTTTTATATTCTAATTAAATGAGCAAACATTTGTAATACATCTAATTTGCAAATAGTTCATCAAAAAATATACTTGATGTTCACTGACTAGCTTGTGTCCTAAAGGCCTGATGAGTCCAATATCCAATGGTGCATCCTGAATCGGTGCCATGTTGCAATGTTGATGTTTCACTTATCTTGCTGTGTGCAATATTTAAATATTTATTAAGAACTTTAGAAGGGAATAATTGAATAATTAAATTACAAACGTATACTTTTCTGAATTGTTTCTGTTGTTACTCTAACCCTTGTTAAATTGCACATAACTTAGACCTATAATGTAGACATTTGGGTTCTTTGACTCTTGTGAAAATGCAGACATTCCTAAAGAATATGAACCAGTTTCCTAGGGAATTTACATCCCTATTTGAATGAAAGGTGGACTCTCGAGTTTCATTTCAAAGGTATAACAGCGTCAAAAAAAGCTGAGCCAGTAAAAAGCAGATACTTTAAGGAAGAGCTGGTAAAAATGTATGTATCTGCATTAAGCTGTGGCTCGTGTGCATAGCAGAGGGCTGCTAGTGAGAGGGAGAGAGCTCTGCTAGATGTCCTTCAGTGGGACTTTCTGTGAGGTGAGAAATGTGACAGCTCTAAATGCTGAACTGTAAAGGACCGATGAAAAACACTGTCTTACTTTCTGGGGTTTGCTTGGCTGGAGGACGTGGCTGTCCACTCTCAGCCGCTTATCCTCTGCTATTGTCTGTCTTTCTTTGAGCTCATTGCAGTGGGTGAATGTCTGTTGGAAATGAGTGATTTTATTTGTTTTGCAGAGGTTACATTAAACATAATTATGAAAGGAGACTTAAAACAGTGAAATGTAGACAGAGATCTTCTGAAAGTTATCTTAAATATTCCCAGCTTAAGGGATTTTTTTAAAAATCCCCATGTGACAATCTTGACTACGTGTAACTCAAGGGAGGAAACATTTTCAATACTGTCATTGAAAAATGGGTCTTGTTTGTAGTGTTGGTGAGACGCATAAGAATTATCTGCATCTACTTCCTTGTTATGCAAGTTTTGAAAGAGTATTTAAATAAATCCCCATGATGTGCTTATGAAATTTTGCAAAGTCCTTCTTCTAGCCAAACGTTATTTTTCTTCTTTGTTTTACATTTTCAGAACAGCTCCCTCTGCTCTGCACTGGAGCTGGAGCGAATTGTTGAGCACCTGCCCCTGTAAGGAGGGGCATTTAGGTCTGAGAGATAGGAACAGTGTCTATCCAGAGTGGCCTCATCCCACCTGACCCCATTGCTTTCCCTTCACCACTGCCCACCAGCTATCAAATTAGTGCTGGAAGTGCTGAATAGTGCTGCCCACCAGCCCCAGTCATTTCCTGGGCACTGCCATCTGCTGTCACTGTTGTTCTTCCCAGGAGCAGTCTGAACAGGTTTGGTAGGCTTCTTACTCACCCCATTACCCATTCCTTTCTGGCTCTGGTTCTGGTAGTGCTTCTTGATCTCTCTTTAGACCAAAGCACAAAATTGAGCTTGTTCCCACGGGGAGAAGCATGGAGCTTCAGGTCCATTTGAAGCTCTGGAGGGGGACACTTGTCTCATGTAGCCCTCTTCTCTGCAGGCCATGGGAGCACCCCAATGTGCTGCGAACTGCTGGCTGCCTGAGAGAGATGAGAGAAATTCTTTTTGTTACTATTTATCCATACAAAGCAAAATCGGGTGGCACTTGTCCTCATCCTGTATATCGATTAATTCCTTCTTTGTGCTCCTCTTTTCCAGAGGTTGATCTGTCTGAACTGCTGAAACTTGATGACTTGCAATCAACAGTCTGTAGAACAATACGGTTAACAGTGTGAAGATGTGGATTTTTTTCTGCCTCTAAATGCTGGGTTCTGTGCTGGGCCAGTAAGGTAAGTCTGACTTTAGTTGACCGCCCAATAGAAGAACAGAGTGCAAGTAAAGGGAGTAAAGATACTTGAAGATATGTTGAGCTGTTAATACAGCACTCACTTCTTATATCTAGAAGGGGCAAGTTTGGCTGCATAACCTTCTGACAAACGTCATTTTCTTGTTAAATGTTAAATCACTGATGGGACCCTTTGATTGGAGATTGTTTTTCAAAGACCCACAGTCTACGCCACAACCTTGCAGAAGGATCAGGAGCATGTGCTAACGCAATCACAAGAGCAGTATTT
Source organism: Gallus gallus (assembly GCF_016699485.2). NCBI lineage: Eukaryota > Metazoa > Chordata > Aves > Galliformes > Phasianidae > Gallus > Gallus gallus. Next base: position 1,759,976 of record NC_052539.1, read on the forward strand.
CCCATGAAGGTGAAACAACAGTCCACTAAATTATTTTTTTAAAACCAGTGAGATTATACTTATTTGTTCCATGCAGCTAGAATTGTTACAGGATTACATGCTTTGATATGAAATGCAAGTTTGGATCCAATTCTTAGAGGAGCTAAACCTGGATCTTACACTAAATCCAGTGCTAGCAGCTCTGGACAGTATGGGTAGGCTCCATGAGGGTCAGGCACATTACATAATTACTCACAGAAACTGGCATCACACTTACCTATGGTCCAGCATGCCCACTTCTCAGTAGATTAGTGCTGGCTCATACAGCCATATTTAATCTTGCTCCTTTGGAGGGGACCTCACCATAGCTTGGTTACACCCAAATTCATATTGCACTCTAAAATAAAATAAAAAAAATTGTAAGGACTGGCATATGCATAACCCTAAGGGGTGCTGCTTGAGGTATTCAGAAGCGATACAGACAGCTACATCCACATCAGTGTGTGTCTGTTATTCTCCATCTAAATAACAGGGCGGATATCTGTGACATTTGGAAAAAAAAAATAAGATGAATTTGTCCAATATGTGTGCAGGGATATGGGATAACAGCACTGCATGGATGGAATAGCAGGGAGTGCCTGGGGTCAGCGGGTGAGTGGCAATGCTGTGTGGGGATGGTTGTATGGGGCCACTCACAGCATTGCCCCAGCCCATGGTTGGACAGGCAGGGTGAGCTATTCTTAGTCAAGAACTTCATGCAGAACCCAGCCCTTAGAAAAAAAGAGCAAAATAGCTTTTTGACCAGAAGATTGAGGCTTCTTATGTGGTTTGAGGCTGTCATCTGATGAACAGCTTGTCCCAGAAGTTATAGCTAACGTCACTGCTGAGTGCTGTGGCACGTATTCCAAATGCACGAGACAGATCGTGAACAAAAACTGTGTTTGTTTCAAATTCATACTCCTAATACTATTGACTTAAATACTTGTGGTACATTAGTATCTGTAGCTCAAATCAGGAAAGCTGCAAAAAGTAGCCATTGTTAACAAGGTTCTGTTTCTTCCTGAAATTAAATCAACTGGCATCAATTTGAAGAAAATTTGCTGTAATGAGTTTTTCTTACTGAGAGTGACCAAAGCAGAACATAGGAAGGAGTGCAGCAAATCAAAGAAGCAAAGAAAAGGTTGGGAAGACAGACAAGGTATGTGAACATATTTTTCATGGACATTTTGACTTTCTTGCTATATTAATTTATGTCACATAGTTTTATGTCACGGTGGCAGTGCCCTTAATCGGAACAAAATTCTATCTCTGACATAATACAATAAGGACAAGCATTTACAGATCTAACTTCAATTTGACTGTCTGTGGTGAAATCAATGAGAGGCAGAAAAACTTAAGTATGCTTACAGATCTTGTGATTGTTCTGTTCAAACAGAATTCTTCAAATCCATGGATAGTTTGATTAGGTTACTGCTTATAGATAGTTGGTACATGCCTCATGAACAAAAGTAAATATTCATTTCAGATCTCAATCCCATCATCAGGTGCCTACAAATTTATTACTGTGAATTGAAAGATTTGCAGGATTGCCTTTGTAGAATTGTGAAATCTGACATAGATCCTTGGAATTGCATGTTGACCATAAGTGAACAGAAGGATAAGTGCTGCTGTTCTCCTCTGGCTCATTTTTAGTTTTGGGATTCCTGTAGGCAGTGCTGAATGTGAACCCCTTCAATGCTGACCCCTCCTACATTCCCATATGCAGCTGCACATTCTAAATGCTGTGAAAAAAAAATCACACAGTACAGTGTGATCTGCAAGCATTTATACAATAGATGAACCACAGTGACTGTTCAAGCTTGAACTGGGTGTTATAGTTTATGCAAGTTCAGGCATGTTTTGAAATGAAGAGAGGTAGGAAAAGATAAATCATACCTTTGTTTCTGTGAAGCATTTTTCCATAAAAACCCAAATGTTGATGCCTAAACAAGGCCAAAAAATGTATCGTCCCTACCTTTCCTTAAGGGTGTTTGCTTGCACAGTGCTAGGATCATCTGTAGTTGAGACAAGATTCACACTTCTCCCAGGTCCAGATGGCACTTCTGTGCTGCTGGGACGGTCTAGCAAAGCTGCTCCTTGTTTCTGAGCAGGTGACACTGAACCACCCCAAGGTGTAAGTTCAGCCAGCTTCAATGCTTTGCTGAGCTTGCTGTCAATGGGAGGGAGCTGGCTGGGCTCTGTTGTTGCTCCAGCCAGTTCCCACAGCAGCTCCTTGGCACCCTGCTGGGCTGCAGTAGGGTATCAGCGTGAGCAACGCTGCAGAGCCGTGGGCTGCTCCTGGGTATGTCTCCTCAGTTCCTTGCTCTGCCCAGATAACAGGCACTAGGATATAGAATTGCTCTCCTCCAACTCCTTTTCTTTTCCTGCTGTATAGGGACATGCATATATTTAACATATACGTTCACAAACTGTTAACCTTAGTACTATTTTCTCTTTTCCTACCTTAACCAAAGCTTCATTTTATTTCGAGCACTGTAATTAATTGACTCAGCAGCACAGTCAAGGATACACCCCCTGGGTGCTTCAGCCTTTTACACAGAAGATCCCAGGGTGTCGAGGGTCACTTTCAAGGCTTGTATCTATCTCAGGCATTTGGAGATCAAGTCCAAGTGGTCTTTGGAACTGCTTCATACTCTGAAATCGCGTTCCTCCAAAGCTGATATCTCCTGTTTTGGACACAATATCCAAATGTGTAGATAACAGATGTTGCCCTTGGGTGGAAGACCTTCATTCTCCTGGATGGTGGTCTTAGACATAGCATTCCAACCAAGGAAACCACAGTCAACGAAAAAAAAAACCCAACCCCCATCCCAAATTGTGTACGGAGTCCTGGCAACTCAAGCAGGGCCAAACTGATGTTGAACAGAACTTAATTATTTTAATTTTATTCACACTGAGTCTTCATCTGTGTTGACAGTACTCTTTTCCAGTCTACTTCACAATGACAGGCAGAATCCAAATCCCATTCAAATGAAAGTATGAGGAAGCCAGGGATGGACTCCTAGCAAACAAACAAAAACAGTTAGACATTTTTACTTCAAAAGCACAGCAGTGGTTTACCAGCAAGGACTGTACTCATTAATGCTGTCTTATTTGCGCTGCTACCTATTACAATTTTTAATGTTGCTTTGAAAAAAAAAAAACCATTTTTAAGAGCCAACTGTTTCACTGCTTTGAAATCTCTTTGCCCAAGAGTGAATCTTTGCATTTGTTTTCAAAACAGTCAGTTCTTTCGTGTGGAAGCCATGCAAGTAAGTTGGTACACATTGTTAGTACATCAGTCTTCAAAGACAAATGAAAAATAAAGGGCTTCCTTATTTGAGACCACTTTTCTGCTCACCGCCTCCTTTCCCGTTTCCTTTCCTTATTTGTCCTCCAGCAGCAGCTAATGCAGCCATGCCACGGTGTTGAAGCGCGATGTCGGGTGAAATGCAGGCATTGTGTGGAGCCATGAGAGCGCCAGCAGTGCATGGCACGTGGGAACACATTCAGGTGAGCCCAGCAGTTACAGTGTCTGTGATGTGCAGCTCAGACGGGTGTCACGGCCACTGCGCACCCCGATAGCTGCGTGAACAGACAGAAGCAAGAACTGGCAGCACAGTTAGCAGCACCGCCTGTTAAAGCATCCTGCTTGAACAAAACCAAGTGCACCCATCTAAACAGTTCTGTAACTTTTGAATATTCTGTTGTACAGTTGTGATATTTATGCTGAGGTAGACTGTAAAAACATTGAAAATAACTTTTTTTTTTTGGGGGGGGGGGGGGGGGGGGGTTAAAATAGTAAGATTAATATGCAGATGCTATAGCAGCCCATAACAGCAGATCGGAGTAACTCCCACCTCTGAACGTGGTCATATGAAAGACTTTTTGTAAGTAAGCACACACAGCTTGCAAAATCTCAAGGCAAAAGAATTCGGGATTTTGCAGGACGGCCGCGTGGTTGCAGGTAATATTCTCATGTAAAGATAACAACCAAATCACGAATATTGAGCACACGCCTAATACAGAACACGTGCAATAGCAGTAGGCGTGGGCGGCGGCGGAGGGAAGCCGGCAGCCATCCCCGCAGCGCAGGCAGCGCCTGGGCCGCCACCTAGCGGGGCGAGCCGGAGGGCTGCTCGTGCGGCGGCGCTCACCTGTGAGTAATTGCGGGGGATTTAACGGCGACTTTTTGGTGGAAAATACTGCCGCGTTGCCGTAAGTTGGCTGTCTTTTTTCTGCTCTGTCAGTTGGTTTTCCTTTTAATATCTCAGGTTGCTGCAAAACTCTGCTTTCCACTTAATCCTCTGTTTGGAGCGTCTCCATTAACTCTGTAATTAGAGGAACACAATTGGGTTCTGTCTTAACCACCCTCCACCCCCCGCTCCCCCAAGAAAAGCCAGCACAAACAGCCCCCACCAAGCAACCAAACCTAACACCCCTTCTCCTCCCACTGTTTCCATGCTCACTTGAGCTGTATTTCCTGTATACATTTGTTATGTTATCAAGAGGCCATGGCAATGTAATGCCATATAACAAGACAAAATTAAAACACTTTACATTCCTTTTATTACTCGCTTGTCTTGTGCCAGCTCAGTAAGGGTACTGTAAGTGGGAGAGAGGGAACACACATTTCTAAAGGCAGGCTTCGTAACTTAGAAATGATAGCAGCTGCTAAAATACAGAGCTGTTCCATGGAGAAACAGGTACAATAACAAACTGCGCTGTGCTTCAGTTGTTAAACTGCTGCTGTCAGTCAATGTGATTCCAACCAGCTAACAATAAAAATGTTTTGACATGCAATCTCGTACACACTTCAATAATAGTTACCTAACCGGAATTTTCACCCATGGAAATATTTCTTTTCCCGCTAGCTTAGGATCATGAAAATTTTGGTGTGCTACAAGTCCTGCTGTAAAGGGCACCCTGTCAATGACAGAGCCAGCAGAATAGCTCCGTAAATTGCATTGTACAGAAGAGCTGTGTAAAATACAACTGTTATATTTTATAATAAAAACCAGCTTATCATCAGGGACAGAGGGCTTTAGTGTCTAACAGAAAATACCATTGTGTAATGGGAAATGGAGGCCTCTCCCAGCTAAGCTCCATTCAGGCTTCAGCTGGAGCAGAAACAGGGCAGTGCTCACGCTCTGGGTGACCACAGGACTAATGCTGCCCAGCTCGTGCTTATCCCTCACAGCGCCCAGCCCGAGCAGAGGCTGATGCAGCGAGCGCGGCCACCACTCATCCCAGCTCAGGAAGGCAATGGAAAGCACAGCTTTCCTCACGGCTCCCCACCATGCTCCTTCCTGCAGTCGTGCAGCGATGTGGTTTCATCTCCCAGTGGAAGAGATCTGTGAATGATTTGGAGGTTCAGAGTTCAGGGGTGGTTTGGAAAAACACCCGGTGGGCTGCAGTGCCTGTGGGGGAGCGGTCTTGTTGGATATGTTGTCTCTGGGTATTTCTGGCATTTCACCTCCTGACTGAAGTCAGGAAAACTCAAAGAAAGAAAAAAAACCTATGGAAAACTACATGCAGACACTTCCAAAATTGGAAACTAGTTTCCTAATGTTTTGCCAAAAGCACAAGTTAGGTCTTGTTTTAGCCACCCAGTCCTCCTTGGACTAGAAAATATTCAGAACAGTTTCCTTTCAGATATCAGATAAGCAGCATAAATAGCCACCTAAGAATCAAAGACATGACTAATTCCCATTCATTAGAAACAGGCAACATAAATAACAACTTGCTCCACTGCTCATTAATTATGCTGGGATGCCTCCAGTTCTGTCACATGCATCCAGGTCTGCTTCCATGCTGTCTCCTTTGACTAAATCTATATTGTCCTTCTGCAGGCCTACACCAATGAGAAGAAACAGGAAAGGCTGTGGGCATCCCACTGCCTTTGCTGTGCTGATTCCTGGGGAAGCAGAAGAAGAGCTCCAGCAGGTAAGATGCAGCCATCAATTTTGCTACTACGATAACAGTATGTGTCTGAGGTACCATTCCCAGATGGCTTTCCTAGGCCCTCAGATTTCAAACACTGCCAGGGAGTTTTTGTAATTCACCTCACAGTAAACGTAAACACTGCTTAATGGATGGCTTTAATGCTGCCTTTCTGCTTCAAGGATTTTTCATTGGTCGCTGCTGCAGTGCTGGAACTTGCCTCGGGGCTGCACGCAGGCTGCCATGCAGCCAAGGGCTTAGAAACCTGTGTCATTTCAGTTCATGTTGATTATGGTTTTTGACTGAAATACTGTGGTATTCTTTTTAAAGAAAGCACTGAGTCACCAAAACTAGCACTTACCTTGTAAATGCATTGGTTTTGAGGGGAAACTTTCTGAAGCAGATGGAACTGCTGTATAGAGGGGAAAAAAAATTCTTCACTGATTAGGGCACTCGTGTATGGGAGCCCTACAGTCAGCAAAGAGCTGTTATTTATGAACTTGTCACTACACCTGCGAGGGAACGGAGCAGAGCAAGGATTTGAACCAGACTAGTTTCCCAATCATTGGTTCATGGTCTCAGTGTATACTGAGAGTGCCAATTTATTTTGGAAGCCTCGCTAAATATTCATGAAGTCTGGGATAAGATCCCCACAAGATAGCAGTTACAGGAGCTGGATGAGATACAGGCTGCTCGTGCTTAAGCCCTTGATTCAAGCTGCTTAGAGAAATACCTCATGTTCAAGTCCCATCTCCCACCCAGTGAGATTATGTGCTGTGTTGCTCTCCATTCAGCATGATATAGAAAGACAACCCCAGAAGTCAAACTTCCTTTTTTTCCTACTCCAATTCTGCCTACCCCAATGTACTAGAAATGAATAAAATTAGAATTGGGCCATACATTTATATCCCCATTTTCCCTCCAACATCTCTTCACTGGGTATGCCTGGTTGTAGATTTGCTGCAGTTCATTTCTTCAAGATTACCCTGAAAGGAGTGATTTTGTTTATCTTCAAAATGAAAGTTGGTGGGAATGGTGTCTTCCCCGTATTAATTGTATGAACAGAAAGCGGTGCTGTGAGGTCAAGAGGAAGTGCAGTGCTCAAGATATTACCAAACTATGTCATGAAAACAGATGTGCTCTGCTGCTTCTTTCTATGTATGGGGAATTTTCTCAAGATCTTAAGAGATGTCTACTCTGACCACAGAGGCTTTTGTCTTATTCTTCCACTTTCCACCTTCGAGAACAGATCACGGTGGTTTTTTTTTTGTGGGCTTTCCCCCCCCCCCCCCCCCCTCCATGTTTTCTTTTGGTTTTCTAGCAGCCTCACATGGGCCCAGCACTGGGAGCAGAAGCTCAGCATCACCCACTACAGCCTCCTTTCTACAGCACTGCCAGGTGGGTGCAAGGTGCTCAGGGGAGCCCTAGAGGTAATGGGCTGAGCTGAGGGGTGCCAGCTGCTCCTTAACGTCAGGAGTATGAGGGTCACAATGAAGGTCTGGAAGAAACTAAGAGTATTTTTTAATCAATAATTCTAAGTTTCTCTCTCCTGGCCTTATGCCAGGTCTTAGTGTTACTCTAATGAAAACTGTAGAAAATGTATACACACACATAAGCTTGCTTAGCTAGGAAATGAAAAAATAACGAACATTTACAGCCAGTAATCAAAATGATAAGCAATCCATCTGTTGGCAGAGGAGCATTTTATATGACCAGTGATGCAGAAGGCTCCTGCAGGTAAGCTACAGCAGCAATCCAGCTGAGGCACTGCACCCTACCAGCTCTAGGAGCTATGTGAGGTGGTGCTGCTGATATCAGCCTCTGGAGCTGACCTGGTGCTGCAGGAACCTGCTGCTGTGCTGGGTCTTGTTCCACAGGGCAGGCTCTTCTCATAAACTATGTGGGGAATTAATATAATTATACCTGTGCAAGTAGGAGGAAAATTAAAACATATGTTATCAGTTCCTAAAAAATCTCTGAGTAGCCACCAAAGTAGTTGTATAGTCTACAAAGCACAGTTGGAAAGAGTACTGCAGTGAGATAGCAAAGGAACAAACAGAGAAGAACTGCTCACCTGTATGCAAAGATTTAGGCTCACACTGAAAAGCTCCACAAAGGAGGGATCACCACAAGGAGATTCTTCCCCAGTGTTAGTCAGCCCTTAAATGGGGTCTGGGAGGGGTGGAATGTGGTCACACAGCTTCTGGTCACATAGCTGAATTGCTTTCACCTGTGCTCCCACAGCTGATTCAGTCCTTGCCTCAGGTGATCAATTGGTGGTTCAGGCTGTGATTCAACAGTTCCCATGCAGTACTTTATCCAAACACTGAACAACCGTGCTGTACCTTCGTAGCAACGTGAGGAGTTCTACACGTTGAGAGATGACTGCCTCAACTTTCAGCTTTCAGCCCTGACTCTTCTTAAAGGTGAGTTTTTGGTTGGCAGAGAGTGATTGTGAAATTTAGAGCCATAATTTTTCTTTGGTATGATGGAGTTTTGTAGGTTGGTTGTAGCAGTTTTGTAAGTTGGTTTCAAAATTGCACTTTTACTCTGCTAATTAGGTGGTATTGACCACCAACTTGAACTAGGTAGTGTTACAAGTATGATGTGTAAGTGTTGTGTCAGAGGACAAGGAATGTTGTTGCCTGAACCACAGCTGTAATGCTGTACCTGGCCTTGTTTACATTGCTGAAGCTCTGTGGAGTGCAGTTCTTCTGTGGAAAATGGAAATGAATGGTATTTGCCTATCACAAAAGAGTGCTACAGTAGGTTGTTAGCTCCACTGGATTGTCTACGTGAAGGTGTACAGAACCGTTCAGAAATCTCCACTAGCTACTTGGGATTTGGACTTGCGTTTTTGTAGCTCTGCTAACTAAATTCCAGTGTAACAATTGCAATAGATTCTTCGTATGGTTCTTCTTTTATTTTGCTTGTTATTGGAAAGGAACTTCTAATCTATGCACCAGGCTCAGCAGCAGTGCAGGCAGGAAAGGACCCGAACTTTAGAGCTTCTGTCAGTTTGGACTGGAAATAATTGTGCAAAGGATTGTGAGATTTTGCTGTCTTCAAATGTGAAATATACTTGAGCAACAGTTTATCTTTTAGTGTAACTTCAATTCAAATCTTAGCTTCAGATACTATGATTTTGACTTTTCCTAATAAAAAATCCAGGTGGAAGTGACTAGAAATAGGAAGCAAATACCTAATTTGCAGAAAAATGCCTTGGCGGTAGTGAAGTGAGAGCGCCTGACAGACTGCCTCATGGTGTTCATTCTTACCGAGCTACAGTGAAGGCAGATGAAGCATAAATTACTCAGTAAGCAAATGCCTTGTTTTCTCTGTAACTCCACCTCTTTGGGGCATCCTGCCCTGTCCCCACCCCTCGCACTTGTCTGCTTGTCTTAATGGCAGTATTCACGCAGCTGGTAATTTATGTGTCTGAGAGAGAAGATTTACACAGAGCCTTCCCTTCAGTTATTCAGAAAATGTGAGATACAACACGTGATTTGTTAGGTCCCAAACTCTTAACTTAAAAGTCACGAACATCTTAATGGCTGGGCTCGAGCAAGAGAAGTTTTATATGCAATAACTTGAGCGAGAAGCTGGTTCTGAGGTCCTCACTTTACGCCTAGTTACAAAAGTTTGTCTTCAAAATAAATACAATGCCTATTGTAACATAAGCACACAGTAATTTGGCTTTGGTTGAAGCAGTTCGATGCGCTGCTCTGGCAGACAGACGGAGCTGATCCAGTTACGGAGACCTGCTTGATTCGGTCGGTGTCTTGTGTCATAAACACGAATTGTTAATTTCATATTACTCATAACAGGCGCACTGTGAATGTTTGCAGCGTTTATAGGATATCAGTTACAAATGTGATTATACCAGCCATTCCTCAGGACTGACACCAGTTTCAAATTAGAAGCTGACAGGCCTCACCTGCTCCTGAGTTCACCGACAGGTCACCTTCTTGTCATTTTGGCTGTCCCCCCCCTCAGAATGACATCTGTGTTCATAAAGGGACAGTGAGGGACTCTAAGTTGTTAGAATTGTTGAAGAATAAGAATAAGGTGTCATCTACTCCAATAACGTAGTACTCAACTTTGGCCTTTCAGATGGCGTGATGCTTGTAGCACCTGACAATGTTTCCAGATACAAGAATAGCCAGATCGGAGGGGCAGCAGTTGTTCCCTCTTCTACGCACGGATGCTAGGCATTCAGCCCAGTGCTAGCCACACAGTAGAGGCAACCTCAGAGTATTCAGCAAGGGCTTTCAAAATACCTTTACTTTTTACATAAAGGGATAGCACGTTAGCTTAAATTAAATCATTCAGAGGATGTTATTACATAGTCAGATTTTAAAGCAACCTGTGAAAGGCAAAAGGTAAATACTGTTAAACATACAACTAGATAAAATATATTTGAAGCCTTTTCAATTTGTTGGACATCTGCATGAATCTCTGCGTACTGTGGGTATAGATGCAAACCGTGATGTTACGTGGAATTGTCCTAGCACTTAAAAACACATATTTCTTCCTTTCTAAGGAAGACTTTTCGCATTTGCTCGATTGCTGTAACGCAGTTGAGATAGGGCAGTCCAATTACTCTGCCCAGACACTTCTCAAAACTCAGAAAAAGGGCATCCCTCTTCCAACTCAGGTTCATAATTAGCTTATTTCTGTCAGTGAACGCACAGAGATGTCAGATCCAAACAACCTCAAACTGTTCAGAACAGAGATTTGGGCTCCTCTGCATTTCAAGTTTACTGAATAAGTGCAGAAACCAATACATGCATGCCTCAGATGGAACAGCTGTGCATCTGTCTCCTTAATGCATGGGTTTTACAGGAAGCTAAGCATGTGCATACGTATAAGCCCACTGAAGTTGCCTGCCCCATTGCTGCTGTATGTAGAGAGGAAGGTCTGTGGGTGAGCTCCCAGCTGTGGGCTGTGAAAGCTTTTCTCCTGGCACCTCCAGGGGCTGGACAGACTTACACTCACCTTGAGCTCAGTTGTGTGCTGGTGAGAAAAGAGCAGAGATGTTCGTGAGAGGGTGGGAAAGGATAAACAAGATGTTCAATTGCACTTTGCCAAATGAAGGACTCAGAGCAGCCAAGGAAAATCTTTTTTTTCTTTTTTCCTCACTAAATTAAACCTTTATTTTTGTCTTAGACACTGTGGCTAGCAGAACTGTGAGGATGTTCACAGTTATCGCAGTTGCCATCATTCTCTGAAATCTGTCCTTGATTTTATTTTCTGCTTCAGGAAATATTATAGTATTGTTATTTTATCTATATTAAATAAACCTAAGGCCTGACTCTTCATGGTGTAAACAAGCATGACTTCAGGAAAGCAGTGCTGAATCACGCCATCTGTGTGTCTGAGTCTTAATATAAAAAGGAACATGTTACTAGAGAGTAAACAGAAGTAAACATTTGTTATGGAAACTCACGTTATCAACCCAGACACCCTCCTCCGGCGTTTAGCAGGAAAAAAAACCCACCTATGGTAGATTTACAGAAGCCACCGCTTTTTTTTTTTAATGATTTGGATATTGATCATTTTTAATCTTCTTCTCAGAACAACCGGGAGATCTATTATAGCTTGAGCCAGCCATGAAAAGCAGGTCCGTTCTTTAACCTGCCCCAATTCACTTGGACATATTTTATATCTCCAGGGATTCAGCCACAAAGTCCATTAGAGCATCAGATGCAGTGAGGTCAAATCAATTGTCCATACTGCAGACAAGGTAACCATCATTTACTGTAATTCTCCCCCGTCATGGTAGAGGAGAGGAAAGGTTAAAAGCTGTATTACCATGAGGCTGTCTCATCTATCTTTCAGTATATTGGTAATACCTAAACATTGCTTAAGGAACTGAATGCACAATCTTAAATCTGCGTTAGAATGGATTTAGAGGTTAGATTGCCAACTTGCAAAATTTGCGAATGATGATTTCTTCAAAGAAAAGCAGAAAAAATGAAAATTTTAAAACAAAAAGCTTAAAATATATTGTCACGTCTGACACAGCCGATCTGAAGCTATACTGAACGTTCATCTCACAATGACCCGAATGACTGCTATTTATCCTTCCCTATACATACATATATTTACCTATGAAGTAATTTGCTGTCATCTCTTTAAGGTGGAGATGCTATGACAGTCCAAAAACAAAAGAGGAAGTAAATTCAGGATGTATATTTTTGCACTGTAAATCAAGCCCTTATGTGTTTGCACTCTACGATGGGCAATAATAATTGACTGAAGCAATCACTGCTGTGGGAAAACAAACGTCCTGGCAGTGTCGCATGTGAAGGTCAAGCCTGATGACACAGTAAGCACCTGAACTCTCACTGACTCCTGGGGAGGCGGCCGCTGAGCACCTCCCGGAGCTCTCCTGGCAGGGACAGATTTACGCAGCCGCCGGGCAGGGGGTGAGGATGCTTTTTCGCTCCCACCTCCTTCCGTTGGGTCTGCAAAGTCATTTATTTCCATTACATGTTCTCTCTGGCTCCTCTGCTCGGTATGTCAGCTGCATGAAACCAGAGAGAAAAGGCGCTTCTGTGCTTCCAGTGACTGTGCATCCCTCCTCCTTCAAACAATTGTGCTGGCCCCAATTCACTTCACGCAAGCTGGTGCATTGTTTGCATGCAGGGGAGCTGTGTCCACTGCACACGCGTGTGAAAGCTGTGGCACCATGGCCCAGATCTTGTTGGACATTGTTGAAGCAGGAAGCAATAAACCCAGCTTTATTCACTTGCTTATTTGCCTTTTCTAGGTTAATCTTTTCTCTTTCCCTGGATTTCTTTAATCCTGGGATGTTTTCATTGAGAAAGTGATTGAATGAAGAGGCATTTAGATTTTCTGTATTATGGAAATGTTTTCACAGCTGTCAGAACCAGTAATTTTGTCCTTCTGTTTCAGAAGCTAGGTTCTAAGCAAACGTACACATCCGTTGTTTAAAATAGAGGCAAAGAAATAAGGAATAGAAAATAGTCACTGCAGTACAAGTGTGTATTTCTGAGGCTGACGTATATTCTGACATACGTTCACGGTAACTGTATTGGGAGACAATGGATGAACGCAGTGGGAGTGTAAGAGCTGATGATGTACGTTACAGATAATAAATATTTTTGTACGGAAGCTTATTTGTAAAACTTAGAGTTTAACACTCAGCTCAATAAATTCCACTTTCAGGTAATGTAGGCATTCAATAACCATAAAAAGGAACCGGTAAAAGTTTTGTGTGCGCTGAAGGAGAGAGAAATGTGCTTTAGATTAGGTGTTACATACCTTTCACTTAGCTGCTTTTCCTTCTCTGTTTCCTCTTTTCATGATTTTCTTTATTATTACCTACTCTCTGGGCTCCTTTTCCTCAGTCTGTGTCGCCCATCACCTCTGAATTCATCCCTATGAATGTTTATGCACAGGTCTTTCGCAACAGTGCAGACTGGCATTGTGCTATAAAATAAAAATAGCATTCAATTATAAATTGTATATAAAATTAGATCTTTGCAAAGGTAATTTCCAGAACAGCATCTTTTAAAATTTAATTTAGACATAACTATTACGAAATAAGTAAGGCAAATGTAAAGCTGAGTGAGAAGTTCATCCCAGGATCTGGAAGGAAGCAAAAGGTTAAAACTGTGTATGTGCCTTTACAATAGCACCGAATTAGGACTGTGTGCAGTTTGCGGGTCTGTTGCTGCCCTTGTTCTGCAGCACCTCTCGGATCACCTGCAGCTCTGTAGTACCCTCACTGCTGGTACATAGTGTGCAATGCTAATTGGGACAACAGTCTGCTGGGTTATTTAGCTGAAATGGGAGTCTCTAAAGAGATCAAACACTGCTGTTCTTTGGCTTCAGTGGATATCATAGCCCTGAACGGAGTACCACTGAGCATAACAGAAAGCCTTTGGATCTGGAAAAATGCTTACTGAAATCAATGAGAGGAAGAGAGCTTCAACTGCAGTGGTTAACACTTCATTCTGGCCTTTTTCTCAGCAGATAAAAACATTGGCTCTGTAATGCCTACTCATTTTTTTAAGATCAATACGACAAACCTAAATTGTCCAATGAATGTGTGTGCTGTGTTAGCATTGCAAGTCACGCTAGACTTTTGAAAAAATGACTGTTTGATTTTACAGTAATTCCAGTCTGTGCAGCAAACAAATGTATTTTTAAGGAAATCTGTTTAACTGGGAAAATCACTAAGGAATTCCTCAGGAGTTATATATAGCTCTTAGTTGACAGACTTCCTTAAATAACTCCTTTTTCTATGTCTACAGTAATTAAAACAAAAGTTGTCCTTTGAGTATTTGCTTTTGGCAAGATGTATTTCGTTTAATTTTCTCCAAATGCTAATGAGCTTTCTACATCTATGGGGAAGTAGTTTGGTCCTGTGAACAATGAGAGGGATTTGCATTCTTTGAATTTGCCATAAGGTAGTATATTCCAGTATACATCTCTGGTTCTCCTGCTCACTTTGAGGGAGTGCAGCAATTGTCTGCTCGTTGCAGCAGGAGTCACTGTCCTAGAAGCTGAGTTAATAGCATGACAGCTGTAGCATTGCAAACATCAGTGTGGGGCTTTGGGGATAAAATTCCCCTTTAAATAACCAAAGAAGGCAGTCCCAATTACAGAAAATGGTGACGTAAAACAGAACTGCTCTGAGTACTTGCATGAAAGAAGCAGAAGATAAATGCATTTGTGAGCAAGTCTTGCTGGGTACAAGGCTGGGTGCAGCTTGGGTTGTGTTGAAGCACAGCTAATTTATGTTAAAGATGAAAGGCAAAAGCTCTCGCTGGAGGTTAGCAGGGGGCATCTGCATTTTTGAAAAGTAATGTACTTGTAGATGTTGAAATACATTCTAATGAATGACATTGTACACCTATATGGAAACGTTTCGTGCAGTGCTATAGGCCACCAGAGGGGACTTGAGTATGAAAAAAGGTGTTGTTTGTGAATGAATGAATGACTATTAGCTTAGAAGGAACGCACAAACACAAACACAAACTATATCTAAATGCTTAATTAAATATTTTGGTATTTGCTCTGGGATTGATTTTTGGGCTGAAATTTTACTCACATTTGAAATTTACTATTATTTGAATGTTCTTCAAGGGCTGAGGGAAAGCATGTCAACCAGTGTCTGATGGTTCTTGCTTTATATGCATCCATCCACCTTGCTTATGAGTTTGTTAACCATCCTCAGGTGATGGTTAAAAGACAGAGAAGTAGTAGAATGTTGAGTTAATGTACTCTGATTCTGAATGGAAATATGTAAGAGAATTGGCTTTAAACAAAAGCAAACTGATTTATTTTCATTACTAAAGTTGAGGAAAACGTAAGCTGTACGGCAGGGAAAAGTTATATATTGTTGGAAAAAGAAACATTTTTTAATTTTTTAAGTTGAAAAAAAATGCTATAACATAGGGGAAAAAAAAGAAATTAGATTTTTTTTTTAAATGCAGTTTTTAACTGGTTAAGATATCCCTTTCAGCACAGCATGGGATATAACGTGGATCTTAATCTTAATTGTGGTCTAAAAATCTGCTTACGTTTCCTCATAGGCACGACTTTGCTACATTACCTCATTTTTACCAACAGAAGTGAAACTGCTAGATTTGTGGAGACTGTTGGCAGTACTTTTTTTCCTATGCCTATTAGTTCATTACTAATCTTGACCATCTCTCCTATCAACTCATGAAAAACTCTCAATATTAAAAAGCACCTCATAAATCATTTACTATAAACCTGAAGTAATATTAAGCATTTGTAAATATGCAGGATTTGTCACTCTTTTTGTTTTTAATTCCTGAATCTGTCCTCCTGTTATCTTGGAATATCCATGGAAGAAGCCAAAGAAATGGGAACTCATGTATGTAGTGATATCAGTCATCTTTCTTACTCATAGTTATTCTATAGCTCGTACTTTTTTCCACTTCCTCTTACCTGTTCCTTTCATAACTCAGCCTCTCTGGTTGGAGCCAATGGGTCTTACAAAAGCAATTTATACAGTAGTTGATGATTTAAATGGCAAAAATCCAAAATCTTTTGCTTTTTAAAAATGTAAGTCTATCTGGATCTCATTAACAAAAGTTCTTGATTGACTACAGCAGGAATTCTACCTTTTTTTTTTTCTCCCTAGAAAACTGTTTATTTTATTCATGAGATTCAGCTGTTGCTTTCCAAAAATTACTGTGGAATTGTGTTGCTTTTTTTTTTCCATTGTCTTTTTGTCCACTGGACTCAGCCTAAACCTTCTCACTGGTAATATATAGGTATATATATAGGTAATATATGGGATGATGCCAGTCGTGAGATATCATGACCAATGACCAAAAAACACACTGGCAAGATAAACACTGCAACAGGAGTTTTCATAATACAGGAATTCCAGGATACGGTAAACTTATTTTAGTCTTGAGACTGAGAAACTTCTAAGCAGGTATTTAAAAATAATAATAATAATATTAAAAAAAAAAAAGGTTAGAATGAGGAGTGGTATGTTAGGGCCAAATATTTGCCCATTAATAAAAGCTTAGCTACTTTACTATTCCATTCTGAATGTATGAAAATCAAAACCTGTCAACTGTGAGAAGATAGTGGAACCAGCTTGGCTCCACTTGGGAATAGCTGAGGCTCTCAGATGGTAAAGAAGCAGCTTGCGTGTTCCTTTGTGGCTAAAGCTATTTTGATGAAGATTATAACTGTTAATTAGTGGAGTCATAACTTGAGGAGGTATTATGTCTCGCTGACCTTCTTGCATGAATTTTGACCCTTACTACTATTGCACTGAATGTCCTAAATAAGAATTGACTCGTACTGGTGTTACGTATGGGACAAGATCATTTTATTATAGTTTTCTAAAACCCCACTGATATCTCCTCCTTTATTTTGGATTTGGGATAAAGCTAACGGAAAGTATGGGGTAAAGCAATTGCTGGTGGTGGATCCAGTTGTATGCTATACTGTTTTTAGTACCTTTACGCGAACAGGATGTGAATTATGCAGGTGGGCTTAGATCTTAGAATAACTTAGATCTCTTGAGACATCACTGGCTACCAGATATTATCAACATACTTGGCACCCATTTTGGAAGGAACAGGTTTTCTTTTAAGATGTTTTGCCATTTTAATAGTTAACGATGTTATTATATGCCATTTTATCATCCTTATCAGCTGAGGCATATGCTTTTTCAGGTGACTGGTGTACTGATCTGTGTGCACCCTAGTTGGTGCTTCTATGAGCAAAGCAGGACTTCATTGCCCTCACAGAAAATCATCACTGGCATCCCTTCTGTGCTCTTTGCTCTAGCACTGCAGTGTTCTGCATGCATACTTTTCTAGCTAATGTACATCTTTAGATTTGGCTGAAAGGTAATGAGAAATGTGGGTAGGCCCTGAAATAGAGTGCTAAGTATGCTTTCTGTACTTTCCTCACTTGATCATATCAGCTTCTGCTTTTAAAATGATGCATTTTAGGGCAGCATGACAGAACTCTGAGGAAATAATAATAATAATAATAATTTAAAAAAAAATACCCAAGAAGGATACAAAATGATGAAAAAGATACTGAAAAGACTTCCTCTACTTTCCTCTCTCATTTGCTCTTTTAATCTTAAGTACCTGCTTCATTGGAGAACAAAACATTAATCAGACATCTCATAAGCCAGACTCTTATGTAGCTTGATCAATTTTGGGGTGAAATTTAGCTACACAGTCTAAAAATGCTTATTGGTCTCTATGGATTTGGGCTGAATTTATTTAATATAAAGTGTAAGATAAAAAGCCCTATCTGCAGTTAATTAGCCTCCAGGTTATTGCAGGCCCAAAGGCAGTGCATTTGAGTTTTCACTGCTACTTGCAGCGATCAGCAGTATTTAATTCTTATATTACAGGAAGTAAAAGGCACGTGCTTACCTGGCTACTGCAAATCCATTGTTTTTAGGCTCTAATTTTATTTTTAACTTTCTTTTGTCTCTTGAAAAGGCCGCTGAAATGAGAAAATTAGCTGAAATCAGTTATGTTATGAAATGCCAGCAGCAGTAAACCTGTACGTTCCTCCAGAATCGTAATACTGTAGCGGGGGACAAGATTTGTTTGTTATGTTATAAACCTAAAACAAATAGGACTTACTCCGACTCCTTTGGGATAGGGCTGACCTAAACATATTAATTATTCCTGTTTCCTAAGGAGACAACATAGGCTTTCCTTCATTGGATAATCCTGCTTTCTCAGAAAACACAAAGACATGTTCCAATACCCAGTTAGCAGAGGCAGGCAGGAACTCTTTAGCGGTTAGAGAAGTGGCAGAAGGTTAAATCATCTGACTTGGATGTTATGTTGATTGTTTATTCATAGTGTACAGTAACATCTTAAAAAAAAAAGGAAGAAGCAGCAGCAAAGTGGGTGTATTCATGTCTGGAAAAACAGAGCTGACAAGTTAAAGACGATCTGAATGTCTTAAGGTGAGACCAAAGTGCTTCATTTATAATGGAGATTACGGTAAGGAACAAATGAAGTTGTCTAAATGTCTCTTGAGCCTTTATTCTGGTTTGGCCACAAGTTAATATTGCAACCAGCACTTAACAACAAAATGCAGGGTTGTATTATCTTTTAGGAAATGCCAGTCATGTGCAATCCAAACAGGTCAATTACCAGCAATTCTCTGAAGATCTCCTGAAACCTCAGAAGAGTTACAGATGCCAAGATGATGTCTAGGATGCACAGAGGAGCAGAAATAGGGCACAAAACAATTTGCAGAAACGGAACTTAACCCTGAGAGGGAAGAACTACGCCTGATTTCCATTTCATTAAATATTTATGGAGACACATACATACAATGTGATTCTAAATTATAGAAAAAACATGAATGGAACTGGTTCTGTCTCACTCACACTTAGGTTTAACGTCTTTCTTTCAACAGAGAGCCATTGCCAAAATCAAGATGCTGGGGAACATCAATTTACTGGGAGAAAGTAGCAAGCTTGACTTATTCATGAATCTATCTGCAGAAGTGCATTAAAAAAGTTTTAGAAAAAAAAGACAGAACTAAGAAACAAGTACATTTTTTCTGCTACTCATGTCTTACACATTTTAAAATGAACAGCTTACCTGGAATCAGAACATTGAAAATAAAAATGTCTGTAGGTAAGCACACGTAGGTAGGCGTAGGTACGTTGTACTCCCACTCACATAAGCACATACTTGGGTGCCTGAACCTAGCAGAGAAGAGCACATAACCTGAACTATATAGTGCCAAAAGTAGACTAAGACATGCACACACTGAACCAGAGTGCTCAAGCTTACACCTATGGAAATAGGAATTTGCTTACTTAAAATACAGTATGTCTCCCAAAAATGAAAATATAACTCTAAATAAGTATACATTTCTAAGCCATAAGAGGACTGGTAGGGAGCAGAAATCATATCTATCATTTTCCTTTTCTGAACTATTTCCTTGTATGGCCTGTTTTTTTTTAAATAACTCAGAGAGAGATGAGCAGCAGAAATCATGCCTTCTTGTACATACACTCAAAAACAACTGGAAATCTGGTTCCTGGCTTAGGTGTGTGACACGTGTATGTACTAACATCACACAGGCTTTCACATACCCTGCCCCCAACACTCCTCTGTTTCCAAGTGTCTGTGTTTCATTATGCACCCTTGCTGAAAGTGATGGCAAACAACTATGCAGAAAAAAAGTATTAAAAAACAAACAAACAAACAAACAAAAAACAGGAAGATCAGTTGTTAAGAGATAAATTTAAAGCCAATATTACCTTTTGGAATCACAGTTAATCAAATGCTGTACATGAAAGAGCAAAGGCCAGATTCCGTTCAGATTTTAGCACTACTAAGAATCTGAAAAAAAATTGTTGTTACCCCATTTGTGAGTGCCACAGAAGATTCTGCCATTTTTCCTGCAATAGAATGGCACGAAATAATACATCTTTGAATTCCAAGAGCTTGTTTCTTATTGCAGATTCTCATTTCACAACTAAGATGAGCTGAACTCTTCACCTGCTCCCCAAAGGGAGAGGGGGTGCCCTGCAAGCAGCCAGATGGCTCCTGAGGAAGGTCACCAGAAATGTTCGTGCCTACATATTTTTGCACAAACTGCTTCCGAGCCGCTCTCCCACTCTTTTAATAGGAATTTTATCACGTTTTTGATTCTTGGCCAGTTTCAACGTGGCTGAATTAATTTCACATGAAAAAGCGTGGAAGCAGCGGTCTCAGTTCCCCTGGATAAACACTGGGCTACGTGCTGCTTCTGTTTGACCATTGGGAAGTCCGGCCAGGCAAGACATAAATCTTTTGTCAGTGAAAGGGGTACATTATCAGCTTCTCAGCTGTTTCTTTTCTAAACAGTTACCTGAGGTTTAAGATAAATATTCCACATGTTTATTTTAAATATATATATATAAATAACAAAATGACCAGAGCACCGGAATTACTTTCTCCCCTACAACCATCCCTCCGATTGCAATTGGATCTCAACCTCGTGCAGATACCTGTGGTAACCTGAAATGGTTGCCTGTTAGGAATTCAATAGAAGTTGAATGTGATAACCTTTTCTCACACTAATTAGTTAACAATCACTTACGGAATGACTTACTTATTAAGTGGCAGAAGAGGAAGCATCACCTGGTCACGTATAAAGGCAAAACCTTCACTAAAATGAGAGCTTAATAGTGTCATAAAGATGTATGCGACCAGTGTGAGGAACTGGAGGCCACTGCTGGAAGCTGCTTTGGTACGTGATGGGTTCAGAACTCGAAGTCTGAAAACTACAGCTCAGAACAAATCCATTTGAGTGAGTAGAAACAGAAAACTAACTAAAACCACAGTGTCTGTAGGAGCTGTAGATAAGATTATATATATCATATTGAGAGAGGTCCTCAGAGGAAAATAACAAGATCTCACTGTAAAAACATCAGCTACAATAACAAAGGGAAAAGGCTTGCAAGTGCATAGATCTTTTTATATACAATTTTGGAAAACCAAACTGTGCCTCCATCATCTGTTGTATTTTTGTTGCAGAATGGGTTTTAACCCATTTGTATGGTTTTAGGATCAATAAACATTATCCAAGACAAGTATAAAACAAGCAGCACCTCATGCAGCACATTCACTGGAATTTCCAGTGTATTTTTGCCATTTTCTGCTGGGGTCACAGGTAGAGCGATGGTTAGAAAACAATATGGCAGGAAACTCCTGATGCTAAGCATTTGAGTTACGTATCACAGACAGCCTCAAATTCTCTGACTTTTTAGATTTAAATCTTCTCAAAGTTTTCCTGAAGATTTTGGCACATTTTCTGCAAGATATGCATGACAAAGACAGAAGAGTCATGGAGGACTCACGCCCTCTGTTATTGTTTAAATGCTGACACTTATGGTTTAAATTTGCAAAGAACGAATCATTCTACATCAAAACTAAGGTGCTGCATGTTTATTTACAGACCAAGCTCCAGTAGTAATGTGTATTCGTCATGTGAACTGATTTGAATTGAATTCTAAACCCTGTTTTGCACCAGGAAAACATGAGCTTCATTTTACTTGTCTCTGTTTTCAATTATAATTTGACAAAAGAAATAACTGCGCTACCTATTTGATTTGCCAGAACTTTATCCCAGCACCACCTGTTGAGCCCTCGGCGCTCAAATCCTGACATATAGCAGAGAACCAAATTATGCAGTTGGCACACTGACTAGTAAGGATGCCAACAAAAGCATAATACATCCTTTGTACTCAAAGTACAACAAAATATATATTAAGCTACCAACTGCAAAGGTTTCAGAAAACCACATTTAATTATACAGGAACATATCTTTCCAACAAATAACTCAGTAGAAAAATGGCATGGAAGTTAGAAAGGACGCTTCTTGTATGATTTGCACAGGTAAATACTGCAAGCTTAAAATAAATGAAGTTTCACAATACCTTAGTAGATTTACGTTAGAGATGGCAAGGGGATAGCCAGCTAGTTTATACAAACAGATGTATTCAATGCTATCAACTTCTCAGTTTAAATAACATGTCACACGTTCATTTCTGGTGGGGTAGCTGACCGAGCACAGCAGAAGGACTCTTAGCACTCATCCCAATCAAATCCCTTCTATTGCCAGTGACTGGGGCTGAAGTATTAAAAATCAGCTGTGTTTCCAAAGTTTACTTCTTTAAAGCACCTCTTTGCCACAAAAGTCCTCACAATTGCTTTCCTAGAAGAAGGATAGGATGGGTCAGTGGGGATGAGGCAAAGCTGCCCCTTCAGGTCTGCAGAGGTCTCCTCCCTCGACCTGCTGGCCATGCTCTTTTTAATGTGCCCCAGGATACCATTGGCCTTTGTGGCCTCAAGGGCACACTGCTGACTCACAGCCAACCTGTTGACCACCAGTACACCCAGGACCTTCTCTGCACATGTCTTTTCCAGCAGATCAGCCCCAAACTGTACTGATACAAGTGCTTATTCCTCCTCAGGTGTAGGACTCTGCACTTGCCCTTGTTGAACCTCATCACGATCCCCTCTGCCCAACTCTGCAGCCTGCCCAGGTCTCACTGAACGACAGCACAACCGTCTGGTGTGTCAGCCACTCCCAGATTTGTATCATCACACAACTTGCTGAGGATGCTGTCCATGCATTCATCCAGTTTACTGATGAAGATGTTCAACAAGACTGGACTCAGTACCGATCCTGTGAAAACACCAACTAGGATTGCGCTACTGATCCTAACCCTCTGTGCTGTGCCATCAGCCAGTTCTCAGTCTGCCTTACTGTCCAGTCATCTGTTCCACAACTCCTAACTTCAACCATGAGGATGTTATGGGAGATAGTGTCAAAAGCCTCACTAAAGTCAAGGTAGACAACATTCACTGCTCTCCTCTCATCTATCCAGCCAGTCACAACATCACCCAATATTTTACTAGATTAACTTTTGCAATCTAAGCTAGTTAGATGATTATTATCACTGTAGACTCATACAAGCCTAAATGTACCTCCCATCACCAAACAACTATCTTCTTAGATATGATTTTTGGACAGTACATACACAACCAAGAAAGTGAATGAACTCTGAAAGTGGAGCATTTCAAACTGTATCCAGAAAAAAGTAAGAATATTTTTGCATATGAATTCGTTTAACCAGTACCTTGCAGTAACCAGCATTCAGCAGAGGCTCCCCATTTGAGGGTTCAACTTGACTGGCTGCAGCCTTGAGCGATCTGACGTAGTGAGACCTTCTTTGAGCAGGGCGTGGATTGAGGTGACATCAAGAGTTCCTGTCCAGCCTGAAGTGTTCTGTGATTCTAAAACTGACCTGAAGAAATTAGAAATATTTTCCTTGAAGATGCTATTAAATTAACATTTATGACATTCAATTTCATTTCTTATTTATATAAAAAAGGCTGAAACTTTGTATTTGCTATTTATAATTGTTTGTAGGTAATATTTTCATAATAATTATGTGCAAAAGAACTTATTATTATTTATTTAACTTTTGTTTAAGGTTTGAATAAAACAGAAAAAGTAAATTTATTAATCCATAAGTGGCCATACTAAAGCACACTGGGTGCCTCTGGTATAAACCCCACTATCCAAGGAGAGATGTTCAGCTAAAACTCTAAAATGGTGGTTTGAAACATACGCTGATATCTTTAATTCTTCTATGCTGGAAATGTAAAATGACAATTGCTAATGAGAAAAACCTCCCTGCTAAGTTGTAATAACAACTTTAAGAACACTTGCTAAGAGATAGACCACATTGAGGAAAGCCAAATCTAGTTGATCTCACCTTCTCAATTTCAAATATCCTTTGTGGTAATTACATTTCATTTAGAAAAATAAGTCTGAAGGAAGTGCACGCATGGCAGGTAGTTTGGCATCGGCCACTTCTACAGTTCTCAGATGTGTCGCAGCCAAGAAAATGTTCCAGAATTTAATTCTTTTCAGATAGTTGAGCTCATGTAAACTTTACTCTTGATGAGGACTACAGATGAAATATCTGGATGGTGTTCCAAATAAGGCATTAAATGCCTCCTACAATAGAACCCATCACGTTCTCCCAATTTCTCCCTTGTTTAAAGTAATTACAAATCATGCTGTGGAACTCTGATGATGTTTATGGAAAACAAGTAAGAAAATTCATTCCAGAAAAGCCTGAGTTGTTTTCTGCCTACCATGGTTTCTCCATCACACCCGTTCTTTGGCTGCATTTCAAGTAGCCTCACAAAGACACAGAAAAGATAATGAAAATTCTTGAACTCTTTCTTGTCTGCCAGAGGTGCAGGAAAGCTGCAGACACATAGATCAGCATCCTCAGAGCTCTACCAGTGGTTTCTGTCCCTCCGATGAGCTCTAGGAAACATTAGGAACCCACCTGGACTGTCTGAGGTTAGTACTTCAGGTTTAAATTGAAATTTTTGCATGTAAAACAGCCACAAAAGGTATATTACAGAGAGCTCTGCGAAAGGCAGCACCGTTTGAGACAATCTTTGAGGTCTGCTCTGAGTAACCCGAATACCTCAGATATATA
This sequence comes from Gallus gallus, assembly GCF_016699485.2. Lineage (NCBI taxonomy): Eukaryota > Metazoa > Chordata > Aves > Galliformes > Phasianidae > Gallus > Gallus gallus. The sequence goes on from NC_052539.1 coordinate 1,784,472, forward strand.
CAGCCTTATTGTCATCCAACATTATTGCTGTTAGTCCCTTGTATTATCACAGAAGATGGCATTTACTGTTGAACTTAACAAAATTATTTTGAAGAATTAATAATTCTGGAACTAAGCATCCATGGTTCTTACCTCAGCTTAGTCTGAAGCACTGCTCCAACTGGCTGCCTCTGTTTCGCAGCACGTTTCTCATACTGAGTATTCTCATAGCACAGACGTATCCTCTAGTTGAAACCAGTGACGTGGGGGATCCTCTCACTTTAAGCCTGAGTCTACCTGTCACTGACTGAAGGGCACTGAGGTCAGTTGACTTAAAAAGACTAATTTGTAATCCGCGCCTGCTGAAGGGATAAGTAAATCCAAAGAGAGAGGCTCATAAATTCCCAGAAAGATCTTGGTATCATAACAATAGATCTGACAGCACTCTAAAGTTTGGCCTCCGTCTTGACAAAGAGGAATCACAACCAGTCTCGGTGTAGTTCCCCAGCAGGAGATAGTTGTTAAAGTGCTGTCAAGCAGCCTGTGCCCTCCTCATCTCATGGCAACTTGGCATCAACCCCTCTGCCAGCTTCCACCAACACTGAGATAACAGCACACCTCCAATAATAGATGTGGGAGAAAAGAAGAACAAGGTGTGCTTTCATACTTTGCCATTTACTTACCTGCATCTCCTTTTTACATCATCATTTAAGGAGATACTTCCACATAAGTGGTCTCAGGGCAGGGCACAGACCGGCGATTTATAAAAAAATACCAGAATTTGAATAGGATTCGATTAAAAACTGCTGTATGAGCTGAATGCACTTCGGAATTAATCTTGGTGTACTTTTTTCTGAACCACCTATTAAAGCTCTACATCGAGAATAATATTCACTACTGCCTTCTACTGAGTTTTTGCTGGAACTTGTCCTGTTCTGCTTCCTGCCCATCATAATCACATCATCTCTCCTGCAACCAGAGCCTTTCAGTTCTGGAAACTGGCTGAGATCGACCCAGTAATGTGCACCCAAAGGAAAGTAATTTCCTGCCTTGAATAAGTTCTGCATTCAGAAGAATTTAATGTCACTGTCATCCTCAGAGCTGGCAGGAGGAGCCACCAGTTTGCTGACCAAGGCTGCCAGTGAGGCACACGCTGTGCTGAGGGGCGCTAGCAAGGGTGGTGATTCCATCTGGCAGCACCCAACGCTGCCTGTTTGTGTTGGCCCTTGCCCATTTCAGCAGCTATACGGCCTAGGCAATCTCAGGAATGGTCATGAAATTATTACCTTAAATTGTCTTCAAAGAGTAGTCCAGATTTATGATTGTCTTAAAGCACATAAACACATTTGAGCACATTTTACCCATTTCAAGGGATACGCAACACACAAGGGGAGTTTTTCCCTTCCTTCTTAGGGCTGTAAAAACAAAACCAGGACGCTTCTTGCCAAACTGGCTCAAAGTCTGCATGGATTTGGTTGGACAGATACAGTGGAAAACTATACCCAGTCTTTTGAGTACCGGCCTGTGCACCTCCTTACATCTCAGTACTGTCAGCTTCTAATGCAAGATCTCCAGCAAAAGTTTGCTTTTGTTTGGATTTCATGTTTAAAAAATAAACCGTATGAAACTGGTTGTCATTTTGGATCTGTAAAACACAGCCATTTTATCTCACTGGAAACAGTAGCGGAGGATTTCTGCTCTGCTCTTCTCGATGACGCTCTCATAGGGTTTTCCATCCCCTGTACAAAACACTCCTTTTCAACGCAGTCACCACCACCGGCGGTGCACTTTTACCAGTGATGACCACCAGTCTGCGTGCTGCCACCATCTGCCCCAGCTGAGCTGACCCGCCGTCACCGCTGCTGAAACGCCCATGCACGCACACACACATGCACACACACACCCACTCTTTGGTCTCCACCAACGGTCACCAACCGCTGAAGAATGCCAATGGGTGCTATTCTTTCCACATGGAGGAATTCCATTTGCTCCACACGCACCGTGCCTCGCTGCCGCTCGCGGAGCGCTGTGGCTGCCGGGCAGGCCTCGTGGCAGCTCCGCGTCACACACAGACACACAGACCCCGGGGCCCGAAGGGATCCCCGCCGCGCGCAGCGGCCGCGCAGTGCCTGCAGCACGGGGCCGCCCGGCGGTACAGCGCCGCCCGCTTTCGCCGCCCTGCTGTCCCTCCGCGCGCCCAGCAGAGGGCGCTGCCGCCCGCCCCGGGAGCGGCGTCTGCAGCTGCGGCGCGGGTTGCGCGTTGCACGAGGAGGGGCGCAACGCACAATTAATCCGGCACGGGAAAACCTCTACCGCCCCCACACTCCCCCCCCCCAACCCCCCCGTCGGGACGCGGCGGCACACCTACGTTGTTTTTCTGCTCTGGGATGCCTCAGCACGAACCAGACCAACCGGTTGGGTTCTCCTTTCCACTCACAAAACAAAATGCAATCTGACGGCTGATGGCTGCTCTCCTCTGGATGGCGGTAACCGCTGCTTACCCGCCCCTGACCCGCGGCTGCCATCCCACAGTGAGGGGTTTCCTCCCCTTTGTCAGAGCGCCGTCCAAAGGAAACATTTCACTTCATCCGTTCCGTGTTGTTTTTTTAAACCTAAACTTGAAAGCTGAGAACGCTTTCACATCAGGAGCCCGGTTCGTGTTGAAATCACATTGCATGACTGCCACGTATGGAAACAGACCAGGAGTGAGAGGGAAGGAATTGGTGCTGGATATTGCTGCTATTCCTATCTGGTCGTGCAGAGCACACTGCTGCGCACGCCCGGTCCCTTGGCCGTAGGCAGGAAAGCAGCACTACGGTACCTAAGCGCCCATCAGCTGCTCCAGGTGCTCTCCTGTAGCAAATACCTGCACTCCAGGTCATTTCCAAACATGGTGTTAGTCGGTTTGAACTGCCAATAACTCCTAGCTATAGCTTTTTCTTTTCTTTTCTTTTTTTTTTTTTGAATACCAGAAAACATAAAAAACAGTAACAAATAACTCGACTAAGAAGGTGATATCACAGCCTGCCACAAGGCTCAGCCTTCAGCCTTTACAGAGGTGAATAAAGATAAACTAAATCATTTCTTACAGCAGTTTTACTGCAGGTCCATACCTTCGAGATTCCTTCATCTGCTGTGGATTTTTCTCCGCAGAGTTCATTGTGAAGTTCTGGTCCTGGCACCACTTTGTCAGCAGATGACAGAGCACCGTGAGGAGCCTTCCCCAAAGGGTCCACTGTGGCTCATTGGTGAAGGGCTGTTACTGTCCGCGCTGACTTCTGAGCTCAGAAAAGGCAAAGAAGGAAAAAAGAAGTTAAAAAGAAGTTACAAAGCACGACTGGGCCACCTCGTCCCTCAGCTCTCTCAATCTGCCGTGTGAACAATTTGAACAGCATTCTGTGCAGTCTCATTTTGAATAAGGTGTGGCTCGTAAGCCTCCCCTTTCCCTTAGCTCCAGACCATGTCTGTACCCATTTCCTAGAGGACTGTATGGGCAGCTGGTATAACACAGGCATGTCCAACACGTGGCCCAGCCCCTGCCCTCTCAAATACTGATATTGTGCTCTTTGTATCAGTTGTAGTTTCCATGGAAATAAATAGGAGGCATTACTTTGGAAGCGACCTTTGCGCACACGGCCCAAGCCTGTTCACTGAGCGCGACCCGGGAAGCCAAAAAGGTTGGACACCCATGATGTGATGGAAATAAATACAAAACAGGCAGCAATATTAAGTTTTAAGATCTTATTAATCTCCCTGATACACAAAAGCAGAGGCCTTTGGGAAGCAAAATACTCTCCTGTGTGGTGCAGGGTGCTGCTGTGACAGCCGATACTGGGAGGGAAGAAGGTTGCAGAACAGCTCAGGCTGAGGTCCGAAGCCAAGATGTTTTGGGTTCACTGTGAGGACAGAAGAGTGCCGTGCACTTGGATTTCTCTCTGCTGGCACTGTGACTGCGCTCAGCCAGTTAGCAGGTTGGGTTTTATGTGAGCTCAGTCTGAAAAGGGACTGCAAGCAGATTAAAAATTCCTGTTTGTGACAAACTTCTAAACTAAGTGAGATTATCTGGAAGATTGGTTTGTTCCTGGATCCTGAATCACTCTTTAAATTACAATTTATAAGATATGGCCATTTTGCATTATCATTTAGAAGAACACATATCTGATTTTTAGTGGCAGACTTTATGTCAGAAATCACAGAACTGCCAACAGTTTATCAGGAAAAACTCTGACTCTTAAAATAAAGAAGAGCAACTAAAAATTCTACTGGGGATACTGAGGACAGCAGTGCTGTCTACCAGAGCGGAGATGTTTGGCACCCCTGGGAACTCAAATTTAAGCTGCTGCAAGTCGGCAGTCTTGCAGCTCTCTGTGCAGGAAATGGGACATTTCTCTGAAACGCCTCCTGCTACTTCCCCAGAGTAATTAGCAAGAGCAGAGCGGAGCCTTACAACGAGGCCTCAGCTTTCTTGCTTTCTCATGCAAATGTTGTGGCGGTGGAGCCTTACAGCACAGCCCTCTTGTTGGGATGAGGGTGGGCTTTCCCCTTCAGCGCAGGGATAACACTGAAGGTGCTTTCTGCCATGTGCCGCGGGCATTCATGGGCTTCTCTGCAACGTTATATGAGGGGACAGTACAAGTTCTGTTCATTGCTGTTCCTACTACTTTCAGGTTTGTTTCACCTGAGCGACGTCCCGTTGCCTTATCTTTATGTATAGCATCAACACACTTAGCCTACCTGCAGGAAATCTAAGAAAATAAGTCCCTCTGTGTGGGATATAACTTGTTTTTAAAAGAACTACTGTATAAAAAACCTCAACCCTATAAGTTGTTGGAGTTTCCTGAGGCAGTCTTGTCATTGTCGATAATGCATTAATCACAATACATCAGCATGCTACAGAAAGAGATTTTCCAGGGTTAGCTATGCCCTTTGTGCAGCACTAAGCAAGAACGACTAAGGCATGAAAGGGCACACAGTGTGGTGAGGCACTCAGAGTGAGGAGTGCAAGGGCAGAAAAGACACAGAAAATGAACACCTTCTGCGAGCCACGAAGAAGTTAGCAACAAAGGAAGTACTAAGAGGAAAGCAATCAGGCATGTGGAGAGAACAGGCATGCATCCAAAAATCACCTGTAAACAAGGCTGGCTGCTGAGAGAATCCCAGGGAATCCAGAAGAAAGAATCTGTTTTTCAGGGGTGGCCGCAGAGATCTGGTTATTCCATCATCCACGGGCCTGCCAAAGCTGCTGGGTCTGAAGAATGTATTGCAGAACTATCTGAACAGTATCTTGCATCCTGAAACTCAGTTTCACACAATCAAGCCACAGCAGTTCAGTGGTAAAGGGCTATAAACAGAAAGAAAGGATGGTGTCAGCGTGAAGTATATATCCTTTTAGCAAGTTGTATTTAAACTGATTTGCAAACTGGTTTCTTTATAAGGCCTTCAAAGGCCCCTCCTCTTCAGGTGGGCATCCATAGGAGGGTGTTTTGGGTTGCACCCAGATGGTCAAGGTCAAGATGCAGCCATTTCAAAGGCCAAAAATTGGCAAGGTGTACAGCTCTTGGCTAAGGGGAGTGCCAACTCTTTGCTTCAGTAACTATGTAATGGAAGGGTGTAAGAGCTGCCATAGCAGTCTAAGGTCATCTGTCAACTGCCTTTTAAGAGTTATCAGAGATCTAACATGCATTTTACCAAGCAGCTACAATAAAGGACCAGCAATGCTAAATAACAGATCAACAAGCCATTAGTATATTTAGCACAGACTTTTCTTAGATTTATTTCAGGATAAAAGGGTTTTTTGGTCATCTCTGTTGGCAGAACAGAACAAGAAATGCCATTTTGCGTGAGTTAAAGAAATAAGTACACCCTTTTGACTAATGGAAATTGCTTGCTTTAAGGAAACGACATAAGATATACATAATAGGAATAAACAGAGTATTTTTTTTTAATCAAAAGTAAAAAAAAGTCTTTGATTTCATATCCTTAAATAGCAAAAAGACAAACTGTCTGGTGGCTAATGAACAAAAATAACAATACATGTGCCTTCTGTATAAACCCCTACTGAAACTTTGGGTCAGTCATACTGCCTGGGAAACGACAGTTGCAGATGAATATTACGCCTAGGACCTGTCCCTGCTTTCCTCCTGGTCTGGCCTATTTTCCTGTGTTCTTATCCTCAGAATCTGGATAACATAGTTCACTGAACACCTGAACGGTCTCCCAAGGAGTGCACATTTGTGCATGCAAAACAAAGCAGCTCAAAGCCTGCTAACTTGCTCCCATCACCAGAACAGACATAAAAAGGAAAGAAAAAAAACAATTTACAACCTAGCGCTTCCTTTGCTCCATCTGTTCGTCAGTGTGTGATGGGCCTGAATAGCAGGAGCTGGCAGGGCATGGCTTTCAAGCTTTAAAACCTAGCTCTAGACAGGCTGCTTCCAACAGGTAAGTGAAATGAAGAGAGAATGGGGCTCTTTATATATTGATAAATCAAGCCTAATCGTGAGGAATCCTGAAAGAGTGCGAAGTTCTGATAAGAGATTTCTCAAGCATGTTCTACACCAGCTGGTTGCTACACCAGCCCTCTAAATGAGCTGTTTTTCCTAGCGACAGTACTGAGACAATAAGCTCACACCTACCAAAGAAGCGCTTTGCTGCCAGTGGAGATGCTGTTGTAGGGATTCGGGCTTGAGGCCACGCGTGCAGACCAGAAGGACAGCCAGGCCCCCACGTTTCTACATGCTCAGGTCCTGGGGGAACTGAGGATCTTTTAAGTCTCCAGTTCTGTGCATCCGAGAGTTACTCTTCATGAGAAAGAAAATGTATTTTGTAAGTTAGATGGGGAGACAACAGAAATAACTATCAATAATTAAACACAAGCCTGTGAGAAGTGCCCGTTCCAGATGCTCTTTTCTTAATACAACATGGATTTGTAATTAAGTTTTAACAAGGTTTCCTCAGCTCTAAAAGGACTTTGCATAACAGCTTTTGTGGAGATGCAGAAGAAAAAGCTCCTGATCCAGACAAGAGAAAAAGGACGATGAACATTGATTCTTTTGCTAGAATGTGACTGAGTTTGCAATTTCTTGGATTAAACTGGGACAGACTTTGAAAGACTCCAAAGATGAGAGTATGAGAGACTTCAATCGTTCAGTTTTTCATCACTAGCAATATTAAAATCCCCAGATAAGATTATTCTTTGTCTCGCACTCATATAAATAAGGACTAATTCTACCTAGGAAATGCCGAAGTTTGATTTAGAGGGAATTATTCCTGACCAATGAAAGTGGTAACAGAATATATCTCACAATGAAAACAGAAACCAAGCCATTATCTGCCCTGCCCAGAGAACAGTAACATACACTGCAATCCCTATCTGTGTACCTCATCTGAAAGAAATCTGATGATTTTTCCTGAAGCTCTTCTGGGATAATTGTATCTTTGTCCATTATAAATTCACATACGTTTTTATAAGCAAAGCAAGGGTCCCATTGGCACCATTACAAATAACCTTATGCGAGTTTTCCAAAGGTAAGTCTTGCTTAACTTCAACAGGGAGTTAACTAAACACTCTACAGAAATTTTATTTTTCCTCATAAGCAACAATAGATCCCTGTAAATGTAAAGCAAGTCATACACAATCAAATATGCTGGCATAGGAGTAGTCATGCTCCCACTCCTATAAAAAGTAAATAAATGGTGCCAATAAAGACATGCCAACATGTAAGAATAAACCTTTTGTTTTAAAGCATACATAACTAAAAAATATTTTATAAGCTTTTAAAAATTCCTTTAGACTAAAGCCCTGGCTGTTGGAAAGCATTCTCAGTGACTGGATCTCTAGAAGTCTCTTTGGGGTGAATTCTGCATTTTCAAGTACAGAGACCACAGAGCAAGCTCATTTTACTTGAAACTGGGCCCTATTCTTACTAGGTTGCCACCGAGCATAGGAATAAATTTGTCTTTGTCCGTCCTTTCCATGCAACCCTACCCACTGTATCTACAGGCTACATCCTGTGCTTTTTTTGCCCATTTTGGGCTCACTCCAGGGGTGCAGGGAACCTCTGCAAGTCTCCTGAGCTGCACGCTGCCTGGTTTGCTTAGAGAATGTAAGGTTGATGTATTTGCAATTATCAGCCAAACAAATGAGTATTCTTTTACCTAAAAATATTGCAATGTTTCACTGCAATAGAAAGCTGACATAAGAAATTCATATGGCAGCTGTTACAATGGAAGTGCCATAGGGATTAACGTACAGGAACAATTCTGTAGCCCATCTCACTCTCCCACTGCAGTCAGCTACAACCATTTCAAAGAGTAGGCATGCAATAAGCAGGATAAGGCAAAAAAAAAAAAAAAAAAAAAAAAAAAAAAGGAAACCAACAGTATTTGGAGAGTTTTTCAAACTGGCAAAGCTGGGGTAATGTATGTGTGAGACAAAGACCAGCTCTGTCACTTGTTAGCGATGGCACAGGACAGAAGGGTGCTTCTGCACCTTACCTGTAGCTGAAGTAAATGCAAGTTCAATCTGTCACTCTTACAGTTAGACTCTGTAACTGATAGATGGTTCTTCCAAGGTGTCCGTTTATACCAAGTCTCAATACACAGTACGAGGATTTAATTCTGGAACTGATTTATAAATAACACAAAAGAATTTGTAGCTTTTCTTGAGTCTCTGAAGTGCATAAACCATGTAAGACCTAGCTGGATTTGCCAAACCATCTGAAGGATGTTTATTAACAGAAAAAGGTGAGTGCTAGCTATGTTTGACAGGTCCCTACCTTGTGAGTTAAGTAACAGTTCAGGAAAATAAAACAGAACTCATGAGTACTTCCTTCAGTCTTTGGCCATCTGCATCACTTTGGAATATTCAAGTAAAATAGACATATTTGATTTTTTAACAGAAACATTTAATTCTCATTCACAGTTTGCTGTGAACAAAAACTTCAACACTTAAGAAATTATAAATGAAAGTGAGGAGCACATAAGATTCTTGCTACATCTGTTAGGGAGCAGAAAAATATCTCAGAATCCCAGAAGCCTGGGGAGGGGAATAGAGATACTGGAGAAAGGGGCTGTATCCCAAGGGCTGTGGGGCAGAAGCGCTTATTCCTACAAAGCTCAGGGCACCCTGTGACATCATAGGAAGCAAAGCATGGACTATGCCTTCCTAGTAAAAGATTTCAGAGAACTCCACTGAATATTTTCCTTCTGAAAGACTTTTTTTTTCCAATTTGAATAGTCAAGGAGAATTATCTAAGCTGTTAGATCTCCACTAACTGAGTGAAACATGTTGCTTAACCTGCAGTGCATTAACAGTATCTGGTATCCAGCTGACATGAGGCAACTCATATTTCTAAGATGACAGAACCCTGTGTTGTGCGACTCTGTATTACAAGACTTCAGTCTGTATGATAATTACAATACTCTTTTACCTAGATTCCGGAACTTCCTTCATGGTTTTCATAGAAGTATTTCTGTCTCCGGTACTAATCCGTGGTACGTTCACTCTTTGGAGCTGTGAAATTTCTTGTTGCTCTGTTTAGGAAAGACAGAACTTAGATATTTTAGTAAACATGAATACGCAATTGCTGTATTGATAAGAGATAGGAGGATGTATTCATCTTGGTTTTGCAGGGTAGTTATATATAATGGTCTCTGACCCACGGAACTGTGAAAGCAGTGACTATTGGGCTCTGGAGCATTCTTTTTTCCTGGGTATTCTTTGCACTTCTAACATGTGATAATGTATTGTTGTATGTTAATCCACCTTGTCAGCTCAGCTGAAATAATCTAGCCCAACTGCTTTTGACCTTTATCGATTCACAAACCTCTAAATATTTTCCAGTGAGATTACCAACTCTCTGCACTCTGAATTTAAGCTAATTCGTAATAGCCTTGCTTTCCTTTGTTGCTTTTGAGGGATTTCTTGGAAATGGTCCCTTGCAGTGCTTGCAGGCCAGGGGTTGAAAACCATTTGTAATTTATGGCCAAACTCACAGCTAGAATAACTTGGCATAATTCCACCAATTTCAAAGGAAAAACCTCTCGATAGTATCGGTTAGAATAATGCCTAGTTTATTGAACATTAGCTGGGGAACTTCCCCTGGTTTTAGTACTTCTCTGTAGCTTTCACTGTGAATAAGACTGAGCTCCATTTCAATGTAATTATATCTCCTTTGGGAAATATTCCTTCCTTACTACCCAGATCAGAACACATTGAAAAGCCCAAGAGGAATCTTAAAAAAATTCTACATGGGAAATGTTATCAGTAAATTCTTCCAGTTTTATTTTATGCTTGTTCTCAGGTATATCCCAGATGTTAATTTTTCCAGGTGACTTCAGTCAGCGCCCTTTGTCTTAGTGGTGGCGCAGTGTAATGTATGTACAACTCCTGCATGGGCTAGACAGTTTATAGTATGAATTTTAGTTGAATTTTGAAATCAGGTTGTTCTACAGTTAGGGTCTTGAGCGTGGTATCATTGTCTCTGACCAGCGTTACACTGATTTACACTAGATGATTGCGTGCCCAATTAAATTAAGATGCTTGAGGTTCTCCATAAATGCCAAGGATGTAATATTGCTGCTGCTTATGAAATTGAAGAGCTCAAATAGGAAGGTGGATATTAAGAAAGGTAATAATTAGCTCTGAAGCATTAATAATTTGATATATTTTCTGAAAATAATGAAAAGTATTTACACTTTAAAAGAAACGAAAATCTCAAAAAAATTAGAGAAAAATGGAAAAACTGTCCTGCATGCTGCTACTGCCTAGCTCACTTTGCAGCTCCATCGCACCACAACCAATAACTAAAGAAAAAACTATTATTATGCAAACCACTCTAGCACAAAAGGGTATTACAGATCTGGTACAAAAGGGGATTTCTTTAAAAAGCACAGCACATTCAGTGTTTAGGGTTTGCCGTTGAAATTCACAGCCTTGCTTGCCAGTATTATCATGCAGCTGGGTATTATGCTACTGTTTTACTCTGAGGGGGAGAGATCACAATAAAGATATTAAAATGGGTTCACCCTAAACTGTTGTATTCTCTTTTGTTGCAACATCGGTTTTTAATGATTTTGGTCACCTCTTCTCTAGCACAAAGGTCACAATAAACATTAGCCATACAGACTTCGACTGCACACAGGAACGGTCGAAAGGCACATCTTTTGATTTGAAAATTATCAGTGGGAAGCAGTGGTAGGCAGCATTTCAGTGCTGAAAACTGAGACATTTGATAGGATGAACAAAATGCTTTTTCTCTTGTTTAGCAGCCACGAAACAGAAGTCCATCTTTCTGTATAGAAAGCTTCTGACAATCTGTTATACTGGTGCTATAAGTAAAATAAGTGTTTAATATTTTCTTTTTTTTTTTTTTTTTTTCCAATCTTTCCAGAAAGTCACTCCTATTGGAATAAAAGGAAAATCAGTTCACACAAAATATCCTTGGTAAGTAAAAGATTAAATGTAGTCTCTTAGAAGGCATCATCTTTATAACATGAGTATTCAAACGTGAATTTGGATGAGTACATAACACGTCGTTACAGGGTTAGGTGTTTCCTGCTTCTTCTGTGTGCAGTCTTCATCTTGTGACTAGTTTAGAACACCTTACACCATCAGTGCCTTTTCAGATATTCTTTTTAAAGAATCACTATCGAGCCACACAGTGCAAGTCAAACCATTTCAGAGGAACAGCTTAAACTTTTGTCATTTGCTTACGTCATCTGCCTCTCGCTGGCTGTTACATACACGACTCTCTGGGCATCTTCAGCCACGGTTGCAAGTCCTTATTTCTGGTTTTGTGTTCTGTCTGTCCCCGAGTTGTCTGAGAGTTGCCATCAGAGGGCTGAATGATAGGCACTCTGGACTGAAAAACAAAGGAATGGCACAAAATGGACATTGTTGGAGGGAGGGGGGGGGAAGCTGTGGAATTGTTCCTTGGCATGGATTAGTAGAGAAGGCAGGCTCAGACACTGAACACTCTGTGCCATCCAAACATTAAATGCAGACTAGCTCTGGGTGTACAGTGAAGTTAGCAAGAGGAAAGAGCTGCAGCAAGTTGCATAGCAATGAATGTACAATTTGAACAAATGTTCATTTCCTTTACATCAAACTGAAAGAACAAGAGATGCTACAAAACATAGTCTCCATCTTGCTTGCTTATATATAGCTGTTATTTGTCCTGGTTATTCATCAAAACACTGACCTCAAAACACTCAGAGGTCTGAGCACCTCTCTTATGAAGAAAGCAATGAAGAAAAGCTGAGGTGGCTGGGCTTGTTCAGCTTGGAGAAAAGAAGGCTCTGGGGAGACCTCATTGCAGCCTTTCAGTACTTGAGGGGAGCTAATAAACAGGAGGGAGAGCGAGAGCAAGTTTTTACATCATCTGATAGTGATAGGAAGAGGAGGAATGGTTTTAAACTAAAAAAGGAGAGATTTAGACTGGATCTTAGGAGAATATTTTTTTTACTCAGAGACTGGTGAGGCACTGGTACAGCTACCCAGAGATTGTGGCTGCCCCATCCCTGGAGGTGGCCAAGGCCAGGCTGGGAGGGGACCTTGGCAGTCTGAGCTGGGGGTGGCAACCAGCCCATGGCAGGGGGGTTGGAACTGGATGATCTTTAAAGTCCTTTTCAACCCTAGTCGTTCTATGATTCTACGATCAGTACTGAGACAGATATTAGCATTTTTTATACAACTTTGTTTCTTATTTTTATCCATATCAACAATTAAAATTTACTACATGTGATATAGCATTCTGCTTTTCTTTCTTCTAACCTTTTTCTTCTGTGCAAATTATTAAAAGAATAGTGTTTCAAGCTTGTGTGTTAAACATATATCAAAAATAGTTAAGCATCTTTTCCGGTCATCAGTGTGTGTGGTACTTATGCTCTTTACGCTGCTGCAGCCTGAGTAATAAAATTTCCTGCTTCAGAAACTTAAGGTAACAATGCTATGTGATCAGTAGTACAGTTCCGTAGGTAACGTAATATTTCCTAAAATACTGTGAGCAGCAATGGGACAGCATGGCATAGCTCTTTTACAAGAGGCAGGTCTTCTTATCTTCATTTTAGGGATGGAAAGATTTATTCACAGAAGCTTAAAGAAGTTCAAGGTATTACACAGATCCTTTCTGTGCCAAATCTATTCTACCACCATATGCAAAGTTTGCACAGTTCCAATGATCATGATGAGTGATCAGTGCATATAGTGCGACCTTGTGAAGTTCTGACACTGGCAGTGCTGTGCAGAGCCTCCTACTAGAGTAGCTGGATAGTGCTCATGAGCATTCCTTTATTAATGAAGGATGCATTACTCATGCTTTCATTTAAGTATGACACTTCTTTTCCACTCAGCAGCTTTTTTGTTTGTTTTTTTTTTTTTTTAATAAATTAATTCTCCATGTTTCTGGAGTAACCAGGAAAACAATACGAAATGAAGAAAATGCACTAGACAAGACATACTAATTACTGTCTGTGATTAATCAGTAATTATAAACCCACTCACAGTCTCAACTGTTAGTGAGTAATTTACTTGCATGAATTCAATAAAAGAAGGCAAATTTCAAAATACCTTCATTGGTATTATTTTAATTGGCAGATGAGCTGGTTGGTTGCCATTGCTCCCAAACCTTGGAGTTCTTAAATTAAGAAGAGACATAGCAGGATCCTGTTTGGTAGGCTGATGAAGAATCAGAAGCCTAACAAACAACTTATAGCAAATTCACAAAATAATTAGTCCTCATTGTCTACATTTTGCTCAGGCTCTCAATGAGGCTCTGATTTACCAGGCTGTAGCAGGGAAGCATTTAGTGCTATGATTTCAAGCATTCTTCAGTTCTAATGCCAGGAAGCATGTCAGACCCTAAAGCCGGATTTGACCACTAGCAAAACCCTACAGTGACAGCTTTTTAAGGAATGAGGCCACAAAGTCTTGATGCCCTGGATATCCTTGGTAGAAGTTAAGTGTGCTCCTTGTGCTACACTTGAAGACTGTACTTCTGTTTCATGTAGCCTTATTGTGAAGCCATGCGCCTTCCTTTTAAGCTAGAGTGATTTTTTTTTGTTGTTGTTGTCTTAAAACAGTCTTTCAAATATTTCCGCAGATTGCCTAGCCTGTGTTGTTAAAACTTCTTGCTTATTTTCTGTTAACCATTGCAAAGTCTGCTGAAACATGACAGTACTTGAAAAATATTGAAAATTCCATGGAATAATATTGTTGGAAGCTTAAAACCAGGACACAAGTGAATTACGTAGTTCTTCCTTCAGTTAACCAGTCAGTATGGCTTCAGAGCAAGGTTTTAAAATAGCACTATCTAAAAAAATAATGTTATGAATCACTATTTCTTACGAGACCTTTTGAAGTTCACCCATTTCCTGTTTGTAAATCCTTAGTCTTTGCATTAAAATTTTCTCAGACAGGAAAACAATAACAATTGATTTACATGGACAAAAGCAGCTTTTCTCAGTTTTCAGTCCAGCTTCCTCTGAGATCTCATTGACCTCCAAAGTTCAACTTCTTCCAAGAAAGTTTTCTTTGGGATTAATGGCCTTCAGAGTCAAATCATTGTTGAGTGCTGTAGCCATTACCAGTGCTATAACTAAGGCTGTATCAGCATTTCCACATAAACTCTTATTTTCAGAGATTTATAGCTTGCCTACAAAAATATAGTTTTCTGCTGAAACTTGGAAGAAAAAGAAAAGCTCAGTCTGGGACTGATTTTACTTCTTATTTTGGGAAATCTGCACAGCTCTGTGGTATTTTTAGACTGAAATTCTGAACGAGATCATGTCTTGCTACATCCACTTGGTGCCTTGGAGAATTCCCAGCCTGACTTTCTAAGATCTACTTCTGACAAATTATGGAAGGGCAATGAGAAAGGTTTAAGAATGGTTTTTCCTGATGTTAAAGATTCCCAGAGTGGATCTAGTCATTATTCTCTAGAAGATTTCAATCACTTGAAAATTCTAAGATGTGTTTGAAGATTGTAGCCAAACAAACGTGAGCTCAACAAAGTGCTGTGCAATAAATGGAGAGTTCTGAATGTTTCTGGTGCATCCTCATGCAGGGTAACTGAGCACCATGCTGATACTTCTGCAGTTATAACCTCTGATAGACTGGGAGATGAGAACCCTGACAGTTACACAGAAGAGGCCCAAGGAAAGCACAGGGGAAGTGAAGAGTTCGGGGAAACTGTGGCCTCCTGCCTCTGCAGGACCCATGATGGGGCCCTCATACACCAAAGAGGACAGCGTGGGAAAGTGGAGGAGGCGGGCACCTTTCTCAAGCATCATGAAAGTAAACCTGACAAAAATTAGACCCTTGTATAGCAAGATAAGAAGTACTTACTTTGCTTTGCACATGCCATTTCAGAACAGATTTGGAGGCACCATCTGGAGGGAAGGATGACACAGATGCCATGGAGCGTCCAGTTTCCTTCGTAGGTAATTCCCGCAAAAGGATGATTTGGTCCTGAGTCATTGCCACTGGGGATGAAAATACAAAGTGATACAACACACAAACATGTTCAAGCCTACAGATTTAATTGCTTCAAAGAAAAATGTACTCAGCTAAGATGACGACCCAGTGCAATACAATGGTTCCCATGACTACTCATTCATTTCACAACAGCAATCTGAGCAAACCAGAGACAATACCCTGTGTCCCCAAATCCCCCCTAAACTGGTCACCAAAACTAAAAATGCCTATCCAATCTTTCCTCACAAATATGGGATATTTTTAATGTCTGTGCCCAGCCACAGGATCCCTATTTCACTTAGCTGATACAAATCATATATTTTCTTGTCAATCACATGCCACATCAAGTAAAAGGCCAAATCACCCCTGGAGCATCTTCTCATTTCAGAAATGTCAGTGACTACCTCAATTGCTCCTATAATCCAGACAGATCACCCTTAATTCATTCTACTCTGTTTTCAAGCAGAAAAATTTGGCCTCCCTGGAACAGCAAGGCAGCATCTTTGAAAACAAGGCACTAGTAACCATACAGAAACAACAGCACTGCATCTCAGTAGGAAACACTAACCTACTTGTCTTTGGGAATGATACATTCAAATTTTATCCAGAAATCTCTTTTTTTTTTTTGGAGGGGGGGGGCGGGGGGGGGGAGAGCTGCTCTTTATAACTAGATAAATACAGTCCAAACTCTCAAACTTCTTTTGAAGGCATGATGGCAGGGAAACCTCACAGATGGGATTAGAAGGAAGATAATGAGGTGGCTTTGCAGATGTCTAAAGGAGCTCTTCCCACATGTAAGGCATGGCATAGGATAAAGCTTGAAATGGAGTGACTGAAAGTCTAAGAAGTAGATGGAGGAGGCTGGCATCACGGGCTAATCAGTGAAAGAAGTGGTTTCTTGATCCTGAATGAGAGATGATAGGTAGGATGAGGGGAAGCTATGAATGGCTTTGAAAGTGAAGACAAGCAGCTTATATATCAGATAGAAAAAGAGTTTTATATTTGACAGTCAAAGTGATGGGCTAGGAAAATGATCTCTGCAGTGTTATACAGTATAGAATCATTCCTGCAAAATTGCATTTGTCAAAACCAGAGGAATGGGTATTGCAGTAGTCAGCTGAGCTTTATGATATTTTACATATACATTAATTCTTGCATAATAATCATCATATAGTAAATTTTATGGCTTACAATTAGCGTAATTATATTTAATGATTTTTTGAAACTCGGAGCAAGTGACATCGTGAAGTGGACATTTTGTTGGATATTTCTCATAAGATTCTTTTGCACCATTCTCATAACAACTCCAGTTTTCTAAAAGAAGAAAATGATAGACTTAACATCCTTTTTATATGCATCTCTTTTCTTTTTTTGGCTAAAGCCTTTCATTTAAACACAATACCTGAGGGCATTCGATGCTCATATCCACAGCACATTACACAATGACTTAGCTGGTGGTCTTGGTTTATTCCTCTCTGGGCTCTGCTGGCAGGAAAGAGGTTGTCCATTACAACTTGGAGATCACTCTGGAAAATCTGTACGCTGGATAACACATACATCAGGTCACTAGCATGCCACCTCCTAGACGTGCACATATAACAGCACTCCTACACTTTGTTTGGAATGGTGTGAGCTTATAGTGGCTCTGGCTATAATACACAAGAAAATCATTTTATTCCCTATTGTATCATAGCTTTCATTTCCCCCATGCAGAGACTGATTGTGCTGCATACACATTCTTCCAGGTCTTCTCCTATTAATAGACAACCTGGCTTCACACGCTGAAACGAAGGAACAAGGTTTTGAGTGCCTGCCTAATTTAAGCAGGCCATATGTCATATGCTATAGTATCCAGTCAGAGGAGAATAAGATAAAGCAAGATTGAGAGGTAAAATAGCTTTCTACCATTAGCTATTAGCCTCTCAGACTCAAAATCTCAACAACTTCAAAACTAAACTTTCAAACCTGCATTTAAGTGTGCTCAGAACCAGTTGCTTGTTCTACGCGTCACATGAAGTTACGTATATTTCTAATGTGTTCTTAATGGGGGTGCTGTCTCAGGAGAAGAATTTCTGAGCACTACTACAACACAAATAATAATCCTGATTTTATATATTTTTTTTCTGGAATGGCCTTCAAGCTTTTTAAGTGTGGCCAGCTTCACAATTTTTTGCTTTGGCTTTCCAACTTGTAAAAACTGAAGTACAGTTGTTTACTATTTATTCAGTATCCCATGACTGTAGAACAAAAGCCTACAAAGACTATTGCAAACCTTCCTTGGCACTAGTGGATGAATGTTGCTTTTTAAAGCACATTATATTAATTATTATTGCTTAACCAGTCCATCTCTGCTGCACAGTTGAAAGAAATGTACTCTTTCAGACGCCTTGGCTGGTTATATAATCAGCATTCCTCACAAATATTTGACTCATTAGGGCTAGCAATCACATTTTCCTGGCAAGTTGTCTAGTGCTGTCTGCAAGCAGTTAGAGAACTAGAAAATGTAATAATCTGGTTTTCCATTTACTTCCTCCCCCTTATCTCATGCACTTCTACTGCAGCCTTCCCCCCTTTGCCTTGTCTTTAGGTATCTCTTGAGAAGCAGCATTGACAGAGCATTTCTTTCATGTCAGGGAACGGATAAGAGCACGGTCAGCTGACAGGCATGCATGCTTGCATGTTCTCAGGTTTTTAGGAAGTGCTATTCTCTACTTTTACTTAAAGTCCAACATCCATTACATTCACAGTCCAAATTGGCATTGTCAGAGGTTTACTCTGGTATGAGAAACAGAAAAGGAAGAAATTTCATTGCAGACATAGCTTAAGATTTCATTGTTTTCTTATCTTTTACTTGTGACCAATGAGAAGAATAAAATATACACTGTCTCAAATGGAAGGGAAAAGATTAGCGGAGAGAAAAAAAAATTACTAGAAATGAGGAGTAATTCTGTGTGCGTATTTTAACCAGCCATCATCCGGTTGCTTTATGGATCTGCAATACTGCATAGCGCCTGCAGTTCAGATACTCAAAAATCAGAAGTGAATACAATTTAACAAATAAAAGCCACATATGGGAAAAAAATACCTTTCTGGTCAATTATTCACTTTTGCAAATACAATACTTATTTCTCAGCTTTCCTTTCTACATAATCCAGTTAGTAGCTTACACTCAAATGTGATGACTAGAGGTAAGACAAAACAGCAGTTATGAAAATAGGGGAGAAGGCTGATCTTAATCAACAGTAAAAGTTATGCAATACAAAGCTCTATGAGGTGGTACACTCCTAGAAAAAACAATCCATGCCCCTGTCCTATGAAGCCTTCTGTGATGTATGCCTGTGGGACGTGTCCATGAGGACCAAATTCATATCTCTGTGGTATCTAAGAGGAAAGAAAAAGTCTGAAACATCATCTCTGGTTGTATATTAGAAAGGTCAGTCATCCTGCCACATTTCATGGTAATGCCTCACCTTTCTGTAATTATCTGTGAATCTGTGACAATTGGCGACCAACAAAAAAGTAGACATGCCTTGTATATTTCAAGGAGAGTTCTGAGCCAGAAGTCAGACTCTTTGCAGCTGTAACAGACAGCTGCAAGGCCATTAGATTTCATCTGCATCTGTGCAACATAATCTGTGTATTTGGGCCACAGTGTCCTCCAGCTTTGCAAAACCAAACTAGGTATTTTGGTATTTCAGATTTAAAGTTCTGAGAAAAAGAGTTTGCAACAAATGTTTTCTCTTAGCGTAGTGGAGGTATAATTTAAGAAACCATTTTGGCACACGTCATAGACAACATCTTAGAAGCTTCCTTAGGAGCCTAACAGATAAGTGCCTGGAGTTGCACTGCTCCGTTTGGCTTCAGCTTGCTCAATGCAAAAGAGAAACTGAAAAGTCAGGCTTTCTCTGACTGCGTGTTCCCTTTGAAGAAAGAGTTGTGATTGTTGGCAAGGGAAGGAAGGAGCTAGGACAAAACAAGGGAAGGAAGAAGTTGTTTTTTTCTTTCCACCAGTCAGCTCCTTAATTTTGCTGCCAAGATTATAATTCCAATTTACAAGACAAACATAAATCTATTTATATATTATTTAACTTGAATCACAGAAAATGACACGGCGTTTGGGTTGAAATCTTTGAGTATTCAGAGAAGGGAAAATGAGGGAAATACACACATGAGACAAGGGTCATGGTGATGCTAATGAAAAACGTTCCTAGTCAAAAAGAAAGTTTCTGTTCGTGCTTAAGGTATTTTTAATTCATTGCGTAATTTTTTTCTTTTTTAATGTCTCTTAATACAGAGATAAGGTCAGAAATGTGAAAGTACTTAGATGTAGCAATCTCTAAGCATTTAAGCAAAGAATGAATCCTTGAAAAGCATCAGTGAAGGAAGCTTCCCTGTAGTCTTCCTTGAATAATTTATATGTATTTTGGGCATAATCAGGGCCAAAATACATCAACATAAAAGAATTATCCTGATAAATGTGTTAATTGCAGTAATTATTTAATGTAACATCTGTTAAGATTCATGATGATAGTATAAAAGTTGATGTCATGAGCTAAGCTGTGAGGATCTTTTCTGCAGATTTTGCATATATCAAAATTATTTGGTAAGGCCTATCTGAAAGATGCAAAATCTGTGTTTTCAAGTGGGAAAAACCTATTAAATCACATTTTGCAACGTAGCACCCCATTACAAAACTTTTCCACTTAACTATAACTTGCTTAAAAATGACATATTTATTCAGCCTTCCCAGAAGAAAAGAAAGAAAAAAAAGTATTTGCAAATACTAAAAAAGATAGAATTACTTTGTTATTGTTGTTATCACATTGTAACTACAAGCCTGACCACAATGAGAAGCAAGAATTTAGACTTTTGCATAAACAGCCTCTGGAGATTGCAAGAATCACTTTTAAACTGAAAGATGGAAAAAATCCATTTCTGCAAAATGTATCCTTTCTAAAGCAAGACTCCAGCAAGACAAACTTTAGGATAGTCACACAATGTGGGAATACAGTTAAAGAAATCTGTAGCAAATCGATCTAAAAAATCTGAAGTATTGAGGCCCTTTGACTCCATTTCCATTGACATAATATCTTACATTTATTGGAGGACTAATGCCTTCCATACATTACATTAAAATTTGACCTTCCTTTCTTTTTACTATATTCTTATGTCACTTGTTCTAAAACAAATCTTTCTCCACCATTAAGGAACACAGATGGAATAATGGGCCCATGCCTAGAAACATAAAGTAAAAAAACTGTGAAAATAAAAGGAAATGAGGCAGTTTTTCAAAGGAGTTAAAAATCAAACAGACAGACTTTGTCGTTAAGAATGCTGGAATTTTGTAAGATTAAATCCCACGGTATTACATATTCATCCAGATTTTTTGAGCAATCTGTAGATTCGATACTTCAGCTAAAAGATTATTTATCATTATAAATGTAGATCAAAACCATGTAAGAGTATCATAATAAATGTTAGTGTGCCTCATAACCAAAGTGCAAGTAGGAAAAAAAATCATACATAATTCAATCACAGTCATTCAAATTAAAAACACTAATTGGAGTCTTAATTTCAGTTGCCAAATACCCTCAGCTATGACTTACCTGAATGGGGACTGCACTTGTGCAGCTCTTCTCAGAAAATCCCTGTTAATCAGGACTAAAGAAACAGCTGCAAACATCCAACGGGCTTCATTTTGGTGATGTTTCCTGATGTTTCACTTTGGATCTTCGGTTTTACCAAGTTTCCTAGTGAGAATCATTTTTGTTTTTAAAATCTGGAAATGATTGTGATCATCAAGATGTGAGACACTGGCATCATACTTAGTTTGAGTTTCTCTCTTCCTAATGGACGTTGAAAGACAATGGATGTTTACTGTGAGAATAAGTGCTAACACATCTGGGTTGTTTCTTTCCAGATCCAAACAAACTCACAAAGCAGAAAGAGACTACTGACAGTACCCATTTGGTTTTTGGTCCTTCTGGAAATAGGTCACCTAACTGTGGGATCTGGGATTTAATCGTGGAATATTTCCTTTTTGTTCTGGAAAGAAACAGCCTTCCCCTACCTCAATAAATAAAGAATCTAACTGAATAATTTAGTTTCTCAAAATATTCAAGGGTTCCAAATTCATAATGAAAATACTCAATGTTTTCACTGACTCTTTTTGGGAAGTATCTTATGTAAAGCCAGGATCTGGCTCGCCTTAGAAACTATACAGCCAAAAAAAAAGTAGGAAAGGCAGTGATCTCTGAGAAACTTGCAGCCGCTATTCAGCTGGTGGGGCTTGGAATTGTAAGGGGTGTCGTAAAAGCCAGATAGTCTCTGGGGAAGGCACTGTCAGGTGGAGAAAACAGGGTCTCATTTTCACACTTTCCTCCAAAACTAGCTTCTTTTTTGTTATCATTTACCACCCATTACATGCATATTTTTCAGACAACAGTGTTTCTAGTTTATGTGTAAATACCAGAAAAAAAATGGTGTACTATTAGAAATGGCATTCTCCCTCTTTCACAGGTTTATTGATGCTCATGCAAAAACTTGCAGTTCTATGCTATTTTCTCAGTCATTGTTGTCCAATGAAAAACTTTTGCTCAGTGCAGTCTGAGAACAGAAAGATTTTGGAGCTAATGTTCAAGTTTTTAATGGCTCTGTCAGAGTTCTATTCAAACGAACAGGTGAAACATTAGCCCACACTTAGCCCAACAAGAACCAGAACTCATAATGCTGGCTGCTTGCCTTGTTCATTCTATCCAACATCCAAATTTGCATTTCATTACATTTCACTACTTCTGAAAGTAATGCCTCCTACTTTATTAAGTTGGCCCACAATGTCAGAGGTGGATGTTGGTGGTATGGCAATAGGGGACGAACCTTCCTGCCAATATCCCATTACATGTTGTGGCCCTGTGACAGATGGCAGCAGAGGGGTAGTCTGACAAAATGGTGCCTGACATGGAAGTGCATATGAGGCAAAAGTGTGTCACTGAATTCCTCCAAGGGGAAAAAATGGCACCCGCTGACATTCACTGACACTTGCTGAACATTTCTGGAGACCAAATAGTGGATGTGAGCACAGGGAGGCAATGAATGGTGCATTTCAGCAGCAGTGACAGCAACCGTGGGTCACCTCTGCTGGTGCAGATTGTTAAAAGTGTGGCATGCAGGCTCCTGCTCATTGCTGGTGAAAATGCACAGTTAATGGTCATGCTTATGTTGACAAATAGCATTTGGTAACTGAGAATTTGCTCTCTCAAACAGAGATATTGTGCTCAGTGTGCCAGTTTTAGTTTCCATGGAAATAAATAGGAGGCATTACTTTCAGAGTGACCCACTTACCTTGTATGCAGAAGTATCTGAATGCTGAAAACATATCTTATGAAAGCTGAATTAAAACTCTCACCTCCAGTTGTATGAAATGTCATAGGAATCCTTTCCCTGCCATACCCAGACCTATTGGGAGACCATTTAAACACCGGGGGAAAAGGCAAAAAAATGCTCACAACATGGAAATCATTGACAAGTGCTTTTTTTATCCAATAATAAGAGGAAAACTTAAAATGTGAGCTTCCCGATACTACCCAGAAATATTTGAAGTGCTTGTCATTTCGGGAATACACGTTCAGGCTCTGTCTGGAGAGCTGATTCTCATTTTTAAAAAAAGGGAAGGAAAAGGAGCATGCAGATTGCAGTAGGATAGAAAACATGGCTTCCACAGCCTGCTCTTAATTTAGGAGTGCAAAAGCATCATTTTAAGGACATTTCCTTAAGAGAATAAATATTTACACACGCTTCCAAAAATAGGAACTTAAAATATTTTGAAAAACAGTTATTAGCCTAATTTTTGCCTTTTTTTTTTTTTTTGGAAGCTAAGGGTGAATTCAGTGTTGTGAAGTGTCTGCTCCGAGTCCTCCTTATCTCTGACAATACACCCTAGCATTAAAAACGCACTGCTGTGCTTTCTGTAGGGGGCAGTCTGATCAAAGCTTTTATTTTCCAGTAGGAAAAACACTGGAAAAAAACCCTTTTGCCAAACCAACATGTAGAACATTAATGTTCGATGTCCAAAATGCTTTCAGTGCTGGTTAACTAGAATTATTTTAAAATTTGTCTAGTGGAGTATTCAGAATGAGTCATGTAGAAATGAATATTTATGTTCCTTCTGACCTCAAACATTCATGGCCTTGCACAAGGTCACGTAAGGAGACTGTGGAAAGCTTCCACGTAACTAACTTGATAATTTCTCTCCTTAGTTCAGCAAGCTGTGTATATGATATACACCCCATGGTTTTTGGTGCACTCAGAATCACGTTAAGTTCTCCTAAAATAGATTTTATAACTATTTAATCGTTGATGATTGAAATTGAAAGATGATAACTGAAATTATACAAGGAATGCTGGGGCAGGGAGATGAATTGCAAGGGATAGCATTTTGCTGCTGCTGGGGTTATTTTTAAATCTGGCACCGATTCCGTCACCATTACACATGCTGTTTCTCCCAAAAAGATATCTCAAACGCAGCATAAATTTCCAAGCCCAAAGACTAAGAGGCTTCAGAAAAATAAAATGCAAAAGCAGCTGCTTTGCTTCTTGAAATCTTCCTTGGATCTCCTAAAATTACTTTTCTAGAGCTACTGTGCTTCTGTGTTTTCCAGACAGTTTTCAAAATATTTCTCATGCAGATATAAATGCACATATTAAAGAGTACAATTCAGATCAGGAGGACTGATGAGTCAGTTATATACACAGCAACGTAATGAACAGAATGACAGGAAAAAAGGAAAAGGCATATTTAGGGTTCCTTAAGCTTGAATAAAGGGAATAAAAATCAAACCGAATATTATGTTTCATACAAGGAGTTATTTTGCCACTTTAAAAGGTGGCAAAGGAGGCAGAACTCAGAGTGATGAAATTCCAGTGCCCAAGAACTCCAAACATCTCTGGAATTGTGTGCAGTGCTTAGCAGGAAAATGGAAACATTCAGAGCCCACAACTTGCAAGCATTACAGTATTTTTCAAAAGGCAGCCTAAAACAAAGCTGTCCTGCTGCAGTGTAAATCTTCAGACCTGCATGACTTTGCCTAGAATTGGAATAACAGCAACGCCGGTGGAAAGAATATTTTTGGTACAACAGAACACTATGGAAAATATAATTTTCTTTATATTGATCAGAAAAAAAATCAGGCGGGGGTTAAAAAGGATGGGCAACATCAATTCAGCTGTATTAGCATGGAAGACAAACACAAAAGTCCTTTTTCATTATGAATTTCCAGTTGCTTTGATTACTTGAGGCCAAAGCAATAAACTAGTTTGTTCCTTTTAACTTTGAAATCAGCCTTTAACAGCCAGTAGTACGGAGTTAAACAGGAGCTACTGCTAAAAGGGTGCATTCAGCACAGAACAGAGCCTACCGTTGGAATAAGCAATTAGGTCATAACTTTCTCCATTATTCAAAACAAAAAAGAGAAGATCTTCGGAGAATATGCTGTTGGAACAACTTCAAGATATAATTATACCTAGTTTGCTTGTTTGTTTTCTTCTTTTTTCTTGTTTAAAAAATATATATAAGGATTGGAGTGGGACGATTAGAAAAGGTGTGTTGGAGCAGTCTTCACTCAGTAGCCAGTGGGGAGTGAGGGCAATTTCCTGATCACCCTCCTGAGAGTGGCAGGCACAGATCAGGGTGGGGCTCTATCACTGCTCCCCCCTTCATGCTTGGGGTAGGAAGCCCTCCCTTTTTCTCCCTAGAACGTAACCTGGGAACTTTTATTTCCTGCATAATTGCTCTTTGCCTCCCCCAAGAAAAGATGCAAGCTCAGTGGAAGCATCCCAAATATTGAATTCAAGACGTGGGCCACCAGTTGGCCCTGACCAGTTTGTTATATGGGAGAGTTTCAGTTTCTTGATAAAAGTCCCTCTACAGATGTGAAAAGGATTGGAAGGGAAGGGAAATAAAGGAAGGACCAAATCCTCTCTCAGCAGAAGACCACAGCTAAATTTCTACTCAGCCACAGAAGGGTGAGTTCCAAATGGCTTGTTTTAGGCAAAGCATTTTTATGGCTACAAAAAAATAACAAACTGCAAATATTTAAAATCATGCAAGACACTTCATTTCTATTTAAAGCATTTCTGTTTTCTTATAGTTTCATAGGGCCTGTGGCTATCCACCACGCAGTTACACTCTAACTCTTGTTTGTATTAGTTATACCTCTATCCTACTCAGGGTCTATTAACCTATATCAGCAAAACAACTGCAAAATATTGTGCAATTAATTTACACAAGTGAGATGATTCTCCGATATCATAAAAACTATTAGCTATAATGGTTACAGTAATTACACGAGTAAGACAAACTCAAGGCTTCATCTGGCATCAACTTGTCTAGGAAGAATGTTGCCTGTTGCTTACCTCCCAGAATTCTTTTTTTCTCCCTTGACTTCCTCCTGCCTTCAGCATCAACAAATCCCACATGTCTCCACAAATCCAGAAGATGAAATGCTTGTGCTGCTGTAGGATGCTCCTCTGGATGGCAGTTCTCTGGACAGTCAGGTAGGCATTCCTGAGTTTCCCTTTTTAGAATTCCTTTAAGAAGAGTCCTACAGATTTGTAGACACGAGCACTTTTAGAAAAGCTTTTATATTTATGTATTTAGGAAAATATACTAATCTTCTAAAATTGGATCATTTTACTGCAATGCTTGCTAGGGATTTATCAGATCCATCTTCCAGGAAAATTGTCAGCTCTCAATAACAGCACTTAGTCACTCTTTCACAGCATGACTCCCATCATTGTGAGTAAAGCTAGGAGTTGCCTGTTTGATCCTGCTAAGTTATTAAAGCACGTTACATCAGCTGAACGGTAGTGGGGAAACACTACAAAATGGAAAACTAAGTTAAATGTTTTAATATCCTGAAATAAAGCTTCTAAATCAAACAGAACAACTCAAAATCCAGATCAGCAGTACAGTCACTGCTTATCCATTCTTACCTATTTTCAACATGGAAGAAACAATGCACAGCATAAAATGCTGAAGACCTACCTGAAAAATGAAAGAGTAACATCGTTTTTGTCAGATGCTAAGGAATATGACTTTGTCAATTAATGCTCTTATCTTCCACAGCCTAATTGGGAGCTTGCATGAATAGTTAATGGCAGAGGATGGATAGCAGAGAAGGGCAAGTCAAGATCTGTCACGCTGGGATCACTGGCTGTCAGACAGGCAAGGCAGCGGCTCAACCGCCACCGCTCCCCATGTACGCTGGCTGTGTCTGCCAGGATGGGGGAGCACGTTGGTGCCCTAAGGCAAAATTCTACCCGGCTGATGGAAACACAGATGGGTAGCTTGTGCTTTCTCTAAGACATTTTCATGTCATTAGTGTTAATGAGGCAGTACCCAGCACACCGTGCACGCCTTCACTCAGTCCTGCCCTTTGTGCCTCCTTGGAACATGCCGTTTCAGGCTACTGACCCCGCATGTGCTCTGAAGCTCTATCTCCCCATCCTTAACCCTGAACAGACCCAGCTCTTCAACATGGCTCTCACACAAGCAGCTGGCCTACTAAGAGGCTAATGCAAAATGCTAACATTTTTGTTTCAGGAAGAAACAAAATACATACAGAAAACAAAAAACAAGGGGCAGATTCTGGTTGAGCACTACTGTTGACCAGAGATGTGGAATCTAATCAAAGTGTCTCCAGAGTGAGAAAGAAAGGTAAAACTGGCACAAGGACCTGCAAGCAGTTTGGGAAGATGCTGTCAAAGAACTACATAGTTTGCAGCGTGAACACTGTCTCATGAATGTCTTTGTGGCGCTTTCAGCAGTGACATAAACCTACTGCATCAAGCTGAGATAACGACAAAATAATCACACTTCTTGGTATAGAAAAAAAACACTCAGGTCTTTGCAGGCCACTATAACATTGTTTAGTGCTTGGATGTTGGGTAAAAACAATAGGCTCTTTCTGTTTTTGTGATTAAAGGCATGTTTAATCTCTAGCTTATATGAGGTTTGGTGTTTGTGGACCTTTATTTGATTGGAACGAGAAGAATAATGGGAGTGTTGTAAAATTATTTCAGTGATCTTTTTATTGTTGTATTTTAAAAATATGTATTGTAAGTTCTGTCCTTTATCCAGAATACTTACATCGTTTAGGCATATTCTTGTTCTTAAGAAATATATTATACTTGTTTAAAGGGACTTTAGGATTGATTAACCCAAGTTAATTTTATTAAATGGAGCTGTGATTTGCTGTGTGTATTGCTAAAGGATGTGATTGCGAAGATGATAGTTAAACAACTGGAAGTTGATTGCACATGGAAGTCCATGGAGACTGCATTCTAACATGGATCTGTGCAGTTTTTAAAGATCCCAATGAAGTATTTTGAATGCTGATAAAGCAGAAGATACGAAGATTTAAACAAGTAAATCTTAATAATTAAGTCCAATGAGATGAAAATTAGCCAAGGAGACTTAACGTGACCATGCCACATACCCCTCACTACCAGCTCTATTTTTAAGTTTAAAGGTTTAAAATATTTCTGTTTTTTATCTAGCAGCATCTTATGATAACAGACAGATATTCTCTGAAAGAGAGACCAGAATATAACCGTTGTCTCCTCCTTCCTTTCCTCTGTGCAGGTGAGTGCCTCAAACAGTCAACCCTAGAATCGTGTCCCTTCTTGCTTACTCCCATCTGTCTCAATTTCCTTCCTGTAAGTTCTACTCAGTACTTAAAAAAAAACAACTCATAAGCACCAACACAGAGGACAGAACATCACTGACAGCTTGAAAAGATGAAAGGTCCATCCTTCCAGCTTTATCAGAATCCAGAATTGTAAACTTTTCCTCCAGAGGGTTAAAGGGACTATGTTTGTTTTGTCTTGCACAGGTTTTCCTACATATGAAGATACTTTTCCCTCTTAGTGGGTGTTTAAAACCAGGACAACAGGGAAAGCAGCCCAACTGCTATTTTCTGCCCTAGCATTTGCATTGGGTTTCCAGTATTTGCACAGGGCATGTTTAGACATGTCCAGGTTTTATTTATTTATTTTCGTAAAAAGGGCTTTCCCAGCTCATTTGGAGCAACAGCATTCAGATGTTTCATCAGTTCCGACCTGGGTGGGAAAACAGGTCACTACCTAAACTCTGGGCAGGCCTTTTTATGGCTGGGTTAGATAGATCTCATTAGCATCGTGGATATGATTGATAAAAAAAGTATTTAATACTTTTCTACCAACTGTGCTGCTAGAGGCATGAAGATGATTCAGTTTGGAATACATGAGTGCAAGTTTCATAATGAAGTAACATCCAGCAATAAATGATCAGTTTTTAAGGACAGGTGATGGAAATTTAAAGATTAATGCTTTATAGTTGTTCTAGTAGGTTTAATAAAAATAGCTGAAATAATTTCAAATAATCTAATGCATTAATATTTGCTTCTCGATATACTTCTGGAATTAAATATTACAACAGAATTAATATTAAATTGAATTTTATGTATTAATCAAGGCAAGTCTTTGTTCTACCCGTTATGACTAGATAGCAAGAAAACCTAGGCTGGATGCTGTTTCATTTTAAAGTGTTACAGTACATACAAGTATCTGGTCATTGTCATGAAAGGGATTCTCAAAGTCCCAGCATGCTGCAATCAGGTGCAAGTTTAATTGATAGATGAAGAGCTCACTTGCTCCACAGGTGAGCAGAAGTCATTGTCCATGAGCAAACTAAGAGCACACTCAATGCCTCTGTCAACCACGAAAGAATAACTCCAGTACCATTTGTTCCTAGAGCAAAACCAAGCACGGCCAAGAGGTGCCAAAGATTGGACTCATGAGCTTGGTCTGCTGTTAGTAGCAATGTGCTTGGATAGAGGACTGCACACAAGCAGGGCAACAAAAAGGAGATGTTACGCCTCCCATTTCCCAGACAGAGGATGGGGAGGCTGTCAAAGAAGCTATCTGCTGCTACTCACAGTGAGCGCAGCTGCTTTTAGTAGCCAGACTAAATGCAGAACAGCACTGTGCCACAGAAGTCCCCTAAATGACTTTCTCAGGCAGGGACAGAAAATGAATCCAGCCAGATGGTCGCCAAAGCCACAGCCTTAACTGTAGTTCCCTTCCCACTGCCTTCTTCTCCTTCGGCCTCTATGGAGGCAGCTCACACAGGGTGAGGGGAAAATGGGCTTGGCCGAATGGCTGTCCTGTGGGATTCCTTCTGCATTTGGGTCACTGGAGTGCTCAAAATTCAGCTTCTATCAAATTTATCACCTTCAATCATTCTCTATTAGACCTAGTAGCATTCCCCTAAACTACTGAAAGTCATTTAATACTGATTCCTTTATATTGCACAGTGTGAAGTAACAGATATTACATGTAACTTGCAATTGAAGATATTTGGGTCACATCCCCAGAAGCCAATTAAAAAATAACACATTCCGTGATTTCTTTTGACTATGAAGAAGGACCGGTTCTGCTATCTTACTCACTAGAGGTTACATATACATCTCTGTACATACAGGAGTTACTTATGGAAATAACAGCAGCAGATTGGAGTGATAAGCATTGTAATTTCAGCAATACAGCATCACTGTCACTTTCTGAACTCTGGATGAAAAATACCAAAGAGCCTATTTGTGCCCTTTTATGAAGTAATGAATATATACAATTTCACATTTCACAACTAGAATAGTGCTTGTCAGAATATACACTTTGATTTTTTTGTTAAGTGCAAAATTCACATTTTTGTTTCTGTGCCTTTCAAGCATACAAAACGACTGGGTCCATATGTTGTTCTGAAAGAATCACGCAAAAAGAAATATTTGGGTCCTGGGGGAAGAGGAAGGAAAGTTTCCTCTTTATTATTCCAGGTCTGATCTCTTAGTTGTAAAAAAGACCAGAGTTACAACTGTATCTCCTCTTTGTCCTCTCTTGATAGTTTGCATTTGCATGGGACAGAGAAAGAAACACAATTGTTTCTAATTTGTCTGCTGCTTAGATAAGCCTCGAAGTGGCTGGCAGTAGACATGTGAAGTTTGGTTTTTGTTTGTTTGTTTGTTTGTTTATCTGACTAAATGGCAGTAGAGGAAAATCAGTAGCCACGGGGCCAAAGTAGGCATTTGCTCTGGCTCTTTGCAGTCTGTGGCTGCTGCAGTGTAATGGCTGCCTGACGGTTCCTTCAGGCTGACCACCTCTTGGGCACCATTGCTGCAGTACCTTCTTGGAGACTTTTAGCAACAAGGACATGTGAGAATAGCTGACATGAACATGGATACTGAAGATGCTCTCTTTGTTCCTTCTCTCCCACCTTTCTCTAAGCACTCTAAGCACAGAATGTCCCTTGTATTAAGCTAAGAACTCACATTAATTAAATTTCAAACAACTAATACAATATTTCAATTCCACAATTAAAAAGGAAAACATGTTTGTCATGAACTGACAATCATCAGCTAAATGCTTTGGTTCGTAGGGGAAAGTTCACTTAAATACACTGCACTTGACCAACATTTCTCTTTCTCTACAGTTTAATGTGTTGGTCATAAAACATCCACTAGAAAGGATACAGGTGCTATAGATGATTGCATGTATAGACAGGAATAGGCAGGAGCCTGAACATTCTATTTATTGGCTTGGCTGTTTATCCTTTAGGCTAAGGTCGTATGCATTAACCTAACCACTTCCTAGATTTATTTTAAAAGGATAAATAAAACACATGCCTAGCAATGCTAGAATTTAAATGTTTCCAGGTGTGGTATTCAGTGATCATTCAGCTAGGCCCTGTAAGAAATTTAATTTACTCTGTTTCTGAGAGGCACGATGACTTGCCCAAGCTACCCAATGCAGGGTTAGGAAAGCTAACCTTCAGGAAAGCTTCTCTGATGGCACATCCCAGCGTCCTCCAAAATGAAGGATGCCTGCATGGCTGGCAGCAGAGCAGCTGCCTCCATGTGACACTAGTGCCCCATGTGCTCAGCCTACTGTTATCTCTGTCAACAAGTGTTGCCAGCAGCAGTCCTGCAGCAGAAGGGGAGCCAATGGGACCGGGGTTGGCAAAGACACAGCAAGGGAGACAGGCAGACCTGTTTGCTTTCCCTGAACAGCCCAGCCCTCCTAAGCTGCTCAGCTGTGTAACAGTGATGGCTTAACATCAGTGACCACACTGAAGGCCAGGGACAATAGAAACATGCTGCCGATTGCTCTGTTGAGCTATCTGCAGTACAAAGGTATGTGCTTTCTAAGTACGAGGGTTAGAAAGTAAGAGAAAGAAAAAAGGATCGAGAAAAGGGATCCATATCTGAAGGCAGTGGGAATTACAGCTCATATTGACAGAGCTTTTAATGGATAATTCATTAATCTGTTTTATTTACACTTGTACTAGTCATTTAGAGGTCATTTAACACCTCACTAAATTATACTGTACACAAGAAAATTCATACCAGGGATTATGCCAGCAGGTGATTGCACTCCCAGCCTTGCTGCCAGTCTTATTTGCTTGAAGACAGCTTTCACTAAGTTGGGGTAAGCAGGAGATGTATAACCATCACCATGTGAGTGCCTGAGAAAGAGAGAGGGATGTAGAAAGCACCAAGGGAAAGAATAAGCAATTTTGGAGAAGGCAAAATTATGGGGTCCAAAAAAGCACGAACAATAGTGACTTATTTTCTTTGTATAAATGACTTTTAGACTAATGCACTTCTATCAAGCTCCCTAGAACTGTATTAATTTTCCAGTTCTGCCACCAGCTTCCAATGTACTTTCACAGGCCACTCAGTCTTTGAGCATATATATTATTAGTCTGTAGAAATAAAAATATCATCACCAGAGTCCTCTTGTCCCCAATCCAAACCCCATGATCTTCTGAGAGCAAATCTCTTTTTGAGACTTCAGTATTCTGAAGAGCTCTGAGTGCAGCCTCAAATCACCTCAGCCCCAGCTCACATGTTTGGGGCCCACCCTCCCACACAGCCTGCAGTAGGTCAGGAACAGTACTCAGAGCACACCGCTTTGCCACTTTCAATGTAGTGGACAAAACATCCATCCTCTGAAACAAAATGGATGAAAGTAGGTTGCATTTCCTTAGGTGTGGCTAAGCCACATATAATATAAACAGAGTTCAATTTTCTCTCAGCTTTTCATTTATCCCTAAGAAAAATACAGCCTGGTTATATTTAGCATTCTAACCCAGTCATGAGAAGGGGCACAGGGCAGGGCTTGTGGTTTCTGCAAGCAATCTGCTGATCATGCCATCCTCAGTAAGCCATCCCCTGCACATAGCCATTAATTCCTCGCATAGTGAGTTCTTTGGGTTTGCTTCTCCATACAGATCCGTCAAACTCCTCCTCTTTGTTTACCAACAGAAAGCCATGCCTAGCAGGGCAGCAGTGTGCCTGGCAGGGCTGTCGCTCCCAGATGAGTCCTGCAGGGAGCTGCCCTCCTCCTACACAGCCCTGGGCACACTGAGCCCCTCTACCAGGAGGAACCAAAGGTTTCGCACCTGCCTTGTGTCCCTTACCAGCTCCTCTCCAGCACAACGAGGTCAGATGTAATGGAAACATATTGTCTTCTCCCAGCCAGAGATGTGTCAGAACAGATCCCAGGGCTGGAGTTGCAGGAGGAGCGCACTGCCACCAGGGGACCTTTCCAGGGTAAGCTGGATTGCACCCCTCATTCTGTACCACTTCCACGCCAAAATGTACTTGTGAACATGTACTGCCGTTATTTGAATGTAAAAGTTGCACTAAAATAACAAAAGAGGTTTTGCCTCACCTCAGAGACGCTTCTTACACGCTGAGGTTCCTCAGGCTGCAGCTCCAGAGCAGGGGATTCCCAACTGCCTCTCAGCATGTTTCTGCCAAGGAGGAGCCATCATTGCTGCTGCAGTTTAAGGGATTCACCTGTGAAACCAAAACAAAGCCTCCAGAGAGATTAGAGAACTTCGAGAACAGAATAAAGTGCAGCTGTTTTCCTTTATAGTTCAAGATAAGAATCATATTTTTACTTTCAGGAAATGAGTTTAATTTTTAAGTTGCAAAGAACAGCATGAACATTTTTCTGACCAAAGGCAAACAAAGTATCTTTCTGATGCAGCAGACATGCTGACTATTACAGGTAGTCCCTGAAATCAGTACAGGGCCATCTTAATTTTCTCCCCTGAAGCAAAAGGAACTTTATTATCTGTGGTTAAGATGGAATTTGTTGAAATGGAGCTCAATAACTATTAAATAAACAGGCCAAAAAAATGAATGAATCTAGGGGAATGAGTTGAAATAGTGAGATACATCATGAAATGTGATTAATGACACCAAGGGAAATATAAAATAACATGTTTCCCTGGAAATGTGCTGTAAGTGCACAATGTCTGCACGATATCGTGCATCTGCAGTTCTCTGTCCTGCCACCTAATATCCAAATTGTCTGCCAGTATAAACACAGCTGCTAAATGTCTTCTACAACTGCAAAAATAATGAATCTCCACTTTCTTCCCAACTACTGAAGTATATTTTACAGAGACGAATGCAGTGTTTACCTTCGTTCAACAGAAGATGATGTTGATGCCCAGCATATATGTCTTATTAACACACATTCAAATTCATCATAGATCAAAGGAACAGGATGGCTGTTTTATGGTAACCACGGATGAGCTGAGATTTAATGTTTTTGGCTTGAATAATTCCTCATCTGGTTTCTGCATAGACATTGGCCTACCCTTCAGTGGCAGATCACCATTTTAATTATATTTGACCATTGTGACAGCTTTGCTGTATCTAGCAGGATTGAGAGGAAAGGATAAGAGACCTCCTTTATGTGAACTCCACTTTCCACATTGTGGATTGGCCTGCAGGCTCTGCTGGATAAGTACTGTGATCCATTTCTCCCCAGCCTGGAGACACAGGTCTGCAGCAGCCAGGGGCGTGGGAGACTCCAAGTAACAATTTTCATGTTATAATACTAGTCTGGACTATAAGAAGTAATTTAAGATAATTTACTGTGCTGCATTTACTCGAACAATTTCTATTCAGAACATGTAACTGAGGAAAACCCAAGTAAAATGGAAAATGATGGTCAGGATTTTCAAACACTGCACTTTGTTTGGTCTTTGCCTAGATGGAGAGAGCGTAACTGAAGGTAGGGGAGTAGGACAGGAGGAGAAATAAAGAAAAAAAGGGAGAAATAATGCTCTATAACCTTAGGAAGAGTATCAGTCTATTTATATGCTTCCTGGAATGCTCAGAACATTTAGTCTTACTGGCCACAAGAAACCACTTCTGTTGTGCAAAAGGTTTCACACATGAACTTAAGTGAAGTTGTTTTTTCAAGGCACAGTGGGAAGGAAAAAAAAATACCCAATAGCTTTGTGAACAATGGAGAGAAATTGGCCTGTTGACCTGGTAAAAAACATTCTGAATTTAAAGAAACAAAATAAAACAAACAAACAAAAAAAACCAACAACAAGGAAAACAGTCATCCACCACAACCTCCTTCAGATTATTCTCTTGAAAGTCACCTCTTCTGTTACAAGGAAAGAAAATTGCCACCTAAACATGCTTAGGTATGTAAGCAAAGTACAATTACTGCTCTAGAATAGTGAAAAAACTGCACGCACTTTTTTTTGTCAGCCTGTCTCTCACAATCTATACCCATTTTTATCTTACCTATCCACCAACTCTTCCACTTGGGATCCTGTGGGGAAAGGAATATGCCTTTCTTTTGACTCGTACATGAACTAGCAGAAGCCCGCTTTTCTCCTGGCCATAATAGCAATCCCAAAGAATTATGACAAATGGTGTTTTGTTTTGTTTCATCTCCCTAACAAAAAGCAAGACAGATACTGAAGTACTCCCTTTGAGCATTATAGCTGGAAGAAAAACTGAAGTTGAACATAAACTTCCTTGCTGCTAAACTGAAATTCACAGTTGGTTCTAGGAACCCAGCTCTCTGAGTTAGGCGTGAGTTTGAACACTAAGCCTTTGCATTTTTGCTCAGCAGCTTCATATTTTTAAGTAAAGGTTAAAGCTGAAACTAATAGTTGCTCCTGCTGAGAAGCTGTGTTTGCATGCTGTTCTCATCCTCAGGGCCAGCCCAGAGGAACAAACCTCAGCAAGCATGTGGCTCTGCTCCTCCAATGCATCAAGGCTCTGGATGCTGCCACGCTGGGGTGCAATGAGGTCGTGGTGCCAGGTACAGCTGTCGATTGTGCTACAGTAAAGGCAGGCTAATGCCTTCCAAGCCTGAGGATTTATGCTAGCCCATATTTATTCTGGCATAAACCACTACAGCAGCAATATGGGCAGAGGCGGGCACAAAATAGAGCAAGAAGACACATGCTGGGAGAGTGTCTGATGTGATGCCCCAGAAGCACACAGGTGAGGGACTGGGGATGAACGGTGTGTGGGGGTGAGTCCTGCCTTACAGACTGCCTGGGGAAACCACATCTGACAAGTATGCACCTATCAATTAGGAGGGAGAATTGAGCTCTTCTCCCTTCTCATGAGGGCAGGGCATTGTATCATAAAAGAAGTGGGGATGATTGTCAGCCTTTATCCACTATACATTTCCCTTATTCATCCAGTTAATTTTCAGAACAACCAAGTCTCCTGCAGTTACAGATCTGGTAAAACATATAGCTTTGCACAAGATCAGAAAAGCATGACTGCAAGCTGTCAGGGTGACAAAGGAGGCTTGGAAGAGGGCTCAGGTCACTGGGAAGTCATTCACTTACTATGAAAAGCTGTTGGACCACTCTGAGTAAAAGCTTGCCAAAATGTGCTGGGAAATATGAGGTTGCCCAGACCTTACAAGAGAATGGTGTGTGCACATCCCTGCAGTGCTGGTAGGAGCTGCCCGTGGGCCCTGCCCTGAGATGGCTGTGCCTGGGGGAGTTTAAAGAGCTGTACAGAGAAAACCAAACCCCGCAGAGATCACAATCTATTTCCCCAGAAAGGCTGGGGGGGGGGGAGAACTAAAAAAGAGAAGCAGTTTTTAACACAACTGTCTTCTTCCTGCCGTAACAATGTCTTTTGCATTGCCAGCAAAATAAATCCAAATTGTCACCACAAACACACACCTCTCAGGAAGTCTGCTTTCACTGCTGGCTTCAAACATTTGCCAGATTTTTGCAGTGCTGAATTAATTCCTGCCTTGAATCTCGGGGTCACAGTGACTCACCGCCCGGTGTGCGGCACAGGGCCGCGCTCAGTCCCATCCCACCCTCCCGGGCTGTGCGTGCAGCTCCTTCCTCTGCAGCCGCCCATCTTTCTCACACAGGCTCTCAACATTCAGAAGAAGAAAAGTGTTGGTAGGACACCTTTCACAATAATAAATACGAATTGCAGCGCTTCTGTGAATTTAGGTCAATGCATCACCCTTAGAGCGCATTATAAATTCATCAGAATCACAGCCTGAAGAAATTTTTTTTCTTTGGCATCAGCTGCTTTTAGCTATGCCACAGATCTTTAGCGGAATTTAAACTCCAGATTAAGTATTGATTGGGTTTAAATAAATTATAATATGTTGTAACCAGAAAGCTGGGCCGCGACTGGAGCAGACGGTTTCCCATTTTACCTCCCTTCCCACTTCAAATATTAACACGTTTATTCACTGCATTGTGACTGTAACAAACAACCAATTCAAAACAGTATAACACTGAAGTAAATACTAATTGAAGCAGCACCTTCAGCTACTTGACATATGAATGAATAGAAATTATAAAGCACGCACGGAATAAATACATTAACTTAAAGGATTATGTGAACAGGAATAATTCCTAAAGAACTAGCTACGAGGGAAAAGTAAACCACAAACTGCAGCTTCTGTTAACGTTTGATTCAATTTCCGATACACTATTCCCTTTTTTAAGGCTCAAAAACATTTCCATAATGATGCCTACCAACAAACTCTAACAGAATGATACACTTTTGTATCGCGTTCAGTCGCATCAGCTGCTGGTGCATTCAGCACGTTATTTCTGGACCACTAACAGATGAGCGTGTCCTTCTAAACTATATTTAATGGGAACAGAAAATTCTCAAGAGCAGGTATTCAAAATGTAACCAAGATATCAGTAGCAAAGCTGGCTGAGGAACAAAACAGGCCCAAACTTTACAGATAAGAAAACAACAACTATGCGCTATACTGCTAAAGAGGACAAGAGGACACATAAGGACATATAGTTTTGTGTTTGACCTATTTTGGTTGATTTAATTTTCAGATTCTGTAAGCCAAGCTCCAGTGAGTTCCCGAGGACAAAATTCTAACTGGCATTTTAGTGTGAGTCAAACCTCACACAAAAAGTGCTTTGTGCATCAAGATAACATTAGGAGCTGTCTAGCTGCACGTACCAAAGGGCCAGTACGAACAAAGCAAAACAGAGCTGTAATGGACTTCTAATAGCAATAATACTTGCACTTCTGTAGTTTGTTCCAGATGGAGATCTCTGAGTGCTTTGCAGGGCATAACAAGCCTATTAGCTGGAAACTCCAGCAGAAAATGATTATCACAGTTTTACTGATGAAGAAACTGAGGCACAGAGAAGTTAATGCTCTCTGTAAGATCATGCAGCCACCAGGATGCCAGTGCATTGTCTGAGACCCCAGGCTATTTGTCAGACCCCTACAAAGGCACTAATTCCATACTCCAAACAAACCACCTGCCAGCCAAGTTGTAAGTTTGATTCATATTTCCCCAGCTTTGCAAACAATAAAATGCATCTTTTCATTTAGAGGTAGCTTATTTCCTGTTGGCGTTCCTACCAAGATGATGACAGGAACATTCATTCTTTTAATGAAAATGCAGACGGTTTGGGGTATGAGAGCATTTCAGATAAAGCCCACAATTTGGAAAGAGTGACTGAAATTGCATATATCACCATATTGCATCTGGACATACAATGTGACAAACTTTATTCCAGCTGACATGGTGAGCAATTGCCAGTTTTAGGAGGCATCCTTAGAATTTTACCAGCAATATTCTCTTCAGACTGTACACACCCTGTTCTTCTTTTGACTCCTAAGTCATTCACTGTGAATAGAAGTGGCAAGCTTTGAATTTGACTCTTTTTTTTTCCTAGTTGCCAGTGAGCAGCTGTGATATTTACAGCTTTCTTTGCATTCTCTGCTAAGGAAGATGTGATTGCTTTATTCTGAAAAATATAATGAATGATTTTTCCAAACATCTCTTTTTCTACTTAGATATTGCACTGCACTTAGAATGAGCCAGCCCTCCTTTGAGGCATTAGTAAAACCAAGAGGCAATGGAGTTACATTTTGCAGTGCTGTACACTTCCACCTGCCTACATCCAACTTAACTACCACTGAAATCTTCTTGGGATTTAACCCCAGGGAAGCCAAACTTCTGTCTGGCCAAGCAGGGGTTCTAGAAGTGCACTGCCTCAGGGGTGTATCCAAAAGCCTTCAGAGATTAGCACAGAAATGCCACAAAGCCTAGCATTTAGCCTAAGCCCCATCTGCAAGTAGGACTGTGTGTGCAGTTGCCATATGTATAGCCCTGGGTGACACCGAGAAGCAATGGTAGAGGAATGAGGGACTGAGTTCAAACATCAGGAAGTAACAAGAGAGAATAACAGTTCTACCTGCTATACTGTGAGAAGTAGTAGGAATTTGCCATTTCAACAGAGTTCCTTTAATCCAAATTGCTGCCCAGAGATATGTGGGACCTTCTCATGGCCTAGATCATGTGTCCAACCCGCTAGTCTTGTGTGTTTGTTTCCCTTTTAAAATGTTTTACTAAAAAAAATAATAAAAATAATTTTTGTTACATATTTTATTTTATATGCAGCCCAAGATGTGTGTATGCAGCCCATATATGTGAAAACACTCAGTAAGAGAAAGCAAAAGGAATCGTTAACAGCCCTTGCAGTGCTAACCCTCAGTGGGGTAAAGAAGACTACGAGTTCTGTGTTTTTACAGCATGAGTGTTTTAGTGATTCTAAATGTGGTGACCTATTGCTATGAAACCTTTAGGTTTTTGAAAGGAAAATTCAGCAGCACAGCACATCCCCTTCTCTGCTCTCCTGCTCTTTAGGGGAATAACAACATTCTGCATTTTTGCAT
Source organism: Gallus gallus (assembly GCF_016699485.2). Lineage (NCBI taxonomy): Eukaryota > Metazoa > Chordata > Aves > Galliformes > Phasianidae > Gallus > Gallus gallus. Next base: position 1,823,991 of record NC_052539.1, read on the forward strand.
AGAGAACTGCTATAATGCACAGACTCAGTCCATAGAGTGGTCACTACAACATCCACACCTGATACACTAAAAGTGATGTACGCATTTATGATGCTTATGTGGTGCCTCTGTTCTTAAGTCCTCTTGCTTTCTCATCTCGTGAAAGCCAAACCAATTTTATATTTATAAAACAAAGAGCAGCCACCAAGGCCTTGACATCTCAGCATTAGCCCATATTTGATAGACTTCTGCAGATACTGCTGTACAAACGCAAGAGCTATGTGATGACGGCTAGCTGCATTTGAAAATTCTTTAGCCCAAAAGCCTGGCAAGAATCTGAGACGAAGTGTTAAAGCAACCTGACAGAAATCCCCTGCAGCGTTTAAGAAAAAACTCCAGCCCTCCCTCTTCCCATCTAAACCCTGAAACAAGGTCAATGCACTAAAAGGCTCTGAAAGTAATTTTTTATAAATAAATATCCTGGGGAATTAGTGAAGCAAGTCACATCCCTAAAATAAAGGTAGTTATTTGTATGTAAGCATTTCCTTTACATGCTGGGGGGTAGCACACATCAGCCAATGTGAGATTAAATGCAGATCTGATTGCATGCTATAGACGAAAGTAGTATTTTTTCTCAGGAAGAAAACTGAGATGAGAAGCTTGAATTAGTGAATTGTTTAAATATAAACCTAATACTAAGTCTGTAAACAGTCCTACCTCTTCCAGCATGCTGGTGTTGCAGACCCCTGAACCAGCAGTTGTAGTCCTAACAAGCAAAGTCAGTGCTGCAGCAGTAAATACAGGAGTCTACCAAATAGGAGCAGATGCTGAGATGTCAAGACTTGGTGGCTGCCCTGCTCCCCAGATTCAGGCTCCCTGACATTCACCTCTGGTTGCCTCCTGTCAGTTGTAGAAAATGTCCCTTTCACCCAGCTGATCAGCTTTGCTGCACAGTAACAATTCCTTTTCTTTCAAAAGGAACCAAAGTTTCAATCTCTTCTGACTGCAGTCAATAGCAACCGTTCCTTTGGTCAACAGAGTATGACTTATGACACAAACATTCACTGTAAACCTAACTAAAGCAAGCAATGAAGGGAATTTTCTGGGGAAAAGGGTTCTTTTGGAAAGGATGTAAAAATTCAGAGAATTTACATATTATTTAGTGACATCACTTCCAGGCTTGCACCTAGCTTAGAATGGCTTTCTGAATATTATTTCAACCCTTTCTTCCCCCACTTTAACTTTACATAGAGTCATTTCTTATACAGATTTCATTTGCTTAAAGGAGAAGAGTATGGAGTAAAGGGAATCATTAAGGCACAAATCCACTTATCTCTACTGTGTCTGTGATGTTGCTCCCTGAGCAGCAGTAATCTCTTACACTCTGGAAACTTGCACAGGTTTCTCACAGGAGAAGCACAGCATCTGAACCAGTGTGAGCACAGTAGTTGACAACTGAAAGAAATATATGAAAGCAAAAGTCAAAACTGAAGTCCAAATCAAAACCTTTGAATTTCTCTTCCGTGAGAATATCAAGTAATCATTCAATTGGCGAAGATATTCAGGCCTTCCTATTTTGGAGGTTATTTCCTAAGGTTTAAAATGCAACTAAAAAGCTTAGAATTCTATATTAGCACAGCCTGATCTTCAATATTGCTTATCACTGCCTGCCACGCAGCTGGCTTGCTCTCTCTCTTTGAAAGTCTCAGACTTTTTGCAGAGAAATTATGTTCCTAACATATGATGAGCATCATAATGTTATAATCATTTTCAGAGCTACTGTGTACGTTATTAATTGTGTACATGATTCTCTTGACTGACTCCATTGCACATGCTGAGATTAGTGGTTACCAAGACATCATTATAAATTATAAGGTAAGATGAATGAGGCCAGCTTTGTATTTCTGGCTTGGTGAAGGTGTTGATAGCTTGTACTGAATGGAAATTCTTGTAAAAAAGTGAAGTTGGAAAATATTCTTTTTCCTGAACTGTTAGAATGACAAATACTAAATAAACATCTGCAAGTGAAATGGCTCCCTGCTGCCCAGCAACTACTTTCCTGAACACCTAAGAATGCAGCCATGAATGCAGCCAAGTTTAGGTATGTTATCCAGAGCAAGGAGGAAATGCACAAAGCTGTGATCACTTCATAGTTTTTGAAGTGTATTCTTTTAAATTGCAAGCAGGAAGGTCTCTAACTATCCAGCAGTCCCAGTTCAGAAGATATTTGCCTGGATATTTTAAGTAGACGTTACCAAATCACTCAAAGTTACTAAAACAAAACAAAACAAAAAAACACCAAATTCAGAAAAATTGGAGTTGGACTCGATGATCTCCAGAGGTCCCTTCTAATCCCTATGACTCTATGAAAGTATTTAGCAGAAAAGGAGATGTATGTACACAAACGAGCGAACTGCATGAGGAAGAGAATAAAATCCCCATTTTGTTGTCTCTCCACAGCAGTTTGAGCACACTGGGAGTTGACTTAAGAGCTAATACAGATTTTAAGTACTGTGAATAGTGGCAGCCAAAAAATAGGAAGTAGATGCATCTGGCCAATTTAAAAAGTACAAACAAGGACTGCAGAACACTTATATACACATACAACCCTGCTTCTTATCTTGGCTATAATCATGACTGTCTCCAGTATGTAGGCAAGAAGCTGCTGGGCACCCTATTTTAGCTCTTTAGAAGAGCCAACAGGTCAAGTTACAAAAAAACTGGGATTCTTTTCTGTATAAAATATACAAGCATTTTCTTATTTCATCTATGAAATGAAATGTTATTTACTGTCAATTTCTAAGGCACTTCATATCATAAAACCTAAATCCTTGATCCTAGTGGGAATTTTAAGAGCAAGCGTTTTCTGGGTTTTTTTTCCATGGTTGCTTTGCTTGTTTTATTTTTAATAATGTTACCCATTAAATGTTTTAACTATGGCTTCAGGAATTTAAGGAAGTCTCACTTTTGAATATCTCCATCTCTATTTGTTAAATGTTATTTCATTTTTTGAGCTACGCTAAATGAATGAAACTGTTTTAATGGGATATGCAACTGATACACAAATAGCATCCCATGCTGATGCTTTAGCATCGAATAAGCTAAACTGCGGCCATTTTTTCCATAAAACCTTTTTGCATTTTTTCATTTCCATGATTTTTATATAAAACCAGGAGCGAGTTGATTGAGTTCCAGATGTAGTGCTGTAGTGGTTAGAAAAAGATGCCACTTATGCACTTTTACCTTAGCAGTATCAATTCCCATCCACTGCCCATTAGGGTCTATCAGAAATCCCCACGTATGCCACATGTGAGCAGGGCCACAGGCTGCAGGACAGAAGTCACTGATGGGGGATCAGAGCCTGCCAAGGCACTGTGCATATTTTGCAGAACTGTTTGAGATTACGTTCTGTATCAGGGCGTTCTTGAAACCAATCTTACTGATAAAGGCGCAGCATTCTCCAGCCTTTCCTGAGTGGTTTCAATTTGAAGACTATTTTCTTCTTTTTCTAAGTAAAATGCCTGTACAGATTTTATATTCAGATAGAGCATGGAGAAAAAAGTATTGTTTCTATTTTATCGATTTCTAATTTTAGGTCTTTTCACATTTGGTTTGTTAGGCATAACTAGGTCAACATTTTCATTCTTTCAGGTTGAAAATCCTGTCTGAAGAAAAGCAAAGCTACTTGTCATGAAGCAAAGCAAATGGTTGTGAATAATTTATAAGAAAGTAAAAATATTCTGCTTTTGAGATTTTAACAGGAGAACAACCTCAAGTTATGAATTATTATAATTACACTGAAATATGCTCTCCATCTTCTTATTCCTTTGCTGTAATCACTGCAACAATGCTTTTTGCTCGAGTGGCTAGCAGCCTCCTGAGCAGTGCAAACAGGGATGCTCCAGGCCCATGGCCAGTGCCCTCCAGACCATAATTTAGCTGTGATTACAACTCTGCTTCACACCTGCATCAATGGGTTTATTAAGATTCTCGCAGGTTTCTCACGCTATAGAAGGTAACAGGTAGGTATGTGTTAAGGGTCTGGTGGGATGTGAGGTGACAACTGCAGCGTGGCCGGGGCTCCAGAAGTAAAAATGGTGCTCACAGGAAATCTGGGCTTAGCAGTGAGGCAGCACGTAGAGGTGTGCAAACTCACTGCTCAGGTACAAAGCAACACTGATATTAGGTAGGCGGGTAAACTGCTGGCATGTGTTCAGTCCCGGCACCTGAAGCCAGTGTTCAGAGAGATCTGCTGTTCTAAATAAGGCTTTTCTCTGTATTGAGACGGTACATTTGAGAAATACAGTACAGTTAAGAGAGCAGTAAGATTACAGCAACTTGATTAGGTGAAAGTTCAGTGTCACTAATGCTCATATTAAAATGTCTGCAACAAATATGTCAATTCTCTGTAGTTGCAAGGGAAGATGAATTATTTAATATTAAAGTCTGTCACTTTCTTTAAAATTTTTCAAATGCTTTCTACAGTACAGCACATACAGTGTACTAATGCTGGCATAAACCACCATGACTCCCAGCACCTTTTTCACTTTTGATTTTTAGGGTGAACATTTGGAAGTACAAAGGAAATAACTAAAATGTGGGAATGGATGTGCACACAAAACAGCTTCTGTATATAAATCAATATAATTTGTTGCAGTTGCTATTCAAATCATAAAGCTTATTCTATGATTCATATGTCTTTGTGCGACAATCTCTTACATTTCTGACACACACCGATATCAAACTGAAAAGAAAGGGAAAGGGTGGGGAGTCCACAGGTCCTTATCAACAAGACTGATTCCAGCCGTCTGCACGTGCAAGATTTTAGCAGTACATTCAATATTTTCACGTAAGGTGTGGTCAGCTACACTGAGATTATTGTTGCCAGTGTGCTTCCACAGGAGGTACCCCAACTGCCCAGAGGAGCATGCAGTACCTCCTGCTCATCTTTGTTGCCATGTCGCTGATCAGTGACACTGGTGATTGCCTCAATCTTGAAGGAACCTGAACATTTCCTCTTCAGCCTTAGCCCTGGCTCAGCCTTAGCACAGTATATCTTAATCTTAATATGAACTTCTACCTACCATTGCCCTGTCTACATAAACATCCAAATTCCTGACTGACATGTTTCCTATCGTTGTCCCTTATTTTCCACTGAGTGATAAAAAAAAAAAGTCCTTTGACTAAAAACAGGTGATGAAGTTAACATTCACTTTGAAGAGGGAGACCTAACTAACAGAGCAGGGAGCCCAGGCTTGCTGGAAACAGTCCTGCTTTAGATTTGGGGTTTTTTAGGGCAACTCATAACTTAAAGTAGACTTCCTCAAATTTTAGACTTAAAATAAAATAACTGAACAAATTCTGAGCATCCCATCTGATTGGCCCCAGACATACTGAGTGCCAAGCGTGCATACTATCTTTTTGTGTTTTTTATACTAGACTTATACTTTATCGGTCAATATGATAAGAATATGAAGTTTGGATATTACAAAGCTTCTTCTAAATTGGAAAAAAAAAAAAAAAAAAGTAGTCTTTCTCATGGAATGCCACAGGGTTATTAGAGCAGTTCCAAGTAAATTTCAGATTAATGTCATGGTGACTTCCCTTGCAGAAGGCAGACTGGCTATCATCTCACATCTGTGTGCCATCAAACTGTCTTCCTTCTTCCACAGCTCAACATTTCCATAAGGATCATGAAAAACATTACTGGATTAACCATTCTATGCATACAACACACTGTGACATACCATAGATGGAGTTCAAAATTACTCTTCATTCAATTCCTTCACGTGATGTGGCAAAAGGAACCACATTTGCTCTGGCTGCCTGCACCTTTAAGGAATTCCTATCAATTTGACCTTGCCTGACCTTTTGTTCCTGGTCACCAATTAAATTTCTCTCAGCTTCTCAGTCTTAACCAATCTTGCTCAATTTGCACCTTTCTCTTTGCTACCTACAAGCTTGAACCAAAGCTTCCATGCTTTTCACCAGTTTCATTCTTGCATAATTAGGCAATTTATATCCATACCATCTTGAAGTGTAAAAGAAAGATATACTCAGATTTTTCCACTCAAAATAATATGCTGAAATTAAAGTATTGGAGTTTACTAATGACATTTGCACTGAGAATTAAAAGTAAAATGCCCCAAGTAGCCCGATCTTTGCTGATATCCAACATACGGCTTGGCCACAGGATTATAAGGACTGCATTTGCTGAATGTTCTCTAAGGAGCTCTTCCCTCAGCTAAAAGCAGCCTTTGGGATGGGTGCTGAACACCCTCTGTGTGAGTTTTTAAAGCTCCCTCTGTGATTTTGATACCCAATTTTATTAACTTTAGCAAGAACTATGCTTGCTAATCCTGAAGGTAGACCAGCAAATCTTTGTCTATATGCAGGTGCTTCAGAGATTAGAATGCTATCCACTCACATTTAGCTGCTACTATCAATAGAAGGAAGGCAAAAAGACAGCAGAAAAGAGAGACAGATAGGCTCGGATTAACACAGACCATACATCTCCCATGTGCTTTTTCCTTTTATGAACAAGAAGAATTCAAACTCTTCTCCTTTTTGTGAAGTTCCAGAGCCTAAACACCAGGCAGCTTTTAACAAATTGTAGCCTGAGAATACAGCACAACAAGGTGTGGAGGGATACTGGTCCCTTGTCTCCTTCCAGGGATCACTGTCTTGTTCTACTTTCAAGCAATTTATTTCTACCTGGAGATTTTCCTACAAACAGAACTTAGTCCTGCAGGAAATGTGTAAGACCCTACTCATATTATCTTTGGATATTCAGTGGTATTTGGAGAAGTTGTTTCATAGTTGATAGCTGTTGATCTCACTCACCTCTCTTACATGGTGAAGACCTTCTGAAGATGAGTATTTACCTTTTTAGTAGATGTTATTCCAATTGCACCACGTTACAAGTCATTTCCTTCTTAGCAATAGATGGGGGAGACAAAGGGGATCTATTCTATAACAATAACTGCAATTTCTTATTTTTTTTTTGAATTGTGGATTTTTCAATGCTTTTTTCAAAGAAAAATCCTTAGCTTTTCACATCTGGAAATGTTTTCACATGGGCAGGTGGCTGTTACACTGAACAACTGAATCCTATTGCAGAGACCACTGAGAGCTGCCAATTTAAAATAAGGGCTGTCTGAGAAACTAAGGGAAAACAGAACATCTTATAAATTAAAATGAGAAGTTATTTATACAGTCTAATAGAGAGTAATGAAATCTATGATTTCTCTATATTTTGAGGTGAAGAAAAACATCAAAGGCAAAAGTCTTGGTTTTACAAAGACCTTTCAATGCCACTTAAAAAAAAATTAAGATGGTAAGACATGTATATGCATTAATGTTCTCTCATGGAAAGAAGACATCCATGTTACATGAAAATTAAGTCCAGAAAGCTTATGGTTTGATGCAAGATTTATTGCCACTGTAGACAAAGAATTCCCAGAACATCCTGTCTTTGTCAGAAAATGTTCTAGAGAAAGCTTGGTGCTGTCTCTTTTCCTCCGTACCTGCTCTTCCAGGACTGAACTGTTACCTGGCTTTCAATGGTCCAGTTTAGGACTTTGTTTCCTTTATTTAAATTAAAATAGTGCAGTGACTCATACAGTGATCTTTATTTATTTATTTATTTATTGGAGGAGGGCCTAAAATGAGACAGTCTGACTCTCCGCAGCCTTGCAGCGAATGTAGTGATTCACCAGTAAAAAAAGCTGGCAGACGACTGTGAGTTTGTGGGAAGGTCCAGTTCAACATCCTTTGCAAAAGTACAAAGGGCCAAACATGATATAAAACAGCAAGGAGATGATATATTTGCCATGATAAATAACTTGCCTCAGTGTAGCCATATATTTGGGCAATTAGTGAGAAGGCAATATATAAAATAATTTATGCTGGTAGATCTTAGGCTAATAGGATTGCTGACAATTTTTCTTTATTTTGTCTGAAGTAGCTTTTATTATGGCAGATATTAATATCTGTACTGTAAGAATGTGGCAGTTTTCTACTATGGGTAAAGAAATAGAAAAACTCAGTACGTCATGAACAGAAACAAAGAAAATTTGTGGTAAGATCAGTTTTCTTTGAATAAGTTTTTCCAAACTGCATATGGAAAACCACATGAAAAAGGACATATGCATGCATTTGAAGAAAACTGCCTTTGCCTTCTGTAATGCCAATTAGACTGGAGACATATCTGTTTTCTATGGGACAGAGTGTGTCTTTGTGACCAGGGTAGGAAAGAAGAGGGAGGTTGGAGATTGCCCTCAGCAGAAACTTAACATTTATTCCTGTCAGTGATGAGAGAAGTACTTGAACCGCAGTGTTTCACAAAGGAAGAAAAAAGAACCTGATAGGAAAAGGCTCTGAACCTCCTTGGATGACAAACCACCCCCAAGAAGACAAGGCTGGGGAATGTAGGAGCAAACAATGAATGAACAACATTTAGTACTATTGCAAAGGGAGTCAAGACAGTCACTAAAGAATTTTCAGCCATGTACAGATGGAACAAGGAAAGCAGAGGTATCACTAGGCATTTAAGAATAAGTTTGAAAGATGGACTAGACTTAGAGCTGAATAAAAACATAAAAGCCCAAAGTTATGAGGACACAAATGAGATAAAGATCTCCACTGATTTAGCAGAGAAATCTTATACTGTATCATGCCATCCAACTACCTGAGCTCTAATTTGCTTGACAATGGAATTATAAAAGATGAGACCCTTCCGATTAAGGTATTTGAGGATGGTGCCACATGAGAAATAATGAGTGCAGTTGAGAAGAAGAGTTCAAGGGGATGGATAGGAAGGAAGGAGGCACAAATTTGTTATGCAGAAAACAGAACTGCTGGACAGGGGCTCCCTAGGAGCTGGGCTTCCCCAAGGACCACTGTGGGAACAGATGCTGTCTCATGTTTCCAGTAATGGTTGTCATAGAGAAGAGAGAAGTACGTTAATGAAATTTAATGATGGCATCAAGGAGATATGAACTGTAAATTTAGAAGGTAGTCCAAATATCATGGAGGAAACTGTAGGTGATAATGAAATAAACCTAATAGGAAGAGAGAAATTCAACAGGAGAAAAGTAAAAAGGGAATGACAACACTGTTGGCAGAGAGCCTTTCAATCTAAAATGACAGAGGAGGAAAAGGACGGGGGATGGGATGAGGAGAGCACAGTCAAACACCCTGGTAATTCATCTGTGAAAGGACAAATGCAGTCACAGTGTGTAAATATTTCCAATGATAAGTAAAACCAATGACATACAGTTCTAGTCACTCACTCAGAAAAACTGTGTTAAAGTATATGACAAATGAGCGGTATGGAAACTACGCTTATTTTACTAAGTAAAAGAGAAACAGCACTATCTTCAAAAAGAAGTTCCATAGTAAGCACATCTGTTAGAGCACATATCCCAGTTTCTGTTTTCCAACAGAGCTGATTTTTTTGCATGCATTCCTTAAGGACCTGCTCCACCTTGCTCAGCTCTTGGAGAGTGACTCACTGCAGCCTCTCATTTCCAAGGTGCTGCCCTATCCTTTATGCTGAACCACCAACCCACGTTCCTCAGACATGCAGAGAAAGAGAGTCCAGTAAGCACACCTCCGCCTGATTCCTAGCTTTGGTTCGAGGAAGAGCAGCAAACTGCTGCACTATGAACCACAAGGCTTTTACTTAGGTAGACCCTTGGGAACAGCTCTGCTTTCTCAGCACGCCTCAGGGTGGGAAGCAGATTCTGCAGTTAACTGAGTGCATTCCAGGTGAATGAACTATCACGTACTGAATTTGAGAGCTTCGGTTGGCACGCACGCTTATTCACCTCCATCATTAGATTTAAATAACAAGGCAGCAAATGAGCATCCTTCCCATAACAAAGCGGTCAAAGAAACATCTCTGCAGTAGAGCAGTGACAAGGAAGTGGAAAGGGAAAAAAATCCTCATCTGTGACACTGAGCTGCGTGTCTGATCACTCCATCCTGTAATTGGCCCCTCATCAGTACGTAGAGACACTTCACAGCAACCGTCTGCTTAATTTGGCTACCTATGTGCACTCACCAGCTCAGAAAACTGCACCCTGCTTCAAGAGTCAGTTCTAAATCAAACGACCACCTGCTGGTTGCGTGCCTGCTCCTGTGTACTCACTTTCCACTGGACAGCGAGTAGCTGTGCTGGCCACGAGGGACAGAGCAGCAGGAAGCAGCAGCAGCTAGGGGACTGCAGGGCGCAGTCAGCCTGGTGCCCTCCTTATCTCAAGTCGGATGCTCCATGGGACCACACTGATACAGATAATCCTTTAACTCATTTCAGAGCTGCTCAACAGGCAAGAGCCTGTTTTCAGCTCCCACAAAAAAAAAAAAAGGGACTCCATTCATGAAGATGGTACAAAAATAAAGTGATTTTTTTCTGTTATTTCCGTTACGCTCACATGCTTGTCCATGCATTCACAGGTTATAGAGCTTGTGACTGTTTCTTTTCTTTCTTCCATCATTAATCTCTAAGCAGTGAATCTATGTGCAGGCGATCCCGCATAAGACAGAGCCAGCGGGAGACAAAATGAGGCAAAGAGGATTGCATTTGACAGAGCTGTTTAAATAAATTGTTAATTTTCTTAGAATACCGGGGGACCTGTCTGTAGCTCCAAATCTCCATAGCTTGTAATCTTATGAGCCATCTGTCTCCCTGTATGCTAGAGCAGGCTGTGGACTTGGGAGGATGATGAAATATTAGGATGTAAATATTGAGGGGGTGGCAGATTATTGCAATATCTAATCCTGCATCTTGCAAGATGATGGGTTCCCTAACCTCCCACTGCAGGAAGGGAATATGGGTGTTCAGCAGCATCAAGGTCAGAGCTCTGAAATACACATAAATTTGGCAAAATGGATCAATTTTACTGTTAGATATGTGGGTTTATTTTTATTGTATTTTAACCATTTTAAAAAAATGGTTTATGTTGCCTTCTGTAATAGCAGACACAAAAAACATCCCACTCAATCTATTGACCTTTAAAGCATGCTGCAAAACTGTGTTTTCACTTGGCTTTGCAGAGGACAGAGGCTGGGTTAAAACTAACCAGTGCCTATTCATTTTTTATAGGAGGGATGTCTTGGTTGAAAAGCTCATATCTTCTCAGTGGATTAAAGCATATATTATATTTATGTCCTAAAATACATAAACTCGGTACACAATGGGAGGTCTTTTTTTTTTTTTTTAGTCTAAATTAAATATTTAAGATGAGGTCAGGTCTGTGGTCATGAACTGAATTTGGCTATATAGCTCTCCTGAAAAACGTTGCGACTTCTTTGAAAGACTAATAAATACATTTTCAACTCACAAACTTCAGCATAATAATTCATGTCCTCTGTGGCTTAATATCACAAGGGAGGCAATATATTCTTGTGGTAGAAGAACAGAGAAGAACTGTAGGTGACCTTTGTTTCATCTCTATTTTAAGAACTGAGAAATTTGAAAGAGTAGAGACTACACCAAATCTTTAGGACTATCCTTCAATCTCTTCTCTTTGAGCTTCCACACTGCAGCAATATTTATGTAAAGCAGTTCAAAACCTTTCCCTGAACTGTATACTAAAATGTTCTATGGATAACTATTATGTATTAATTATAATTTGGAAAGAAACTATCACATACACTTCAAGTTGCTTCAAATATTTTTAGATTCATTCTGTAATGTGTGACTGTCACATTTTAATAAATATTAAAACAAGCACCTTTGCCTGAACTGCAAAGATAATCAACTGCAAAGTGCAACACAAAATCACTCTGTTCCTTCTCCTTCAGTCATCTAATAAGCAGAGCACTAACTGAGCCTTCTCATATGAAGTCCAAATGAGGCCAGTACACTTCTTATTTTAGCCAAAACATTGTAGCACTGATTTGTCAACCCCATCTTGCCTTTTCAATTAACTGACAATCCATAATATTTTCTTACATGCAGCTGATTGCTAGGGCTTATATAAGACAAATATCAACAAGTCTGTAGGTGAGACAAATAGCACAAATAACCAGCCTCAATGGATTTCATAATAAGCCTGGTAAAACAGCTAAGAAACTGGAATTTCCCCCTTCAGATAAACCCCAATGGAAATATGGCCTGCAGATGTTTAAAGTCACTAAATGGAGTGTCAGTATTATCTCCATATGAATATATACGTATGTATTCTTTCAGAGAACTCCTGAGAAGTCAGCACAGTGCTTTCTGCTATATGGAAGATTTTTCTTTCTAGAATTCCAAATGATATCAACCTTAGGCTTCCCAGCTGGATAGCACCAAGGAATGTTGACAAAGATCACTGTTACACTGTAATGTCAGGACATATACAAGCAAGTCAAACCAAAAATCAGACTTTAATCTTTACAAAGATGTATTTACTATGCTGTAATGCACACACTTACAATGTAATTAATAAGTCACTAATGAAAATCTTGTTGAAGCTTTGACAATTCAGAAGTTCTCTAAGGGACATCAAAAATGGATTTCAGGCATTTGTTACAAAATAAAAAAATAAAAAAAAATTAAAAAGAAGTTGTAATTACTAAAGTGGTTCCAGCGCATTAGGAGGCACATGGCAGGACAGAGCAAATGATGTAACAAACCTAATCAGGTACTGCCAAACTGAAATGTCTATGTGTTATATAACAGGACTCTCATTTGACCTTTATTTGCATAACTTTAACAGAAATAACAAGAATCTGTCTTTATCTCAGAGGTATTTCTTTTGAGAGCCATCAGTCAATTAAAACCTTACTAGGTTTCTGAAAGCAATGAGTAGGCAATTCAGAAGAATACAGATTCTTTTTATCTGACTACAGACTGCTGAAAAAATCTGATAGTTTGTTCTAAAATTAAGAAACAATAAAATTAATTCAAATATTCAACACCTAAAAAACCAGTCTCCCAGTAAAAACATAATTGAGAAATTGTGCCTTGAGAAGAGGCCTTCAAACACCAATACTCCAATCATGCTACTTGACAGCTCAATAAAGACACCACCTGGGCAAACAACTTTATCTGTGCTATTCTAATGCAGAAATAAAATTGCCTGTTAAGAGCACCTCAGTGTATGTGTTAAAGAAGGGAAGAGAAAATATGCTTAGAAAGCAATGCCTCCCATTTATTTCCACTGAAACTACAACAGATACAGAAAGAAGATTCCCAGCTACAAAATGCTATCTGTCATGACAGGCACCACCACTAACTGCATTTTCACCAGCGATGAACAAGGGCCACACTCCTAAAAACCTGTGCCATCAGAGGTGATTCACTGTTGCTGTTGGCACTGCCGAAACACACAACCTACTGCCTCACTGCACTCACATTCAGTTTGGTCTCCATAGGCATTCCCTAAACATCGATAAATGTCCACGGGTGCAGTTGTTTCCACACAGAGGAAGCCAGTGACACAGCTTTGCTCCATACCCTTCCATTTCAGACGCCATTCTGTCAGAGTGCCCCTCTGCTGCTGTCTGTCACACAGCAACACCATATAAGGGAATATTGGCGGGAAAGTTCATCCTCCGCTGCCGTACCACCAACAGCCGCTGACATCGTGGGCCAACATAATAAAATTGGAGGCATTACTTTCAGAGCAGCCCTTGTATATTTTCACTTCACTTCACCCTGAGATGTTCTATCCTAAACCAGAATAGCGCCTTACCCTGTTGGTTTGTTACCTCCCCGACACCTCGCCCCTCACCCCCAACAACTGCTAGCTGTTCTACAGAAGGATGCTGGGCCTTGAAATGAAAACTTTGACTTGTCATCCCAAAAAAATTCACCCAAGTCTTAAATCAGCTCATGAACCAGAGGTGCCAGCTTCTTTTAACCACTTGGCCCCTTCAGATGGAAAAATGTAAAATAAGTAATATATTGCAAGACAACTTATAAATGTCACTGAAGAATTTTTTTTGACAAGGCATAAGAGTACAGATTCCTTTACTATTGTATATAGAAGATATTGGGCTTTCTTGAGGTTGGATTTTTAGGCAGAATAAAAGAAACATCAGAAAGATTTAACTCTTGTGTATTTCCTGATATTTGTATTATTCACTTCACTTATCAAAATTATTTGCCTATTTTATGAATTATATAACAGTGGCTTCTAAACGTTCATTGTTTATTTTTCTTCCTGCCTCTCATTTTTGATTAAGCATGCTGCAATTGCTACAATAGCAAATACTGCCTATTCAATCTTTCTGAAAGCTAACATTTTCAGAGCTGGATACAGACACACTTCAGCACAGAACTCTTACTCAGCTAAGGCTTCTGCACAAGACTGGCAGATATGAGCAGAGCTTACAGTGGATGCATATTCCCCTGAAGTAGCAGCTGGAGGTCAGGCAAGGATCCCTGCATTTAGCTACCTAAATTGATCTACTGTTCACATGAGAACCTGCATAAAAGCTTCCCGATGCAATAGATAAGCTGCTTTATGCTTGTATTTTCATATTCATTTTCAGATCAAATGACAAAATGCAAACAGCACCACTTAGAACTCAGCATGAAGAACAAAACAGTAAACTTACAAATATCTGCTCTCAGTCTAACAGTGCAAAACCAGTTCATTGCAGGAGTCTTGCCCCTTGAGATTGACACCTATATTATTACAAGGTTTGCAGATCGTTTGAATATGAAAACATACCATGATAGTCTCAAAAAAACTCTTCACAGGCAGAAGCAGATACTAACTACCAGCTACCCAAACAACTTTACCCAGCAGAAGAAAAAGACTCCCAGCCTCTCTCATAAAAGCACTATAGAAAGATTACAAGTTGTAGTTTTGTTTTTGTTTTGGTGTTGTTTTTTTTTTTTTTTGGTAGAACAATAAAATCTCTGCAAGAAATGACCCTTCTTAGATAACATCCTGTCTGAATTTTTACTTTTACAAAAATATTGTGCTCTAAGTTGATGCTTCGCACCTCTCTCAGGAGACAGGCCATCCCAAACACTCAATTTTTTTTCAACGTCATGACAGTGACAACAGACCCACTTCAAAAACTGGCACGTCTGTCTGAGATGATTTTACAATACCACTGAAAAGCACCAGTTTACTAAAGCTAAAATACGCTGCATCACGTGTTTTGGTACAAAATCCCAAGAAGCTGTCTTTGTTTTATGGTTTGTTTGTTTGTTTTTCTTCCAGTAAAGGTTTATACAAGATGAATAAAATACAATCAGAAAAACAACATGAGATGGGATATTCAATTGCCTGGGAAAGGTCATGCCTAGCTATAACTTAATAGCGCTCCATTACTAGTTTCCAAGCCTCATCTGTGGCTTCCTGATATTTCTTTTGGCTGCTATATTTCTACAACCAAAGTAGTTCATTAAAATACCTACTTTTAAAAGATCTTTGTACAGTGAAGTTTATTTTTAAATTCTGCTCTCTTTCAATTTCAGTTCCAATGTAACTGTTTTAAAAGTTCAGAGTGACACCAGGTCAGGTCAACCACGGCTTTGTGTAATCACCTCTTGAAAACTTCCAGGGATGGAGATCCCATGATACCTCGGGGCAGCCTCCTCCAGTGCTGCTCTACCCTCCTGCTGAAAATTCTTTTCCTAATGTTCAGTCTAAAACCTTGCAAGTTGCAACTCTTTTGGCCGTTGCTCCCTGTTACATGATTTGCCGCTATGACAAAGTGCCTTGCTCTGTTTTCTCTTAAACTCCCTTTCAAGTCAGCTGCAATTAGACTTCCCCTAGCCTCTTCCTCAGTTGAGTTAACCTGTTAACCTGCTCTTTCTATTAAAAAAAAAAAAAAAAAAAGGAAGAAAACCACACAACATTCCTCACCGTGGGTTAAATTACAAAAACATTTTCTATTTAATAGCTGAAACACCATTTTTTGTGTATTTATAGTTTGCTGTGGTGAAGAAGAGCAGATGTCATTCACTCTCTGCAGAGGGCCTGCTCTCAACTTGTCTTGCTACAAATTTGTTGGTAATAGATGAGTTTAAAGATAATATTCCTGGTTCTAGTAACAGCACAAGAATATCAGTTTAATGTACTGTGCTCTTAACACTTAGTGTTCTTTGCCATAGGTTGTTAATGTTATTCTTTTGCAATTCTATCCATAAAAATGCTACAGCCCCAAATTACCATCATCAGGTGTTGACAATCTGCCATTTTTCTCTTGGAAGCATTACTTCTCTGACAAGTTATAGGATAATGATAGCAAATGCCTGGTGCTAAGAATCCACATGTACTTTAAAATAAATCTTACCTTACTTGCTATGATTTTTGAGATATTTGGAGATATTACGAGCTAAAATAGATCACGCTGGCTTAATACTTTCAGAGATTACCAGCTATTAAAATTCATCATACTCTTGTATAAAAAAATAATTAGTTAACTTAGCATTTATTTCTACATAAATATCCCCACATCACACCAGCATATTGTATGCTATATCCTCAGTCACCTTTAGAAAGAACAAGTCCAAAAATAAGTACTTTTTCAAGTGCTTTGACATTTTGACATAAAATTGGTAGCTTTCCAATGAGAAAACTGCTATTTTTCAGACAAAAAGTAAATAAAATCTGAAAATTTTGCTGCAGTGCAAAGCACTGCAGGAGTTACTACCAAGATGCTTTTTTTTGCCACCCAGTAGATCAGGTTGCCCAGGGCTCCATCCAATCTGCCATTGAGCGCTTTCATGGATGGAGCATTCACAACTTCTTTGGGCAGCCTGTTCCAAATGGCAGAACCTGTTCTAAGAGGAAGGACCCCCTGCAGGAAAACTCACTCATTTTCAGGCAATCTTTGATTTTCACACCTTTTCCAGCTAGTCAGAATTCTAAGAAAATCACTACAGGTTGAAAAAAATATCTAAGGCACTCTACTGTAGAAACCAATCGTCATGACCTGCTTTAAAATATCTTCTACATTTAAGCTGAAGGCTAATTAAAATAGTGAGACCTTGCAACCTATGCCCATAGTATCCATGTGGACTTGGACACGACTAAATAAAGGCAGATAAATGTACGTATTCTACAACATCAGCTGCCTTAAGGTTCCCTTCATGCTCTGAGTCTTTCTAGAGGCATCCAGGTCAGAGCAGGCAGAGGACATGAAGCTCTTGCCCCTGAACAGCTAGGCTAGCAGGCAGGACGGCCTCCTAAAGGCTGCCTGCTTCGCTGTGAGTGGAAAGACAGAGGGGGCAGTGTGGGCGGCAGCAGTGCTCCTGCCTCGTGGCATCCTATGCTGCCTGTTTACTGAGATGAGGCCATTTGTATCCTTGTCCCCTTCCCAGAACTGGGCTGTCACAATGTGGTTATCACACCATATTGTTGTAAACAGCTACAAAGCTAAAAAGGCAAAGAAGGTCATCAACCCATACAATGCCAGAGCTCTGTGTTTAATTAATGTAACAAAAATCAAGTGCAGTGACAAAGTTTCAGTACCTCTTTTAGGCAATACCCAATAAAACCAAGAATTTTGGCAGGGCCTTGGCAAATAAAAATGTTAATGCCATGAAACTGTTCTAATCATGTTACAGATGGGTTTTTCCTGCTTAATTTTCATCACATTATAGGCATATTGTTTATATTGCTCAGTGGCACAGATTTACAAGACAAAGGAGGTGCTGAGTTTTACACTGAGATATTTTTATTAGTTTGTCTATGTCCATTGGCAGTTACTGCTGCTCCTGGTTTATCTTTGCTCATGATATTTTAAGACAGTTGCGGGATTTCTTTCTAAAAAGAAAGCTGTGAAAATCAGAAGAAATTACTCATCTCTCAAATGCCACTGACTGCAACCCCACATAAAAAAAAACAAGCGCAGAAGACATGCCAGATCAGAGCATGGCGTGGAGTACTATAATATGTTTTCCTTGAAAATCAGACAAAGTATATGTCTACAAAGCAAAAGGAAGGCCTTCCATAATATTAGCTAACTTTACTAATTTAAACTGAAATGTGATTTATGAGCTCTGCTGCCTCATTATGAAGTACTGTACCCCAAAGCCAATCCTGGATCTTTAGATTGGGTTTGGAGACCTAAATAAACTACAGCACAAAATATTTTGTCCTCGTTTCAAGTTGTTTCTTATTAGTGGCAGGCTAATTCTTTCTCCTTCTTTTCCTGAGTTCGAAGAGGTTTTAACTTTCAGTACTCATTTATATCTATGTTTCAAAATTCACATTAGGAAAGAATTTTTAAGACGCAATCGCTGTAGCAATTCGAAGATCTACGTTAATCCTAACAAATGGCATTCAGATAATATTAATGGGCTGATTTACAAGTAATAAAGCAAGGATGGGACTATTCTTAATTTATCCTGCTGCGTTCAGATATTGCCACACATATGGCAGAGCAGATTACCAGCAGCTCTGAGACCCCCACGATTCTTGACGCATAACAAAGCAGATTAATCAGGGACTAATAAGGTCAGCTCAGGTATAACACAACTGAGATTACTTCAGAGCTAAATTTTGGCCCAATTTAAGATAAAATTTCATTTTAGTTGTCCATTTGGATCATTACCTCAAAGCAGAATAATAGCAAGATCTTTATCTAAGGGAGATGGAGAATTCACAACTGGGGAGATTAAACATCTCATTCACTTACTCACTATGTCAGGGTTCAGGTTAAAAAAAAATAAAAATTAAAGCCAGTACCTGCCTTTACACAATTGTCAAGGACAGAACAACTTGCTCCCAAGACATAAAGGTGAAAAATAAAGTGGCACTACTGCAACATAATGAAACAAACAGGGGAGAGCGCAGACAATATTTCTGGTGAATTTCAGGCCATTTTGTAAGAATTAAACCATTCACACGTACAGATGAAAATAACATAGCAGCTTAAACAGACAAACTGCTCCTCTCTGTGAGAGGAAATGAAGGCAGAGAACAGTAGGTGAAAAAATCTGGCAGTATCTGATAATACAGCTCTGTCTCAAACAAATTCACTGTTAGAAAACATAGTTATTATTTATAAAGGCTATAAATACAAATTCTGCGTGAGAAAAGCTAGAGTGCCTCCAAGATTTCATGTACCATCTCTAGTTGTTTTCTGACAGACAAATTATGTCATAACAAAACTAGAAAAAAAAATTAAATGTAAAGTTGTGTGCTCCCATGTAATGAAAACATCAGCAGTGATAAATACTGTGCAGCTATAGTGAACACATGTTAATGCCTGTTTTAATTGGGAGGCAAAGGGAAACAGGTGTGGTCTGGGGAGTAAGTAAGGGATTTAAGGCTAAGAGTTCAAATTTCTAGGACAGGCATAATTATTGACATTTAATTTCTTTATTTATAGTTACACTGATTTATAAACTGAAAGAAATAAAATAAAAACAATAACAAAAAATGATTTGCATTACAGCACTGTGAGAGACTGAATTCCTCATACTTTGCATTGCCTCTTGAGATGGAGAATGCTTGGAGAAATTAACCTACTTAGATTACATACTGTATGGTATAGGGTGGAGAATATAGCTGCCACTGACCAGTTCTTGGATCACCTGAGCAAGATGTTAATCACAAACTGGCAATAAAGAATGAATAACTTACCTCTTTCTGAAGATCAGAACTCCCTGAAAATCCCCCCAAAAGCTGATCTCCAAGTAGTGCTGCTTCCCCTGCAGCTGCCGGCCCTTCACTGAGGTTTGGGAGAGGTGGACCCAGGGTAAATTGCTTGCACCTGTGCACCCAGGGCTGGCAAAGTCCTTTCACCAGGTGCTTAATCACTCGTTCAGGCCCTGACCTAACAGTCCCCATACACATACCATCTTTTCTCACCTGTCTTGAAAACTAACCTCGATGCCCAGTTTTCTAAAGGAGCAGGGCTCCTTTAGTGAAGGAAGCTCCTTTAGTGAAGTGAAGCTCCTTAGGCTTCACTTTCATTTAAACATCTATGTTTGCAGTAACTTAATTGCCAGCCTTTAGTCCCACCTTTGCTCTTGTGAGTGGCACATACAGCTTATGACTGTAAAAAAAAGACAGCCATCTTGGGTCCGTACACTTGCCTTTCCTTGGAGTGGCCTCTGATAAAACCCACAGACAGTGCCTATCATAGTAATTAGACTTCTCATAGTAATTAGTCATCAATGAGTTGTCATCGCCTCCTGCATGCTGCAGCCATGCATTGCCTGTACAGGCACAACAGGCAAGGGGAGGCTGAGCTAGCAGCAATGGATACAGTTGGTTCCCAGGTAAGAACATAGGTGTCCATTTTCTTAGTGGTTGCTCTCACCGAAAAGGCAATTGCCCATAAACAGCATGATCCTTATCAAAAAAGTTGCTTTATTAAGCTAGATGATGAAGTCTGATGCAGAAATCAAACAATCAAAAAAGCACCTACTGTCACGGATCCTGGAAACTTGAGTTTCCTTTGTGTTTATGAGGGAGTTAGAGGGCTGTCTAAAGATTCAAAGAGGGGTATTGTGGTGGAGTGCCTGATGCCCCTGCACCTCCACATCTACAGTATCTCAGTGTCACTGCAGAACTTGCTCAAGAAAGCATTCAAAAGGCATTAACATCCCTAACTAGAGGCCTGAAAATAAGGTCTGGCTATTTTCATCACTAATAACCTTTTTGGAAAGAAGTGCTTATTAGGTTATTTAGCATGTGAATAATACTATGCATCACAATTCCATCTTTCTTAAATGAAATTGTTAGATATGCAAGTGATTTCTAAAATGCAGAAGAGTAAAACACTGTAATGTAAATTTTTACTTTTCTTAGGCCAGTTTCCTGGTCAAATGTACTTTTAGTATGAATGACTACTTGTTCAAAGTGATCAACATGCTACCTGTAAAGAAAAGTACCTAACTTCCTGAAAGGGACTGAGAGCAAATGTCTTTATCACCAGAGAGATCACAGGACTTCCTAAGCAGTGGCTGTGGAATCAACTGAAACACACACAGCGTGTGAAAATGCAAGCATGTCAAATGGTTCCTGTTTTACTGAGGGAGAGGAGGACAGGAAATGCTACAAGCTCTGAGCAGAACTTCATTTATCAAGCAGATACCGAGACTCAGAAATAAAAATTAAACTTCTTGAAAAGCTATTTGTTTAAGTCCAAATAATAACATTTCCAAGGTCTAAAGGACTTTATTACCACCAACCTACTGCAGACATATGCCTCTATTATGTATTTCTGTTTCTCTGGGATGGCAGAATAAAGAGCACTGATTTTAAATTGAGTGAGTGAGGAGTGAAAGGGGGAAGGAGGAGGTGTATGTGGAAGCAAGAGTCACTCCAGAAAAATTATACCTAAAATTAACAAGGTAGTGAATATTAGTCTTCTTACATAGTAAAATAAAAGAGAAAAATGAAGTATCCAGAAATTCTGCTCAGATTGCTTGATGAATCCTTCCTCACTTGACTTTTGGCATCCCTGTACTTGAGGTACACAATTCTCAGTCAACTGTCCAGGCAGAATAATGCTAATATTCTCTGCCAAAGATGATCAGTACATCATATAAAAAAGAATACACATATCTATATTTTTGTTTCTTAGTTGTGAAGAAAGGAATACAGAGACAAAGTTGCATTAGCATCACAGTGCAGTGTCTTGCAATCTGTCCCAGTTCTGAGGAGAATCCTCTCACCTTCATTAAAAAATTACTGTTGAAGTTATTTCTGTGAACATGAGCTGTGCAGCACTTTTTACTTTTTCTATTATTGGATTAAGGATTTTGCAACAGACTCCAAAGCACTTCAGGGCTTTCTTATGAAAGAAAGCAATAAAAGCATATTTGAAATGTTTTTCCTCTATGACAAACAGTTGCAAGATAATGGAAAAACTACAGGATATGAGCTGGAATTTATTAAGCTTTCTTATGTTGAACAACGTTTAGATTAATAACAATTAGGTAGAACAAAAGCATGATGCGACTGTGACTGAAAAGAAATATTTAATCTATTTGGTAGTTATTAATAAGGCAACACAACTTTTGACAACTATCCAGATATCTTAAGAATCTTTTCAAAGTCACAGTCCATCTAGATGCAAAATCTGTGTTTATTTAAATACTGCATAGCAAAAGAAATGTAAGTATGCTCAAGATAAATTCCAAAGTATGCCCATATTCTAAAGAAAAGAAGTTATCCAATGTGGAAGTCAGTGGAAAGTTTTTAACAGTACTTTTGACAGATTTTTAAAGATCCTTGGGTGCTTAAAAAGGCAGATGATTTGTATAGGACTTTTTAAAGAAATGTTCCAAAAGACCGAAAGGATTTATGTTCTTAGAAAAAGTCATTTATGAGAAAAGCCCTTGCTGATGATTTAATATGCAATTACTTAGTAATACATATTATTCTAATTGAAATCTTAAACTCTAGTTCAGCACTCTGTTCAATTAGATGGGGTCCAATATTAGCTTAAAGGCTGTTGAATAGTTTTAGGCCATGATGGCTAGCATTAATGTAGAAACTGTATAACAAAGCTCACCTAAATTATGCATGGATACTTCAAAAATAAACACAACACAAATATAAATTATACCATTATATGGTAATCAGTACTTTCTATCGAAACTTGGAGTTATTGCATGAACAAATTGTGTGTTCATAGACACCATATAGGAAAGATGCTCATGCTTTATTCACCTTCTGCTGTCAGGTTATAAAGTATGCATTCCTCACAGAGTAGAAAACATCAGTAAGGTATTATATAAGAAAAGGAAATACATGGGTTCATTCTTGCTTTGATAGTGTTCTGCACAAACTGACTGCAGAATGGCTTTCCCAAGCCAGCGGAACAGCTCAGCCATCCCCAGGCAATCAGGAGATCAGTAGCCACAGAGAGCCATCACAGGAATGGAGGCATCTCATGGGTGTACAGCTGTAGGATGCTAGGCAGCAATTGCTATTTACAGCAACAAAAAAAATTCCCACTGTGAAAAGTTAAGCAGTGGAACAGGTTTCCCGGGGAGAGGGAAGAACCTTCATCATCAGACACTGCCAAAATCCAACCAGAGAAGACTTCAAAGACCTACCTTTGCCTTTGAAACTGTCCCTGCATGAGGCCAAACAAGGTGACCTTCTGAGGTCTCTTCCAGCCTTAGCTTTCTATGATTCTTTTCTTAAGAAGCCTCTGGGGGATGGACAAAGTCCTTTTGACCAGTCCCCTCCCAGGTGCTGACTGAGGCTTGCCAAAAGGATGCTTCTCAGAAAGTCTGAGAGCTGCCAGCACAGCAGTCAGTATGGGCACAGGCTGCTGAGACCTCAGTAGATGGCATTTATAAGTGAACAAATTTATCCACCAATCTAAAATAAATAACCAAAATGATAAAAGTAGCATTTGACCTTTCATAATATGTAGAAAAATTATACTTTTCTTTGTTGTTTTCCTTGTCATGACCAAACCACATGTAATTGTCCTGACTCTGAAATTTCACAGACCCTCTGTCTATTTGTTGATCACAGAACAGGAACCTGTGCCGGCTGTGCACTACACCTCCTCAGTGACAAAATCAACTTCCAACCACCTGGGAGACAGACAAGCCACAGGAAAAGCATAGGAGAAATTCAGTCTGTGGAGACATTAAATTTAAATACAGAGTAGAATTACTTTTTACCTGCAGTAACTTGCTGCAACCTTTCTAAAATTAATTTAGCAAAATCCCATTGGAAAAATATGTGAAGAGTTTCAGCTTAAGAACACATTTAAACACATACTTTACTTTTAGCATAAGGGTAGATTCCATGAAGATCAGAGTACGTGCATATATATATGTACATGTAACATTAGGCATTGTTTCCAATGCCTTTTCTGAATGAGTAAATTTGTTTTATTTTTCTGCTTGTATTTAGTCGTTTCAGCTCCTAAGGCTGCCAGTCTTGCAGATAAAATACTGCCAACTGTGAACATTACATGCTGCTACCATTATTTTCATCAGTATCTGGTGCACTGGTGGTTGCTATAGCTGTCCTCCAAAATAGTGCAGTAGAGGCTACTTTGTACAGTAGAAGAATGGAGAACTGACATGAGAAAGCAATTATGTGGGAAACATTGAATCAAGCATTCCCAGATGGTATATTTATATTGAGAATAAACTGTAAGGGAGCCAAGTTGGAAGTCTGTGAAACTTCCACCATTGTTAAAGGGACACTGTCTGCTAGTCTGGGGCCCCCAAACTGCAAGGGGATTTTGCAAATCTTGGGATGAAACACAAAATATTAATTGAATGAAACTTAAAATGGTATTTTTTACTTCTTTTATCAAAAGTATTCACTTCAAGTACTAAAAAGTCTAACAGTAGTATTATGCAGAGGTATGTGAATCAGAAAATAAAACAGGATGGAGACAAAAGTCAGGCTGAGTATTTTCTAGTGTCATAGTCTGGGCTTTGTGAAATACAGAAAACAAACAAGGAAGTGATAGATCCCGAAAGAGATATTTGGAAACTATTTCCACTGTAATGAACTGCATTGTCAGATCAGCATTTTTTTTTTAAATTCTTTTTTAAATACAAGCTTGGTTGACAGCAACCCTTTAAAGAAAACAGTCCATTGCATTAAATGTCAATGAAAAAGAATGAATAATTGCTCAGATATAGCAATGCCAGCAGCAAGAGCAACCAAAGCAGAAAACAGATTGGGCAAGATTTGTAGATACTCTCAGGACTATTTACATCACGACTCAAGTTGTACGTAATTAGAAGACCCATTTTAATAAGAACAGACATTCTCCTTCAGTCTTATTTAGCTTTTGGTTTAACGAAATGTAAAAATGTAAAACAACAAATCTAGCAATCCTGTACTCACCAACAACAGTCGTGTTTGATAGCATAGCCTCTGTCTTTCAGCAAAGTTATTTCTTTTTTTTTTTTTTTTTTTGTGAAGACCAGAAATGGACTAAATTCAAGACCTTTTGGTTTTTATATTTCAATCAACCAAACTTCAAAGCTGCTCTGACCCTAACTTCTGGGTCAGAGCAAATTTCATCCCTCATGGAAATGAAAAGTCTGCATTTTTCATTTGAATAAATTTGATATTTATCTCTACTTTATGACTCTAAAATTTAGGCTGAGGATGTGCATTTTCTGATGCACATTGCCTGCAATTAAAGCAAGAATTAGAAACTGAAGGAAGAAAAGCTTCTGTAGATGTGTTTAAGCCTCCCAAATATTTGGGTGAAATTTCAAACTGGTTATTTCAGCTGAACTCATTCATCCATATTGAGAGAAACCTATTTCAAATCTAAATGGAGTGAATTAGAAACCAAGAATAAGTGTGGTGTGACGAACATGTAATCAAAACTGTAGCAACGTTAAAATATCACGGAGCCATGGCATATTTGTAAACATTGCAAAAATTTTGGCCTTTTCATCCTTAAAATAGCAGTTGGTTAACTACAGAGAATAAAATTTGAAAAGAAACAAAAACATAGTGACATTACGATAATCATGGGGCTTTATATGCTACTTTCAAAAGTCCCACTGAATGACAGTAAGCATGCAAAGTTGTCCCTTTCTTCTTAGTGGTAAGAATGACTGTGCGGGACTTGAGACTTGATGTTGCACCTCCAACAGCTCTATAGTTATTACACTCACATTTCATACACACAAGCAAACCTACCTGTTGTCTTACACAATCTTGTTTATTCATAGATCCAACAGGTAAATGAAATAATTTGTAAAGCCACACTCATCCATTCCACTTGAAAAAAAAGAGTATGTTGTTAGAAAGATTTGAAATGGCCTTTACAGAAAACGAAGGTGGTTCTGCTGAATAGCCAGAGCCTGGGACAAGTTGAGTTCTGAACACCAAGGACATTATTCATGTAAAAGTCTGGGTCCAGCCTCCCTCAGGAATGGGCAAAGTTCCCAATTCCTTCAGACATCTGTTTGATATTACCAGATTCATCAGGAGAGAAGAGCAGAGCTGGCTCAGAACATCTTGGCCTTGGAGGTAAAATCCAATATTCTGGCAGGGAGGGTTAGGGAACCGGAGGAGAGAATTTAGAGGGGTCAGCAGGATTCAGGAGGAAAAAGGGGACAAAGCTGTACTAGGGTGGGAGGAACCTCCAAGGTTAACACAAACTCTAGGACTGAGAGAGGAGAGCAAAGTCTGAGGAAGGTCTAGAGGTGAGCAGAAAGGTGTCCTAACTACAGTGGGGAGGGAAGACTAGGGGTGGGCTGAAGAGATGAAGGTAAGTGTGGGAACAGTTCAGCAGCCAGCTGCGGAAGGTTGAAAGTCCTCAGCCCTTCCCTGTGGGCAGACGGTGGGGACACTGCTCAGGATGAAAGCGTCACTGTTCATGTCCTTAGCCACAGCTGGGTATGGGCAGACAGAGCCCCTCCAGAGGACATCAGAGAGCTGGCAAGGGACTGCAGGAAGCCCTGCTGAGCAGGCAGGAAATCTTATGTAGAAAATGAATCTAGTGAAAAAAAGTGCTTTTGGGGAGTTGAGAGAACTATGGGGAAAAAGATGCATCAAGGTTATTGTATGTTATCCAGGAATAGATTAGTGAAATGGATGAAATCGGGGAGACTTCATCTATGAGTAGAAAGATACGGTTCTTTGCTATGCAATTATAACAGATAAGTTCAGGAACCAGGAGACAGTGAGAATAATCATTTGTTCTGATGATTCTAGAACATAAGTGATGCTCAGAGCAAGCACTGTGCTGGGGAACACCTAGTTGAATGAATGGCAGTTTACCTGAAATTACTTTTATTTATACATAGCCAGATAGTTTAAATATTTCGGAGATGTCCTCAATGTTTGTTAGCCAAGGGTTCATCCTCTTGAGTTGCAAATATTTCAGTAGCTAGCTTCTTCTGACACTCTTACAGACTACTGCATATCAGAATTCATAACTGGCAAACTTATTTAAGCTGGCAACAACAGCAATTTGCTGGACAGGGATGGCATTCAAATTAACACAAAATAATTGCCCACAGCCAGACCTATTGGAGTTTCATCAGCATTCGGCATCACTAGCATAGGCTAAAAGACAAATAAATCACTAACACCAGAGTGAGAGGAGAACTGAAATGAGCATAACACTGCTTTCTTCTTCTCTTCTCACTGAGTGAGCTTATGAGCTCCCTAAATTACACAACCAGCATATAGTGTGTCTAGAAGATTGGTGGTGGCACACAGAGCAGTGCACGTTGGACCCTTTGGCGCATCAGCCTTATGTGCTCAGCCCCGTGGAGCCCACTGGGGGCATGCAACAGGCAGCAGGACCTGGTTGCTCACAGTGGCTGGCACCAGGCACAGCAGCACAATGCATCCCACACCTCCCACTGAAGGAAAACTCCACTGAACTCAAGATACAGAGAGCAAAAATTGAGTGTGGGCACTGGGATGTGTCCCAGAGGGTGGTGAGGAAGACAACAGTAGCAGCCTACAGGAAATAGATAATGCAAAACCTCTGCATCTGATTGAAAGAAAATGTAGCAGCAAAGTCTGCCATCTGCGTAATTTTCCAAGCAAGCTATAGGGCTGCAGTCAGATTTCAGACAGCAAATCTGGGTCTTCTCAGACCTGAAACAAATGGGTGTTTGCCAGCTACTTCAAAGGAAGTGTTTAAAATTGAGGCCATTAAACAGCTAAGAGAGCTGATGTAATCATATTTTAACCCAATTATCCTTTCCAATATGTATTTGTCAGCATTTAATCCCATCTGCCATTGTGTGGCCCAAGTGCCTAAATTGCATAGGTCCCTCAAGAGTGCTGCTCTTGGCTAACCTAACAAATTCTGTGCCATATGCAAATTTTAATTTGCAAATGTTCTCTCTCACATCCAGACTCTGGCAAACAACTGGACTTATTATAGGCATTCATTCCAAAGTTAATTCTTTGCCACTCTAGAATTTTACAAATTTTACTAATCTCTCATCTATAGCAGCAATCTACCTTTAACCTTTCAGTACACAACTGCTCTAATGGTCTTTTTTGAGAGACTTTGAAAAAACAACCCCGAAGAAATTTAAGTAGCATAAAACAAACAATTGCTTTACTCACTCTTACGTTGACATAAAAGATGTATGTTGGTAAATGTGTTTTTTCTTTTTTCAATTAAATATTCCCGTTTATTACTTTCATAACTTCTTTTGATTTCTGCAGATGTTTTATTATTCTCTCTAGTTACTATTTAAGTCTGTTCACCTGGGACTTCAGCAAAGTTCCCTGGTTTCCAATTTCTAGAAATGTGTTACGCTTTTTCAATAAATAGGCACAATGTCTCCTATCTAAGCTGATATAAATTCGGGTAATGGGATATCTTATCTTGCAGCCGAAAATAATCTGTGCCTCAACCAATCTAATTTATTTCATATGTAACTGCAACTGTAGTGGGACAAACTGTGGGACAAAACCTCAGCTAAAATGGTTACAACAGAATTGAAAGTTGTCAGCTGTAATACTAAATGACAGTTCTATTTTTACGATTTTAGGTAAAATGAAAGGGCCGTGATGTATTCTTTCTGTAATTCTGACACTGTAAGACATTTTGAGTGGTGAAGGATCCTAATTCTCATTTTCACTACAGACTTTTGAATATTGCTCTTACAGGGAAAAATAATCTTAGCGTACATGAAAATCATTTCCAGCTGGATTGCAAGTATCCTTGACTAATAAGGTGAGTTGATGCTAGAGAGAAAAAAAAAACAGTACAAAACCAGTGCACAAAAAGTCAGTTGATATAAACCAAAGCAGGAAACAGTTTTGTTCGTATCACGCAAACTTCTTGCTGAATAATACCTTGAATGGTTATTTCAGTTGATGGATGTAGGTAGCTAGATCTGTTTGGGCATCTAGACCCTGTGTTTCAGAGTCAGCCCTGTGCTAAGAGCAGAATTCAACATTTGGAACCACAGAAATGGTTCATTACTATACATGTCTGCAATACCAATCAAGGGAAATAATGTTCTAGTTGGGAAAATAATTAACATTCAACTGACTCGCAAATGTGAAAACCAGGACCCTCAAAATACAGGCATCACTGAACTGAAAGGAACAGACATCTAATTTTTATTTTATTTTATATTAACTACTTGAATTCCCCCTTCTAGCAGATTACTGAGGGGAATGGTAGCAACAGCAATGCAACAATGCATCTCGTGAGTGGAGACTTCACCTTCTGTGGTGCCTGTACATCTTTTCCACTCCGAGAGACAAGTTTACTTTATCTGCACGGGGGGGGAAATAAAGAAAAAAGTAGAGGATTCAATCAAGAAACTCAAACGTGAGTTAAAAGCAAAAAGTAAAAGAGGTGTAATCCTTACTGCTTATATATGCCAGAATAAGATCAACAATTTTTTCCACTACAACTGCCAGCAAGCAAGGAATAGAACTAGACTAAACACAGAATGTAAAAGAGCACAGAGAATTGGGGTCTGTGCTAAAAAACATGTGAAACCCCTATGAATGGAGCAGAATGAATTGCAGACCTTTCAGAGCAGTGTTATAGGTTTACCACATGGTCATTAACAGCAGAGTTCTGTGAAGTTTTGGTAACAGTACAATTTGCAACAATGACCAGAAGAGTTTGCTGAATTATTTAAGCATGAAATGAACACACCTCAGACAAAAACAGTCAATGTACACTGAGCAAAACAGCTTAAAAATAAAGCACTGAGTTTGAGAGCCCACGCAGTGTTGTTCATTCATCCAACCTGTTATGCTCTTATTTCTCTGGAAACATGACCAAGGTGTAGGTGAGGCTACCCAAGGCAGGGCTCTAAGGGTGAATGTGGCTCCTCCTCCTCCCTTCCATTTGTTCCATTTAGCTTTGATGAATTCCTGGTAATGCACCCCCTGGTTTTATTTGTTTATTTAACATTGTTGTGCACAGAACACAAGTGCCTGTGTTTTTTCAGGGATGAGCTTAGCTTTGAAGGAAAGCCCTTTCCCCCTCAAGTCATTTTCTTCTAACCTGAAGTGATAAGAGTAACAGTCTTTTGCTAGCAACTCATAATGATTTTTTCCTTTCCTATATGTTACTCTCCTCCCTCCCTCCCGTTACCACCCCCCCCCCCCTAAAAAAAAGAAAAAAAAAAAAAATTAATTGGGGAATATTCTTCCAGGAGCTTTCATGGGAGGAAGAGAAACAGCCAGAAACTTTTCAGATCTGTTCTCTCAGTACTGGTAGCCAGGGCCTGATCTATGTAGAAGGATACGGTTAGTTTATCACAACTTATAAGGCAACATAAGCTGGTGATTGGGCCATGTGTCAAGGCCTATCCTTCAGAAATAAAAGATAACAGCCAGTCTTGGGATACTAAATAAGAATAGAGACACAGTGCCTCCTAGAAACATGGCTAAGCTTGGTTGCCAATCCACTTTTCTCATTAAGGACTCTACCGTTTTGCAGGGTGGGAGCTATTTTCTTCACAACCTTCAGTCTCAGGTCCTTTTATCCTTACTTTCCTCCTCCTGCAAGATCTGTACCTATGTTTCTAGCTCCCATGTCTGCTACCTACAGAACAGAGAGCTTCAACAGCAGTTTTCTTCTCTGGTACTTCAGCAGGGAAGTCTGAGGCTGCCTGAGGATCCTCTTTCCTCTCTCCCCAGGAGAGAAGAGGACACATACTAATTACTGTACATGTTAGGGAAGAATGAGCAGGAAGCCCTTGTACCTCAGACACTACTTTGCATTTGACGTCTTGCCAGGCAAAGGCCTCTGGAGAGAGCTGGTGGCTCCCACCGAGCTCTGCTGAAAAACATCCTGCTGTGGCAGTGACTGCAATCCCTTGTCTGGCACTATGGAAGCTCACAGCTTTCTGCAGTGCGCACACAAACCAAGATCTCTTATCAGTGTAGTAACTAAGAAATAATAAAAGCAAAGTCTAGGTCAGAGTACAAACTGCAGCAAAACTAGTTGCTGAAGACTCTGAAATGCAGAAGATGATAATAAAAGACAAAACCATCATTAAGACACTTTAGATACGATAGATACAATACTTAGAAATTGATGAACACAGAAGCTTCTTACCCCAGAGAGATGCAATTAGGGGAACAAATATTGTATTTAAATGTGAAAATAAATCCCTTTATTGCTCATTCCAAAAGTGTTCTGGAATTACTGAGTTACTGATGAAGAATCAGAAGAGAAATGCTCAATACCCTCTTACAGGATGAAGTTCTTAGTGAACAGAAAGAAATATCCAATATCAGAAAATCACATGGCAGTGATCAGACAGCAGAAAAATAAAACTGTCTTTTGCATGGCACTGAAAAAGTCAGCCCCTTCTACTGCAGCAGATCAAACGTCTCAGCTTTAGAGAATGACAGAGAATTTGAAACTACAAGAAAGGAGCCAAAAAGCAATTTGATTATATGAAAATAAACAGCAGAAAAACTACTATGATACTTCCATTTTGGGACTAGCAAAATCCCATCTCTTAGTTTACTAGTTCTCCAGAAATCCTAGCCAAAAATTCTCTTTGATACCATTACTTATACTATATATACAAGCACAGCACATACAGATAGACTGGCACAGTGAATGTTCAGATACTGAACTCCCCACCCTCACAGATTTCACCCTGTAATTCTCTCAGGAGTATACATGGACGGAATATTTACTTTTTTACATGGTGTGAAATTAGAGAAGATGTGAGTTGGGCCTGAAATTTGTGGTCCCACTTCCCGGCTCTGCAAGGCTGCAGGAGTGGGAAACTGCAGAATGAGAGGCGGTCAGTGCCACTGCTGCTCCTCCGAGGATTCGGAAATGTTTCAGTTCAGAGTGCTGCAGTATGAGCTATTGTTTCCACTCTTGTTTCTCTTGTAATCCATGAAGGCCATTTAATGTAGTGGGGGAGGAGGAGTGTATTTAAATGAGAAGGGGAAACTAAGGACATGAGAAAGAGCATGCAAGTGCTGCACTAGGGTTTTCAGCCTGTGACTTTTCTGTACTGAACAAAAAACCTCTCATACCTAAGTTTTAGATGTTACAAATACTCTGAGATTTCCCATTTGTTGCTCCTAAGCTATATTTTAAACTAATTTATACTCCTTCAAATTCCCGTGGAGAGGTACTGTGTCTACGAGCTTTAGTGGGACCAGTGCCATTCTGGATAATATGGCCACAGTGTATTCATCTCATTTCACTGGAAGGCAAGGAGTTGCATTTTAAGAATTCACACATTCACTCTTCCCTAAAATGGCTGCAGTGATAGCAGTGCTAAGTTGACTTATAGGGTTGCAGCCCTCACGTGTAGACCAAACTGCTAGAAAACACCATCTCAATCACACTGCATACATTTTTCAGCCACTATCTGATTTGTATACAGTTTGAAATTTGATTTCAGTTTAGAAATGTAAATAAAATCAAATGTTACTGGTGTCAAGAAGGAATTTTACTTTACTGTATTATTTTTAACTCCAAAACCAGGCTCTCATAGATGATAATCTGTTTTCCTCCTGCTCTGTAAAAATAAGTTTCTATCCGTTGTCAAGAAACTACAATACACATTAATTCCTTTTTGTAATTTTCACCATCAGTTTCCCCTGATGCTTTTGCATTAACAACTGATATATATATATATATATATATATATAATATTATTAATTTATTCCTGACAGCCAGGCCAGAACAGCTTACCAGGAGCAACTTATTTATTTATACAAGAAGAGAACTTCTCCCACCTTGCACCTTTTGGTTATTCATCACCAGCGACGCAGGTCAGAAGCCTTTTTGGAAACGCAATCTAGTGCTTGCAATTCTATAATGCATTGTAAAGTATTTTAACCTTTTTTTGGAATTTCCTGTTACAGGCTTTGAGACACATCCCACGGGATTTTAAACTAAGATTCAAACTTATAAATGCAGTTAAGTAGAATGGATTTTGAAATTTAGAAAATGACAGGTAGCAGAGTCTACCTTAAAATAGTCATTTAATCATTCCCTCTTAACAGCCAGACATTAGGAAGAAAATGACCAGGTGTCCTGCATAGTGTTTAACAGTATCAGTGTATTAACATCAGCATATCAAAGAAAAAACAGATAAAAAACTGTCTATATTTTTAATCAACTGTTAGACTGTCAGATGCATGCAAAATTGTACAGCCTCTATTCATGGTCATATTCAAGAGGAGGATACTCAAATACAGATCCACACACAGGAAACTTCTTGCTGTAGTGTAGAAGGTATGACCAGAGGCCTTAGGAGCCTGTCTGGAAAACCAAGGTCTCACTTTATATATAAAACCACTTGATAGGATCAAAGTGTCTGATAGTCACCTCTGCAATCTAAACGGAAGAGCTATAATTTCCCCTAAAAAACACATAAGTGAAACTCTACAGAAAAACGAAGTGTGGAATAGATGTGCCAGATCACTTCTAGTACACAGCCTAGACTGAAAATCAGTCTCCTAAACTGCTTTACAATTGCTTCTTAAAGAAGTGGAGCCAAAAGCACATATTAATGTTTTCAGATTTGTGAATATAAAAGACAAATGGCCAGTGCACATAAAATCAGACATGACTTAAGAAAAAATACCCCAACTTGATTGACTTTACATTGGCATATCAAACAATGTAATGAAGATTCTAAAGGTTTAAGTCTAAAATCCATTTGAAAATGTGATACTCCTCTGAATTTTTATTTCCATCTATTTGATATGGACTTAGTAGGCTTAGCGGTACATTCAGTGAAGAGAAAAGAATTAGCTGTGCTGCTGTGTCACTTATTCACCTTGGGGATAGTGCAGACGGAAAAAACAGAGCTGTGCTGTCCACAGAAAGCAGCAAGAAGCATCATCCTCGTCATAAGTACTCACATCAGATTATTCTTCTTCTCAGACATATCTCATGTTTTAATCTGTTTATCTTGTCACTTATGTGTTTGTATTTGGATTTTCACCTCTAAATAGTTCCCTCTGGACTACTAGGTACCTATACCATAAGGCCTCTCTTATTTTCTCCCACGTTTGGAAAGCTCAGCTTTGTGATTTAACATGAGCTTTCTTGGTTTTGTAAGGCATATTCAGAGTCTGAACTTGCAGCACTTCTACAAAATAAGTGCTCACTGGTTTGATGAAAGACTGTGTGAAGGCATCTTAGGAACTAGGTAGTACAGCTTTTATTTTCACTTTGCAAATAGAGAATGCAGTACCCTCATCCTTGGAGGAGCAAAACACAAGAAGACTAAAGGGAAGGCACTAGGCCTGTGAAGATGATCCTCATTTTGGTCTAGTCTCACATTCTCACGCTTAGTTTTACTGAACCATCTGCATACAGATTTTTTTTTCTTTAAGAGGGGCTTGCTGAAGTACACAATAAGGCTCTAAGGTCATCTTTTTCTAAATGGAAAATAGGATGTTGAGCCAGTTGGAAAACCGCTGTGCAGTAAATATGGTAAGCAGATCGGAGCAGTTTTTTTTAACAGTTTGAAGAAGAAATGAGATCACAGAGTTCCGTATTTGCACGAAAATGAACGGTAAAGCAGAGAGTAGTGTCTGTTTAACTAACATAAGATAGCTGAAATCATGTGGCTAAGAGTTGCTGTTTTTGCTCTGCCCCTTGGGTTAGCGTAAAGAGAACACTCACTGTTTGAGTCTTGATCTCTCCATCCATAAAATGTGAAAGACAACATTATCTGGCTCAGGGGGATGCTGGGAGATTACATAATGTTTTCACAGCTATTTTAAAATGCGAAGCACTGTGAATTATGAAGTATAATTGCTAAGAGTGAAGACTTAGCCTCTCTAAAGAAAATGAGAGTTTCTAAAGAGCATTATTTTAGAGAGCATTTAACTACCACAATCTACACTATTTATCTACTCACTAATTAAAATACTTCAGTCTGTTAGAACTGATCAGAACAATTTACGTGAAAAAGACACCTGACTGTAGTTAGCACTGAAGTATACTCAATCTGATGAGAAATCATTAAGAAGTTAGATCTGTACTTTCAGAAGGTCCTCCTTTCTTCTATGCTTAGTCTTTATAAGCTACTTAGTCAATAATTTAATTCTTTCTGTGTCTGTGTTTCAAGTTGGTTCAATCTGGGCTCCTAAGTGGTGCATTCCTTCCAAAGGATTCATTTACTGAGGAATCCTCTTCACAATGATTTAGTCTTTCATCTTGCCTGGATGCTGCTTTACTCATCACTAATTCACACTGCGCATCACAGGCTACATTAACATCTGCATCTTCTGGATGGAAAGTTTTCTTTTTTTCCCCTTTAAGAATATCTGTCATTCTGCAGTCCCAGTCGTCAGCTCCTAACAACCTTCCCAGCTGTACAGAAATGCATTCTGAATAAACATTGGAAGGAAGGAAGCATAAATATTTGACAGCATTCACAGTCAAGGCAGGTTATTAAGCACTCAGCATTTCAGAAGAATACTCAAAGACCATCTTCCAATGAAGTATTACAAGTGAGACTCCAAGTGTTTTATAATCTAAGTAAGATTCATTGGAAGAGGCTATTAGTGACTGGGTATCAGAAGGGAAGACTGTGGATAGGAACAACATTTTGCAATTTTATTTTCATTTTGGCTGCTTTTGTGATTATCATATTCCGCATACCTGTATCTTTGTTACTTGGAATTTAGAGCATGTACAAAATGGACACTGTAACAGAAGTTGTAAAGAGTAATGAATGGCTTCCTCCCTGTGGAATTAGTTAATGCTTACCCCATAGGTCTCAGCATTAAGTGATTTGGTCATCTGAAATACAGCTTGGTTCTCTCATTCACCTTATGGGAAATGATAAATGCTATGGTGTAGTCATAGAAAACTACAGAGGGATGCATTATGAAAGAAAATAAGATACTTTTATTTTCTCTCCGTACTCTCAATTAGAAATTCACCTATTTCTCCTATAGTTTCTATGTGAATTCTCACTGAGGTATCATAGAGTAGGAACTGAAGCACAACATGGAAACATTCAAAAATCAAATTCCTAGCCATCAGACCCAACAGCTTCTTGGCAGAACTCATTATTTACTTCAAACTGAATTCTAAAGTTTCTACCTTTTCTCTCTTTGCTGAGTTCAGACCAATTTCAATAACCTAATTTAAATGATCTCCAAGTATGTTTTTCTTCCTTAAAATAATAGTACAATTATGTGCAAATCTTCCCATGTTTTTATCAACACCAGCCATTTGTTACAAACCTGCTTGGTATCCACACGTATTGTAAAATCATCTTTGCAACCACTATTCTACTCCTAAATCTGTGGCCAATGCCATTCACACTCTTCAGGACATTACAGTTCTACTTTAGCTTTATTCACAACCAGCTTGGTCTCAAGCAGCAGCAAGTGGTTACAAAACAGCAGGTATATCTTTTTTTCCTCAGAGGGTTCTGTTTGCAAACACAACTTTTGTATCTATTATAAACTACTACCACTATTTGTTTTGCCCTACATCAAGTAGAATAAGCGTACTATTTTATAGTAACATTAGTACATATCTGCTCCAGCGACGCTGCCCAAACTGACAGCATGGTCTGGATTCCTTGCTCTCTCGACTTTCACAGAACATGACCCAGAGCAGAGCTGTTCATGGGATGCTTCGCTTCCACTTGTCCCAGCTCCCCTGCCTCGTGTCTGAAAACTCATACATACATTAACAGCACTGAAGGCCACATCCTTTTAAAAGTCCCACTAGGCATCCTCCACATCATTAGGCACCTAAATGACATGTCCAAAGCAATTAGGCTAGATTTTCAGAACTGGGCTGTCCCAGAAATCTAGAACATCTGCCACAAACCCACAAGGCTTGCAAACAGGGAAGTGAACAAGAGCACTAAGGTATGTTTGACATCAGAACGTGGATTTTCTTTTCTGATTGTATGTATTTTGTGAGTATATAACAGAAGAGCATTGTAGAATATTCCATAGAAATGGAGAGGGCCCCAGAAAGTCTAGGAAGCAATTAGCTGTTTGGGGCTCTCTCTGGAAGAGAAAGCTCTTGTGCTGGCACTCATTGACACAGTAGAGTCCTTTTAATAATAACTTACTGACCCTACTCCTATGTCATTTCTGGAAACATTATGGTCTGTGCTGCTGCAAGTCAGAAATCCTCACTCCATCCCTCCTACACCTGTGTGGGTCTGTACTGCGTCTGCACGAAGAGTCCAGCTGGGGCTTCTGGCACACATGCCTGCACTGGCAGAGCCAGTTCTTCAGATTATAAAAACTGCAGATTAGCAAGATTTTTCCAGTGATGTCAGTAGAACACTTTTGATGGAGTTTGGCAGGATAACATGCTGTATTAAAACATGTTTTTTTTACTAGACTTCAGCCTAAACTTAATCTCTTTTCCAAACAATCCCACTCACTGTAAAATTACATATAGAAATGATTTACACAGTGGATTTGTTTTACGATGACCAAACATGCATCAAACAAATTTTCCTATCTGAAATTCTCCTGCATGCTCTCTTCCTGTTCAGCTTACTGTGAGATTTGCCATATAGTAGGGGATGCAACTTCTGAAAGTGCAGAGGCTACAAATGGTGTCTACCCATGCAGCTCAATCTCAGTTTGTGACATAACCAGCAAATCCATTTTGCACAAATTTTCTAAGGTGGTATAACCTTTTGACCACAGGTTATGTAAAAATATACAAAACAAAATACATACCTATATACACATTGCACAAGAGACAGTCCAGTTAACTTGACTATGCATTTATGACATTGTACAGTCAAGAATTCTCACACTCTAGTCCTAAAGCAGACAAATTCGGCACTGAGTACTCAGTATTTAAGCATTTAATTCTTCTCATGTAGCAGCCCTAACTACAGGGCAACAAAAGATCAGGCATCAGAACAATCAAGCATGTCAGTTCAGACTTTAATGATAGGCTCCTGACAGCAAAGGATGAAAATCAGATCACAGAATCACAAACTGTAGGGGTTGGAAGGGACCTCTGGAGAGCATTTAGTCCAATCCCCCATAGCTCATGCTTTTGAATTTTCCTGAGGTATAACTGTACAGGCTGAAGTACAGGAATATATAGTAAAACTGCAGCTTTGCTGGTGGTATTTGCTGTAGGATTTTTGTTTGTTTGTTTGTTTTTTTCAATAAGGAACATCCATACAGCTGCTTAAACTCTATTACTTGAGATAGCAATTTAGAATATATATTTCAGTGTTAGCATTTATATGCAAATGCCTGAGGTTTTGGGAGTTTTTTTTCCATACATCAGACTGCAGTATAAAACTGACCTCTCAAGAAAAAAGGTACTTTTTGTCTTTAAGAAGGAACACTTGGGATAGTATGAACATAACTCATGTATGATTTCTGGTATATCAGGATGATCTGGCTTACAACAAACCAAATCTGAGAGTGCACAGTCCTACAGCATGCAATATCTTTACAAGCAGTACTGGCCAGCACAAATTTGGCCATGGAAGTTAATGTTAAAAAGCATATAGTAGAAGGTGGAAGCTGCTTCAAACTTTTTAGAAAAAAATTGATTGTCTATGGGTGAAATGTTCTTAAATAAATGTTTTTTATTTGTTAACTAGTCTCACATGCACTGAATGTATGTACATTTGAAAAGCCTGTTTAACCTGATTTTTTTTTAATAGGCATCTTGCTCCATTTCAACATAATCTTTTAAATGTGTTGCAGCAACAAGAACACATATGTCACATAAATTCAACATCTTCAACTTGATGAGCTAACTAGTGCAGTGGCATAAATTGCATTTTCCTGCTTTAAGACTAAGCACATTATTTTTGTCTAATCCTCTATTTTACAGCAAATCCTTCCTGAGGAATTCTAAACGTTCAGAAAATAGAACATAATTTCATGTGTTCATTTAAGTGGGCTATACCATTCCCTGTGACTAGTTGACAGAGACACACAGCCTGCAGACTTACCTCATGTGCATAATAAAACAGACTTAATGTAGCTCCAGTCTTAATGGTGTATATTATTGTCAAGAAAGTGTGGCTAAAGAATATTTAAATAAATTGCATGCAAAAATAAAAAAAATAATAGGGATGAACTTCCAGACCAGTTAAACAAGGAACGTGTTGCAGCTGACTTCAGTAGGGCTATAAAGTAAATGCATCCCTTAGTGTTAGGACATTCCAGAAGACAATGCAGTTCTTACAATGCATTTGCATGTCCATGGTTAACAGCTGTAGAAACATAGCACATACTACACTGAGACCTCAGTGATGCTCTCCAAGCTTGCATACCTCAACAGATAAAGTCAATGCACATGTACTCCTTACCATGGGGCTGTGGGTTATTGCTGAGCACTGGTGGTCATTTACCCACTGTGACTGCTGGTGCAAGCATGGAGCAGAGCCAGACCACTGGCTGAGTGGGGCAGGGGAGATGCCCTTGTTCTGAACCCCTCCACCTCTTCATTCTTTCGTAAGGGCATCTTGAAGGAGTCTTTTTTCAGTGCAGAACTGGTTTTGGAAACATCATTTAATGTACAGTACAATCAATATTAGTGAAATCATAAAACCCTTCACTGATTTCATGTATGTTCCTTTAGTGATAAAGCCTAATTTATTCTAGGTTGGGAAACAAAACCTGCATAAAAATACAATTCTTATGACATACTGCAGAATAAATCTGGGGAAGACTGCAGTGATCTTTAGGTACTGTTTTCATAGGCAATTTTTCCACACAGAGTCCATGGAGTTCACAAACTCTGATTTCTTACAAGTGTGCTTTATATAAGACATGTCAAAAATGCTATCATTATGCATGGATAGACAGAAGGTATAAATTAAATATTTCAAAAAAGGATCAGAGAGTTCTCTTCCACAGCTACACAAGGAACTGAAGTCAGCTGGAAAATGAGTTCAGCTGTCCTTGGAATTTCAAACTATTAGGTGAGGTGAGCATTTTAAGGCAAATAGACTCTAAGAAAGTAGCCTGTTTATATATGAGAAATGCCATCTTTCTGTGATAAAAATGATGTTAATTATCTATATCTGAATGTGTTTGTTTAGTTTAGAACCACAGTTCTGTCTCCAAACCAAAACCAAACATAGATGCATCAAGGTTGTTTTTGTCAGGTGTTATGCTCCCTCAGACAAAAAAGAAAACTAATTTCTGCCTGAATGGGTTTTATTTAAGATTAAAGATTAAAATGTCTTAATTCTACAGGACACGATATGTCTTTTAATCTACTTTCTCCATCTTGAATGAATTTGCACACTTTCCATAGCCAACAAGCAGGGAAACTCCCAACAAAAGATAGTAGTAGACAAAACGCAGGGCTGCTGTGCTCCTACACGTGAATAACTAAGGAAGCTCTAAAAACATTAACAACCAAAACCACTCTAAAGTAGCACATCCCTAGATGGAACAGAAGGGACAAAAATATCTGTGGAACTTGACAAAGCTTACTATGTATGAAGCTGTTTTCAATTTATTTTTTTTTTTAATACAGCATAGTGTGTTCAACTTCAACTTTTTCTCTTAGAGAGCTCTTGGTTATCATAGCTAATTCAGAGTCTGTGGTCTTCTGAACTGCGCCCAGTCATTTGAGGCAAAGAAAGTAGCTTGCTCATTCTTACATAATTACATCTCTATGACCTAAACAGTTGTGAAGTGCTCCAACTTTCTATAATCAATCCAGGAAAACCTAAGGACCACCCTCCACAAGGTGTATTATTACCTTCACCAGGCCTGCTGCAAGGAGCTATTCCCTAGAAAGTCAGAACTTCATTTCTTTTACATAAAATTTCTCTTAACA
This sequence comes from Gallus gallus, assembly GCF_016699485.2. Lineage (NCBI taxonomy): Eukaryota > Metazoa > Chordata > Aves > Galliformes > Phasianidae > Gallus > Gallus gallus. Next base: position 1,864,596 of record NC_052539.1, read on the forward strand.
AGTTAAGCAGTTCAAATAGGATTTAAAAGCTGTTTGGCCTTGATATTCAAATTGAAAAATCAGGTGCTACTGGTCAACATAATCATCCTTTTCTTCTTTAGATGCGTTGCAGCTGGGCACACAAAGTTGTTTTAAGGACAGAGAATGAAAAGTAGAGCAATTGTCTGTAGCAGTGATGTCTGTGGGACATTTACAGAGTCCTGAATCAGACTCTGTACTGATGTGAACTGCTGGAGGCAAGAAGGGTGTCTGAGGGACACGCTGGCCTCTCCGTTGATATACTAGTGCAGGTTGATGTACTTTGGAGCAGCCTCTAATGGTCCTGGGAAGCCTCCCTGATTCACAGAGGGCACATCAAGATTCCTACTTTGTGAGCATCCTAATTTATATCCTTCTGATACAAATTCATTCTTTATAGTCTATTAGATTTAGCTACAATTTTCTCATCTTTCAGAGTCAGAGTGCTTTGATATTTTCTACACTATCACATCTAATATAGACTTGTCTGAAATAGGTATGGATGAAATGTGAAATGGGACTTTAAGGTTCAAATGTTCAGAGGGAAACAAGCACTATGATAAGTCCCTGGTTACACTTCAGTTTTGGCTCCTGCCTGTTGAAATTCATTTAATACATGTCACATCAACTTAATTCATCAAACTTTTGTGCTAGTTTAAGATGAAGGCTTTACAAAACAGATTAGGACTTAAATTTTATTGTCACAATTTTGGGAATAAAATGAACTAGCCTAACAGGAACTGGGAACCTCTGATAAACAATATTATTTACAGTAATATTGTTTCATCCTGTACCAAAGCAATGCCACGCAGGCCATTCTGTTGTATCTCCCACATCCGGTCAGGTTAACAAGACCTATAAACCATTTGACAACATGAGATTTTTTTTTCTAGGCCACTGAAACTTCCACAGTTTTCCAAGAAAGTAAAATAAAAATAAGAACAAGAAATAAAAGTTGCTGCCCAAAAAGCTCATGAGACATTTTCTAAAACTCCACGAAGAATTCTGTTGTTGTTACAGCAGCCAGTGCTGTTTTAAAATGCTCCTTAATAACTGCAGGAATGGAACAATGTTCATCAAGCTATCACGTGAATACATCATCTCCCTCTTTCCTAGTTGTAGCACAGAAATATTTATCGAACACATTCTCTCCTCCCTGCAATAAGGACATTACATCTAGTAATGGAACATAATGGCTTTGTTCCTTTAGTCTTAATGTATTACCATTCTATATTGACCACAGACATTTATATTAGTTCTTTTTCTTCCCTTATAAAGTTTCTTCTACTTCTACTTTTCCATTTCCATTTGCTGAATTATCCTTCTATATTTAAATTCATTCCTTGTATCCCATACATTTCTTTTAAAATCAGTTTAAGGTTTTCTTTCTTAACTTTGAGGTTTTAGGTTTTGGAGATAGAAAAGTAAAACATTGCCATCTACTTCCTGAGTATGATCAATATTGACATTTTTCCCCTATGACTTAGCTCACAATCAATTACAGATTTATGAGCATTAGGTAGGATTTTATTATGCTCATATATACCTCAAGTAATCATTTCATAATCAGAACAACTACCGATATTTAGTTCCAAGATGAGTTCCTACATAAGCATTAAGAGGAAGATTACTATGGATTTCAAATGGTAGATGTAATGCTTATCAAGTAAGGAAACTGGTACTTAAAATATTTAATTCTTAAAGGAATTCCAACATTCTCCAGCAGAGAGGCATGACAGTCTGAACATCCATGATGATACAATAATAAATGTTTACTACTGTGGTCGCAAGTTGTGTTAATCATGTTAGTGTTTGCCACAGATCCCCAAATCATACAGATACAGCTAACAAGAGCGATCAGACAGCTAATACATGCACAGTCAGGAGTGCATTCTCCAGTTTGTGAGGAACTTGGACGTCATTTTCAAACAGTGAATGATTTTTTAGTCATATGGATCTGTTTACTGGCAAAGGTGAACTTACCAATGATGATTCCCAAATTGTTCATAACCAAGAATCTCTTCTCAAATATCATAATGCCTTCAGCAGTTTTGTTCCTAAGACTTCGATTTACTACCAAGACTTATTTTCTCTGCCTCCCCACATACTTTTTTTGGTAATTAGTTGAATATGCATCTGATTAGCCTAGAATGACAGTCCCTTAGAACAGGCATTTTCAAAATGCTAATCACTTATCACTAATGGTATACAAATCACTTCAAAATGATCACTGCATAGATGGTGCAGAGGATCCAGGGCTGCTGCTGGCTGCCCAGAAGTAGCTCATGGCTGCAGGGCTGAGCCTGGGAGAGGACAGCACCCAACTTGGAGCGTAAATGTGATGTTGCTAGTCTTACATAAAAGGAGGAAAGAAATCACGGTATGTAGACTGGAGATCCCAACCCTGCCCCATTGCTGGCCAAAGACATTGAACCGTGCTGGATAAACAAACCCTCACACATATCCTAGGCAAACTCCCTCCAGAATGTTTTCTGTTGTACAGAACTCACCTCCTTTTGTCACCCTCCCCTCCCCAGCAGATAAGTTTCTGAAAGTTTATTAGGAAATATATTGGAATTGAGGCAAATTTATTTCACTGGCAGTTACATCTGCTTAAAACCTCAAAAAAACAGGCATTAACTTTGCTATGTTTCAGCTAGCCCATCACTGTGAATTCATTTTCCTATCTTTGTGAAATTTGTTAGTATCCATGAACAAAAAGCAATAAATAGATAAGAATAATTTATCATTAATTTCCTGTTTCAACTAGGATAAGAATCAAATTATTGCAGGCTTTTGATGAAGTCGATCATTCTTTTCCATCCAGATCAGAGTCTATGAATAACAGAAATGTTTTTCTTCTGAGACAGCTAACCTCCCCTTCTGTGCGAGAAAAATTTGCTTTTCCTTCCAAATGCTTGTCAAACAGAAACTCATAACATTTTGAACAGTTGTCAGCTGTAACTAAAACTAGAATGAAGTGGACAGTTTCCACTGACAGCCAACATTGTGTTACTCTTTCAGCAATACTTGCCTATATACTACGTCTCTTTTATTGCTAGTGTCCGTGGCTTTCCTGTGACTTACATGACCACAGGTCCACTGCATGACACACAGCCATTTCCAGGTCTTATCAAATATGTAAATCTCCATTTTCAATCTGGAAACTTGGGTTCACATTTGAATATTTCACAGAAATATGCACTTTCAACCATGGCCACAGGCTAGTGTTCCCTTGTGTAACTCATCCATTTTTAGAACTAAGAGTACAATTAAGCAGCTCAAGTCATGCAGAAGATCACTGGGATCCGTACATATTCCACATGCAAGGCTGAATTTTATGGGTTTTTATTTTTTTATTTTTTTAGTTTTTTTTTTTGTTAAAGCACTTATTTGAAGATAAATAGATCTAAAACAGATTAAATAGCTGCATTCAAGTAATCAAAGACTGTAAAAGAGGCCATGTCAAAGGACATTTTCCTTGGGTCAGTACAGTACATCAAATTAAATTACAGAAGGCTTTTATTAATCAGTAAAATTGCAGTATTTCTTCACTTACTGAGGCACTTGGCAAACATTTCTCACTTTAGGCAATTAAAAGGCAATAGAACTGTTTGGCAACTTTGGAAGCATTTAACTTCAAAACTGCAAATTAAAACAAAGACTGAAAATAAAAGAATTCTCTCTTGTCGCTTTTGACTTCTGGACTCACAGTCAGAAATTAGAGATGTGGTACATCAAGGCTGCCTGGAGGTCACTGAGGAAAGTGATTTCAGTCAACAATTGCATGCGAGGAGCTTCTACACTAAAATGAAAAAGTATGCCAGAGCATTTGTTTATGAAATTAGGAGGATTTAAGCAATTAATAAAGCATTACAGACTCAACAAGTCCTCTTTAACTATATTTAAAGGAATAAAGCTGTGATGTAGCCCTGTGACTACCAAGGAGTACCATGACAATATTGAAATCAAATCAAATATTCACATGCAATGGGGTCTATTTTAAACAGCAGTAAAACAAAGAATTGCTGATGCCAAGAATGCCATGCTAAATATAAACAGAAAAATGAGTGCAGGAGAATAATCAGCTTTGATTTTGTACAATCCCTAATCCAAGCAGGTTTTGAAGTTCTGGTAAGTCTTCCTTCCTTTAAAGTACTTTTGAAGGTTCTTGGCTTTAACAGCTTCGCTTAGGGGGCCCCTCAGCCCCTCCTTGCTGATGCCCAAGAGTTTCTGAAACATGCTGGAATTCCCACAAATAATGACGTTGTAGTTTTGCATAGCTTGGGAAATTGTTTAGGGTAATTACCCTCAGAAAGTTAGATATTTAACTGAATCTCTTGAGCAGGTTTTCTCAGTTCTATAAGGAAACTGTTACATCTAAACTATTATTTGGATGGTTCAGTTTTCAAAGCTACTGATGGCACTGCAGGAGTGCTCATGAATTTTGGAAGTGAGGACAGTGGTGAAAATGATTACAATTAGATGACTGTTTTTGAAATTTTGAATTTAAGCCTAAAATTTGTCCCCTTTCTCTTGATAACTGACTTTCTCACAGCATTTCCATTAGTGCCTTCTCTTTGCTTCTGGCCTGAAAAACAGGAAGAACAGCCCCTCTTTTTGACTAAAAGTTTTCTCTCCTGTTCACTGACAGCTGGAAGAAAGAAACAAATTGAAAGAAAAAAAAAAAAACCTTAAAACATTGTTACCATTCTTCCAACTAGTAAAACCATTCCTGATCACGTTTTGGGTCCCAGTTTCACTTCAGACCTGTTTTAACCCACCCAGTTTTTCTTTTAAAAACCCAACCCAATAGCTAGCACACTCAGAGGTTCAGGTTACTAGAAAGTCCCAGAACTCTTTATAATTTAACATACAGTTGGGGGAAGTCTGATGGTCTACGATGATTCTTGTTTGTGAAGCTGTTGCTGGACAGAACCTGTCACACAGAAATTCTCCCTCCTCCTGGAGCAGCTGCCCAGCTCAGGGAAATGAGGAGGACAAGAAAGTTCTGCAGCAAATGGGCAGATGTCAAACTAAGTGTGTGGTTACTTGCATTATGAGCAGAGATTTACTTCACAGCCTGTGTATTTCTTATGCAGCAGCACTGTCTCTTCAGAGGCAGCCCTTAAATAATTCTCATTTTCTCTCTTTGGAATTTTCCCTTGTCCTGCCATTGACAGTACATTTATTTACTTCCTATTCAGCCTGAGCATTCAATTTCTCTTACTCTCACCTCTTTATCTTTTTCCACCAGGACACAACTGTGATGTCCTTGCCCTGGCCTGAGCCACTGCCCCTGTTACTGAAAGTCCTAATCTCAAGGCAATTTTAATCCCCGCCATTTCTTTTTAGATGTGTGTAACACATCTAAACACAAATCTAATACAGAAATGTAAAACTGAAACCGAGTTATTTTTATGACAGTTTTGGGGGTGGAGTTGGCTGGAGTTCAATTCTGTGCTCAGCAGCTCACTGTAGCTCAATACTCATGCCTGTGTTTCTGTTTGTATGGCTGGAGTAGAGCACTGACTATGGTTTTTCACTAAAAATCATACATGGATGCAAGACAAACACTTTCTAGCTTTTTAGAAAGACATCATCAAATGAACACCATGGAGATGTGTAAGCCTGTCTTGTCTGTCCCTGTTCTACTGAAAGTAACACCCTCCAATGCATACATTGCTTATGAAAATTATAGTTTCACATCTTTGTAAATACACGCTTCCTCTGGATGACCTGAGGCATATTCAGCAGCACATTCACTCAGTACACTTATTATACAGAGGAATCAGTGACACGACAAGAGAAAAGAAAAAAAAAAACATAAAACATAGATCAGGAGGGCCTACCTTACCCCAAAGCAGTGTTTGCTGTGTATATGTGGGTAAAAAGGATAACTGGGACTTATAAATCCAGGACAGAATCTATTTGAAAACCAGATTGTCATGCTTAATGCATAAGTCCCTGCATACTGCTGTGTTCAACAAACACAAAAGAACTTTCAAAGCATATTCGATGTCAAGTTTTAACACTGAGCACTGCACAGAGGACCAATAACAGATGATGATGTTGCAGTCTCTTTTGCTACAGTCCAGTGCCAGCTGATACTGTCCCGCCCCATGAAATCATCTGCCCCAGCCGTGCTCCTGCTTGTGCAGTCAGGGTCGTGCCAGCTCCTGACAGCCAGACCAGAACCTTCAGTAGGTATTATCCCTGGAGTCAGAGGGACACATGCATTCATTTCTGTGTGCACACATATACACACATTAGAACACACACAGACTTATTCACATTTATATACTCTTTATGAAAACATTAATAATTGTAATACAGAGATTACAATTCTTTTTCTTACTAATAGGCATTTGCTTCAGATCCTGCTTAAATTTGGGATGGAAACATTGAAAAATGGCACAACTCCACAGCTTTTCCTAACATGCTTTAGGACAGAATTCCAAAGACTTGTGCCACTCCTACAGAGTTATCCAGGTCATCCCAGAGATAAAGCCCACACAGCACTTCTCAGTTTGTCTTTAGAACAGGCAGCGTAGTGCAGCCCCCTGCTCTCATCCACGACAAGCGGGGACTCTACTAAGAATTCCTGACACATGCAGATCTGTCCTGAAACTACCCACAATAGGGATTAAAGAGATGTACAATTTAACCTCAATTCATAATCCTGCTTAAATCAGGAGCAAAATAAATCACTAAGAGCAATAGCAATGACAGTACTGTTCTCAGTGCTCCGCATGTGACCCCAACAGATCCCGTTGGCATGCAGGAGAGTGCTGCATGCACTGCAGGAGCATACTGTGCATGCACCAAGTGCTACATGCTGTCCACACTTCCAAGATGCAAACGTTGGTATGTTTAGCAATTGTGTACACAATGAAGTGCCTTTCCAAAAAAAAAAAAAAAATGGCTGGCCAGACCAAGTTTACTGAATCCCAGATGTACTGCCATTTGCTAGACAGGGCATGTCTCTCTGAAGGTATCCTCAACAGCTTCAGCAAACTGTTACTTGCAGAGCCTATCCTGCCCCCTGCTTGTTCATTAATGAGTATCGGCAGACATCTGATTCCCCAGTTCTGAGTGCCAACTGTGCCAGAATCCTCTATAATCAGGATGCTCAGTTTACAAGGCATTCTTACAGGAAGAGTGTGGCAGTCACTTAACAGCCGACATCAGTGAAAACCTGAACTTGCAGACTTCCATCACTTCGGAGCATCTTAGCACCTACACTTTACTGGGCACTTGTGAAGAGTTTCTGTTCTTAGTCAGGTCAGATGTAGCAAAGCATAGGATTTTATTTTATTTTTATCTTAACGGTGTATTCCCTTTTTTTGTTTGTTTGTTTGTTTTTGTGTGTGTGTGTGTGTGTGTGAGTAGAAAGGATTTTTATAGCCCTCAGCCAGACTGATCCTGAGCCATATAGTCATGTTTTGGCTACTTTGATGTATCTGATCAAAACAAGGACCAGGCCGTTCCGCAAAGCACGCCCTACATACCAGCTCCTATCATGCTGAAACCAGTTCAACTGATTCAGTCTCCAAAGGTGTCTCCCCTTTGCCATTAATAAACTGCAGTCTCTCTGGGGAATAACTGGGATGCTATTCCCTGCTGGAAGCCTAGGACTCAGAAAAAATAAGAATTGCTTTTTTAAGGCAGACTCTAATCCCATTACAAGGTCTGATACAGCTGCAGGAGAGATAAACTGGAGAGCCATTTAAAAAATTTAGGTTGGTTATAATAGCCTAAGCTAATCTATTTCTTACTCACTGTATTTCCTAATTCCTCTCCTAACACACTGCCTACAAAATTTCATGGTAAATTACTATTTTTTAAACAACATTATACGTTAGCAATAACCTGGCTGTTCAGATCCGCACTTTCAGAATGTTTGAAGGCATTTTCAGAGATGAGTTTTCTCCCCAAGGGTGTTCGAAGGGGGATGGATGTAAAGTTTATATCGATCAGAATTACTCACAGAAATAATTTCTCAGAAATTTGACATTTAAGCCGATTTTTATAGTCTCTAGGAATTATTAAAAAAAAACCCTCAAAATCTCTCTCATTCCCTAAATCCACACTCAGATGGTCTAGCCAGTAGTCTGATCCAGCTGTGCTCTATTTTTACTCTGGGTGATGGAAAAAGGGAAGGAGCATTTGCATCGCTTTGTGCTAGCTGCAGTCATACAGCTGTAGCTGCTTTGATTCAGATGGGATGAGACAGAGGAGGTCTCATTTGCCACAGTGACTGTGAAAGTGCTTTTCTAGCACAAGACGACACCGTGGCACACAGTGCACAAGGATGGTGTAAGATCTTGCCACTCAGATTCAGTAGGACTCCATGCCTGTCACGCTGAAGTCTCAGTGGCTTGCTGCTGTGGGTGAAGAGTAGCAGTGGATCAGTACTGCCCTTTCTGCATACGTGAGTGAAAAGACTGGGGAGTAAGAAGATATTCCCTGAATGTAGCTTGTAAAAGCAGAGAAAAAATATCTTTTTCCTTAATTCCACGATGCCTCCTTCCAGATTTATTGAATATGTATAAGAAAAGTTTATCAGAAAATGCAACTCCTTCTCCTGCTCAAATATTTGAGTATTTTTTTTTATTTTTCCCCTGGGAAATTTGTTGGTCATTTTGATTTAGCTGTTTGCTATTTTATTTCCAACATGAAACAGGACTGATGTTGCTATTAAAAGAAATTTCCCTTCTAAAATAAAGCTACTTTTTTTTTTTATTGCTACTTTTACCAGACAACACTTCTGTCTTTTATGTCAGCCCCCATTTCTGGAGCTCCCTTGCCCCTCAGGAGCGCTGCTGCAGCAGCCTGGCGACACCGACCTGCCCTCTGCCCAACGCCTTCCTCAGGCTCGTGCTCAGCTCTCACTCCTGGCACAGTCTGTGTGCTGGGGAGAAGCAGATGAACCTTCTGCAAATTCTGCTTCTTCCAGGCAACTCACAGTGTATTCTTTCATATCTAAACGTATATTTTCTTAGGTAGAGGTAAAATACATTATTTACAATGCCTAAACTCCTCCACTTTAGCAGACATGATTTAGTCTCAAAACCCATGGAAAATAATTGTCAGTGCAGACACACTGGGGTGGATTACGGTAAAACATTTAATTTCTTTCATTTCTTGGTTCTACCCTAGTGCTATTTAACTGTCTCCTTCTTTACACATACACACGCTGCTTTCATATATCCTTCATCTTAGAAAGTGTGCTTCACCAACAGGCTAAGTAAACATTTGCAGTGATATATAACGCTTCCTGACAACGTCAAGCCAAATAGACTGTGATCCAAGAGCAGGCTTGATTTCCCTCAGTCTCCTCTCCTCAGGCGAAAGCTCGAGTGCATAGACGAGCCCTCTTCTGCACCTTGAAGGTCAAAAGAAGAGCTCTGACAAACCAACAGGGAAACGAGAGCTGGGGCTGACAGGCTTCCACCAGGAACCATCCGCCTCCAGCATCCTGATAACCAAACCTCAGTATCACTGAGAAAACGACCCATTTATTAGCTGTTATTGCAGCGCAGGACAAGAGAAAATCACCGATACTTGGCTAATTGGCACACAGCTGCAGAGACTCACAGCTTCTGAGCAGCCTTTTGCATTAGGCTAGTCCTGGGTTTGGTATTTAGGAGCAGCCTAGAAGTCCAGAGAAGCATCAAAGTGAGAGCATGGCAAAGAAAAATTGACTTAGAGTCCTTATTTCAGATGCTGACATGTTTTCCTTCATTGCTTAAGACATTGGGTCTAACCTAAGACTTTTCTGCAATGTAAATATTAGATAGCTGCAGGTTCTTCACGGAAATCATGTTCAGTGTTCAATTCTCTTAATTTAGTTTATTTGTGTCCTCCATTTTAGTGATTTTCCCCAAGTCCAAGCAGATGGATAAATAATTTCAGTACAAAAGCTGCTACCTATACTTGCACAATTCAGTCCCACATTTCCAGGTACCCAGAAAAGAGAGTGGAGAGGTCTGCTGGAAATTTAGTGTAGCTGATAATTGTCAAGCAGATGGACAGAGCAGCAAATACTGTAACAAACATCCACCTAGCCATGCAGCAAATGAAACTGCAAGGAGAGATGACAGCCTGCAGTATGCATTGCATATCTACAACTCAGCTTTATTTAAATTCTAGCTAATTTTGGTGTTCCTGTGGTGTAGGTGAGAATGCAATGCACTGATCATTCCAAGACAACAGGTAAACTACTTTTTGGTCAAGGAAAGAACAGTGAGTGTCAGCTAGGAATTATGATTGCATTACAGATAATACATTTATAAAGTGAGAAGGAGCCACATCCTTGTAACTTTATCAACAGCTCCTGCAGATTTTTGTTGATCATGGTCTTGAAATCTATATTCAAACTCTTTTGTGAATTACCCCTCTAATTTCTCTTTTTTTCTTAGCAAAGAAAGCTTTATGTTCTCCAATGACTTGTACATTTCTTTTTTCAGGAAACTCTGTGAGAGAAAATACTTCTTCAATGCACTTGGGACATCACATAAGTGATGCTTCCTAAACAGCTGACCCACTTCTTTCTTAATGGCTTTGCTTTTAGATGATGTTGACTTTTTTTTTTTTTTTCCCAAAAAACTTGAGTTAGAAAAACTTTCAGAGAGGTTGAGGGGTACTATCTAGAACCTCCTGACTTATTCTGAACGTCTAACTGCAAGCTGCTTTTTTTTCAGCTAATCTAATTATCATGAGAGACTAACAACTTTTGCACAGTCCCAGCACTTTGCACTATGCAAACAATTCTAGCATGAACGCGGAGGTGCATGGTTGGCTTCACCCCAGTGCAGCTCAGCAAGGTGGATTTGCTCTGTCATCCCACTGCTGGCCTGAGCAGCACAAACTTGTCAGAGCAGGCAGGTATGGCCCAGCTCCTCCTTCTCCTTGCAAAGCACAGGCAAAGGCAAATGAAAATAGGACATTCATTTTCAAGGTCAAGCCAAACCTGTTTATTTTTTGCATCTCTGTTTTGTTTTTACTTTAATTGCTATCTTCAGCACATGGCTAGTGTATTGCCTTCAGTAGTCTGCATTATAAAGCTGACAGTGTATTAACCACATTCAGTATTTTGAAATTTCTCTGCAAAATCTTTTTGCAAATAAAGCAAAAAAATGAGGATTTTCACTATCTCAACGTACACATGGGAGAGAAGAAGGGCTGTCCAGGCCTAAGGAGAATTAATACAGGATTTGGTTCACTCCTGCAAGCCAACTACTGCTAGAACCTGTACAAGCTGCTAAGTTAACTGTAACCAACTGCAAGCTGTCTACAGCTAATCAGCAAAGATCAGTTGCAATCTTTGCAGCTTCTGTAATACTGAGTACAATTTGCCAGAGCAGCAGCACCTTGTAATACCGTCAGTTGGCCTCAGCTGCTACAGTTCATTGCACATCTTTTGTGCCATCCTGGGAATAGCAAGCATTCCCGCAGTGTGCCTCTGCGTTGCCTTCACTATCACAGTCCTGCATGGTGCAGATGACTGCAGCATTTTGGAATATTCTCACGAGGACACAGATCCTCCATGTTTATCAGAAAGAGAATAGTTTTATAGTATCACAACCCTGCTACGGATTGGGAAGTTTTGCAAGTCAGTTTCCCAAAGAAAAATACCTATTCAATCTATTTCTGTGTTTTTTATTCTCCTCCTCTCCACTCCCCTTATTTAAGATAGGTCACACACAGGAGACTAGAATAGCAAGCAAAAGCTGAGCCTTGGTAAATATTCACAGTAGTTATTATCACTAAATTTCATTTTATGGGAAGTTCTACTACGTGAGCGTATCTACAGACTTGAATAAAGAAAGCATGCTTTAAAACACAGAACAAGAAGTTAAAACTTGGAACTCGGTGGTATGCACACAAGCCAGTTCTAGTGATGATTGAAAGTGGTAAAAATGTGATGTAGTTTTAAGAACTCTTTGCAACTTACTAGTGTCAACTAAATAGAGCACAGAAGCTTCCTGTATTGGTTTGTATGTTTAGATCTGCTGTTTCCTATCAGTATTTGCCACAAGTACATTCTAAAATACCATTACACTGTGCCCAGTTATCACCTTTGTAATTACAGAATTTGTGTCATTTTAAAGGGAAAACTGCTCTGAGCAACTGAAGACATTTTAAAATTATCCTTGTTTTATTACAAAGAAAATATAGATGGGTCAGGGTTACAGGTTCCTAATGTTATATGTAAGTTCTTCAGTAATATAAGAGGTAGCAAGAAGTTCAACTGATCTTGATTTCTTTGCATGTTTACACTTATTCTCCCAGTGTGCATACATGTTCTATTAATAGTTGCATTGATACCATTTCAGTGATCCTTAGGGATCCCTGAGGCTGGGAAGGATCCTTCTCTCATGTCCCACATCCTGGAAGCACTGGCCTTTCCATGCAGGTAGCAGCTATACTTTGCAATACATGGCTTTAATGCAGTTCTAGATCAGGCTGTGGAGCAGCCCCCAATGGTGTACAGGCCCAGGACAAGGAAGGCAGCATGTCCTGTGCACGATCCCAAGCCTGGCTCTGCTGCCTGCCCCACAGCTGCCCTTCCCTGCAGCTAGCTCCCCTTCTGAAGCTCAGGCAAGATCCAAAGCTCTTCTACTCCAGATTTTAGCAATACAGGGAGTATGAGTACAAACAAAAAGTGTGGTTCAGAAAAGAAGACTACAGATGTAAAAGAACCACAGAATTAAAAAGAAGGTAGCAATGACAAACGTGTCAAAATAATAGTAATTTACAGCTCCTGAGTGTTCATAATTGCTCTGAATCACAGTACGTGTTTTGACAGAAGAAAACCTGAAGTACTGTAACAAGGTAAAATCCTGCCACGAACTATGATACCTAACTTACATTAACTCACTTAGTTCTATGTTACTCATACCAATAGCAAACTCCCAAGATTTGAACTTAGAACTGCAGAAGACGACAATAAAAAATAAAACAAAACACATTAAGTACACAAAACTAGAAAGTATGGTTCTAATTAGGGTAATTATTATTTTTCAGTAGGTATGCATTTTGAACAGGTACTGCAGAGCTGGACCTGGAAACAATTCACATGATGGTGAACCATAAAATTCAGTGTTGCAGATAATAAAGTACAAGAGTTTTGCCTCTTTGGACTCGCTAGGATAGAACCACTGAGCATGAATTAAGCTTTTGGAAAGCAGAAAAAAATACTTCTTTTGTAATCTGTAGTTTTTCCAGGGCAGAGAAAAGCACAGGCAAAATACTCAGGGTAACAGATGATGAGTGATTGTGAAGAGCTATGCAAAAGAATCTTTGCTATCTGAAATGACGGAAATTGTTTAGGAGAAAAGGAAACAGAGGTCAAGAGAAAGCGCTTTTTGAGTAGGACGGTGCCTTTCCTTACAGGCTAAAGCAAATATTCTTGTGAGAATGATAAGAAAATATTTTTATGTTCAGTAGTCCTCTCAGTGGCAGAAAGTCTTGTTTCTGCCATTTGATGATCTCTGATTCTTATCTGATTGCCATGAGGAGGGTGTCTGAATGCTGCGCAAAATACTATTTAGCTTCACAACATTTCAGTGAAATAGAGCATTTGTGCTCATCTTACAGATGGAGAAGACAGAGAAGCTCAGATAAAGAGCATGTGAGACAAGAAGTCCCTGGCAAAACACTACATGGAGCCCACGCCCAGACTATGCTGCTAACCACTGCAGAGCCATCCTTTCAAGCTCAATTATGTCACTAATTAAATAACACCATTATGAGAACTAGATTGCACATGCAGCTTTGGAGGTTATCTGGGTCTGTCTTTTCCTTTATTTTTTTAAAGCTACCAAACACCTCATTAGCATGCAGACAGTTTGGTGGGGGTTGCAACTGTAAGAGGAGAGTACAGACTTACTGATGGACAGCTGAGGGTTGCAGTATGCATCTTTATGTCATGAAGGCATGGCCTAGTGAAGAGAAGTCTAGAATGTTTAATCCAACAGTGACATCAAACCAAGCACATTCATGTATCCCTCTTTAAGGGAAGCCAGGAGGCCAACTGAAGGACACGTTTGTCCTACCACTCCTTACAGATTTAAATCAGTATTGTTTTTTAATTCACCAAATTCATAACTTAAAAAAAGTCTAGGCAGGAGCAATGCACCAGAGCTATCAGAAAATACTAGAATGATTTTAAAAAATCACAAAGAAAGCATATAATTTAGTCAACATATAAATGGTATAAAACAAGTCAAAAAGCATGAGCTGACAACTGTGTATGCCGCCAACAAAAAATCTCAGCATATTATACATACATCTCCAGTATCTTGAGGACTCAATATGACAAAAGCACCGTAGCCAAATAAAAAAGAACAAATGTATAATTCATGGGGAATGGTTCTTTAACACACTGGAGATTTTGTCAGTCTAAAGAAAATAGTGAAACATTTGAAGAAGTAGTATTTGTCTCTAAAACCACAATCATGTTCCGTTTGTCTAATATCATCCTCAGTAAAATGAACAGTTTGGAGCTCAGCCCTGTATTTTGTAGAGACTTCTCTTGTTGATTTATATACCCATACTGGAAGGCATAGCCTGCTTGTTACCTTCTCATTGCTCCATGTAAATGAGTTAGAAAATAGGGAATTTACTAGTAGGTTTAAAACATTCCTTTGACTGATTGATTGATTTTTAAATGTGGCACAACTGACGTGAGATAAAAAAAAGTTAGGTAAAAAGTATTTCACAATCAAATCTTTGTTTCATTGGCATATCGCCTTCTTTATCATACAAAGCAATGGTAGAGAATTAATGCAACAAAGACTTTCCAATCTGACCTTCAGTTGTCCTTCGCACCCGCCTTTTCCACTCCCCACACCCCTTTTGTCTTTTTTATTCAACATAAATACGTTATATAAGCAAATTGAAATGTTAATAAAAGAAAAAAAAAACCTATCTTCTTAGAAGTTTGTGCACAAATTAGAGCAATTAAGTGCTAGCTAATTGGACAATAGGAGCAATCAGGAAAAACATATGCACAGAGTCTGGTAAAGCAAACAAAGCAGTACTTGCAAAAAACATTGTAAATTATTATTATTTTCATGTAATATAGATGGCTTGAGAAAATAAATCTCACCTAGCTGACAAGGAAGCACCTTTTATAGGAGGTTAGGCAGAAGCACACAACCAATGTTTAATCTTAAAGACTTCCATCTTTATGTTAATTCAGGCTCCCAACCTGCTACAGTCCAATGGACATACAGTACCTCAACCCCACAACTGTCAGGCTGTATTATTTTCAGTACAGCAATTATTTCAGTGACCTACTTTTTACATGAGCAGCTTCTTACTCTAGGCAAGAATCAAAGCATATCAGGAAAGTTTTTATTAATATTAGCAAAGATTCCCTTTTCTGTTTTAGACTCTAGAATCAACAGGAAAATTTGATGTGGACATTTTTGGTGAAACTTTTGCAAATCAAAGTGGGTAACAGTCCGTGGTTTCCCCTATTAAAAATGCATTTTTATGGCAATTTCTCTTCTAGAGTTTCCAATGTTTAAAGGATGAATGGAGGGGCCAAGGTGTGGAGTGGTGCACATAACTTTTGACAGCTGGGGACCCATAGCATATGAAACATTATGCTGTTCATTACTTTTATTTTTAGATGTACCTCCATTTTGAAGAGGAAGATAATTTATAGCGGTATCACTTAGGTGTTGTTTCCTTATTAACGTAGGTTTACATTTCAGTGTTATTCTCTGGTTCCTGCCTTGCTGGCCCCTCCTGCACTGGGGCTGTGTTTGAGCAGGGCAGCAGAAGGGCTCATTTTGTGAGGAGTGGGATTTGGTCCCAGGCCCAGGTCCGTTCCCTGTGGCCTGCTGGTGAGCATGACCCATTAACAGCAATAGCTTCATCACTACTCAGCATATGAAAACTAAGGACAAATCTCATCCCAGATTGCATCTTTTGCATGGATCAGTATAAGTTTTAGTTCATTACTTATCTATATGTAGAAAGAAGCCTCCTTCATAGCTGCCTGCAACCATTTCTCCAACAAAATTGTCAGTACTTTTAAACTTGCCAAGGGCTACTTCTCTGAGCTCTATTGTCACTGACTCATCAAATCTGAAATGATGTCTCTGACCTTTGAATCAGTTGTCTTATTTCTCTTTTGACACCAATGACAACTAGAGGAAAAATGTAGATGAAGCAGTCAGAAAATAACAGCCAAAGCAAGCTGACAATGCCAAATCCATCCAATAAAGCATTAGTTCTTAAAGATATTGACTGCTCCCTATGAAATAAGAGTGCCTTAATCACTTGCTGCTTCTCTAAAATTCAGTTATTAGGTTCTAAATATTTTGAATAAGAATTTTTAACATTACAGGAATATCTGTGGCCTTCTGCAGTGACTTTCCATCAACACTAAAGAATTAAAGCCCTTTCATGAAGCCAAGTCTTACACAATTATCAAATCTTTCATCAAGCATCGAGGAAGAGGACAGGAAAGGAAACCTCACTGGGTGCACCAGGGAACAGCCAGGCTCCCCTAGCTGTCTCCCACTGCCACTCACTATTCCTAAGTTACTGCAACTCAAACAAACAAACAAAAAAAAAACATTCTTGTGCATTTCCACGGAAAATGACTTATCTTTCCCTGTACATAAGGAACACCTATTTCCCTTTTTGCATCATTGAAAACATCACGAAAGTCATGCAAGTTGTATAAAAGTTGTATAAAATAAACCAGTTGTATAAAATAAACCAGTATGTAAGTGGGTTCCTGCAAATCCCAAAGTTTTAAACTTGACTGCTCATAAATGCTAAACTCTTAAGTCTTTATTTGGGGTCATCAAGTATGAACTGCTATGCTATGATTTTAATAGTCAAAATTTATGCAAGCTATCGATCTCTGCAAATCTTATCTGTGATTGTGTGAACCTTTTGTGTTCTCTCAGGCAAATGGACAATGTAACTTTCCTACGTTTAATGGCCAGCGTTATCCAGGAAGATAAGCTGCTCTTGCATTTGCTTAAAAGTTTGTTCTGAATAGTTCTTACTCCAAAGACTGTTCTTCCGATCTTTGGTCTCCTTTCAGTGTTTCTGAATCAAGGACAATACCACTCCTTTTTTTTGCTCTGTTTGCACTGTCAGAGATTACCAGCATAAGGTAGTAAACATTTCAACAGAAAACAAAATGCAAAACTCAAAGGCAGTGTTACCCTGAACTGTCAATTACAATAAAACTTGAGTATGTAATAAGCCTCAGCCAGAAAAATGCATTTTAACATACTGGCAAACTTCAGGTGCTAGAAAAAAAATGCATTTTGGTAAGATAAAGTTCATGGAGGAAATAGGGAGAATTGCCAGAAAAGGTAAGGATATCTTGTTACTTCTGTGACTTATTTAGCAAATGACCTATTTCTGGGTTGAAGCTGAATTCCCCCCAAGAACTACCATCCTTCCAGATCTGCATTGCAAACTTCAGGCTGTAGATTACTCAAATATTATTGACTATGTTACAGAGATAATTCCCTTTGAAACAGAGAAATCGGGCATAGATACAGTTTCATTGACGGTTACCAAATTTAGAAAGTGGATTTGAAGTTGCAATACAGTGTGTTAAAAACTGCCACTGCATGATATTTTCTCAGAATATTTAATTCACGTACAGAAATAGAAAGCTTAGTAGTAAATGATGGACTCATGCTCCAAGCTAAATTTGGTAACAGGGCATTAATACAATTTGTGGTGAAATCCTAAACAATAATTACTTGTTCCAAACAGAAAGTTTCTTTGCTCCATTTTCTCAAATTTTTCTTTTGAAGTGTCAAGTCTGTGCTTGCTTTGGGAATTATTTTAATTTCTGTTCCAGCCACAGACTTAAGCCTTCTAAATATCCAATTTTAGTAAATATTTTGGAATAAAAGTGGGGGTTTTTATGAGTCTCACCCACCTGATCATAGGTATTGATGCACATTTTACTTGTTTTAGTTCTGGCAATGAGGTTTCTAATCAAATAAATACCTATTTGTTTCTACCAGGATCTCTGGAACAGGTTTTGCTAAAAGTAGAAATCTAATTAAAACTCTCCTTTTTAGTGCTATGAGTATGAACTGTACAATAATATGGTTTTTACCTCCTACAATTTAAGGAAATAAGAGTGAGCATAGTTTTGCACAGCCTAAATCAGACTGTAGTTCAAAAAGAAAATCACAAACCACACACGAATATTCTACTTATTTATTCTCAACGTATGACTTTTCTATACTGAAACCAATTATTCTGCAGGTGCATTGCCTCCACAGAAACTTTCAAACAAAACTTTGGGATCACATAGAACAACATGTTTTTGAAACTTCCCAGGAGCTCTGCACTCGAGTATATTACTCGAACCATGCTATTTGCTGTACCATCATTTAACACTAAAAACTTCAGGAAACAACTGTCATGCTAAAAGTCACCATGGTACCTTAAGCGCTATGGAAGATTTTCTGCTACCGAATAAAAGAAAAGCCAGTATATGTTCTATACTCAAAGTAGGTGGTACAGATATTTCTGATGCATTACTGAAGAGAATTTATTCCTGCATGACTTTCTATTTTTTACCTATATTTCTCAAATCATTGTAACAGACAACCTCATGGTTTCCTTTAGCACCATGAACTCTTTCCTGACCCTTTTCTGACTCTTCTAGTGGTTAAGAATTAAATTAAAATACTCAGAGAATTACAAGTTTATTCACTGAGTCACTAGAAACCCACGATAGAAGAAACAATCACAGATAACCACCTCAATAATCTCCAGTCTCTTGGAGATTACGTTATACTCAATTATGTGTTTCATCCAGGGAAAAGTTATGTTATTCTCTAGGTAGGCTGAGATTACCAAATCTATATTAAGGATATGGACATCGGTTACTTGAGAACAGGGCATTCAAACCTCTTGAGCAGTAAAACCGTTACTCACTTTATGAATAATTAGAGTAAACTTTGGTTGCCAGAGATACTAGTTAGCATCACTGAAATATTTGCAGTTCTGATGGTCAGGAACATCTTGTTTTCCAGGTGGGTGAGGGAAAATTCGTATTGGAACACTTGATTTTGTTTGAAGCACTAAGAGAATCCCAATAAAAAAATTTTCACTTAATCTTACTGAATTATGTGAAAGGATCAAGAACTACTTACCAAATCAGTTTGTTGGGTTATGAATCTGGCATTTCAGGTTCAAATGTTTGTGGTAAAACAGGTTTCCAAGAATATACATGCATTCAGATGTTCTGTAGAGACAACAGAGAAGCAACATCAATGATTTTGTACTCTGCTGTTTAACACTGTTATAATCTTTCACAGTATATCATAGATACTACCCCAAGAATGATTTTAAAAACTTCTTTGTATTTAAGAAGTGGTAATTTTGGTATATATTTTTTATTTCATATACAGCCAGTCTGTCAATTTAGGAGCTGTGTGCCCTGGAAAATGTGCAATTTTTTAAAATATTTTTTAACAAGAGAATGAGAATTTTCTATTCAGTTACAATAATTGCTTTCCAGCTAACACATTCATCAAACAATGAGCAATTCACTGGGGTAACATATGCAGGAGCATGCTTGTATATATTCATATTGTCTCCTGCCTGAAAAGAGTTAAATAGAGCATATAAATGATGAATACAAAGCATCTTGGGATACAAAGAAACTAAAATGGGTTAATTAGTGAAAAACATGCATCAGCGTATAAGGCTCAACTGTAAATGTTATGTTTTTAAACCTATTATATCTGCGGATAATATTCAGGATTATGGATAATTTCAAAATAAGAGACGTTAATTTTCAAACCGATTCAAGTAGAATGTATTAAAGAGTAAGAAATATTCATTATTTGAATAACAGCTCAGATGCATTCACATTAAACATGCATTAGCGAAAGCATTCCTTTGACATGCTCATATATAAGCGTAATATCTAACTGACCTAGAAAATACAGACATCGCATAGTTGATGACAAAAATATGGAGACAGATAAGCCCAGAGATCTTTGATCAAGTATATTCTTTGGCAAATAAACACAACATGTTATCCTGACAACACATTTTCTCTGGAGCACTGGCAGCACGGCTTTCCAGGCAGCGCCCTGCAGCAGGCCTGTCGCCTGCAGGATGGGGGAGAAGGGGACCACTCAGCTCCTGTCCCCCCTGTGCCAAGGAACACTTGAGTTCTTGTCCAGGGCTGCCTGTTCTAAGTGAAGCCTTTATTTCCCTTTGTGTTGTTTTTAATGTTACAGAGAGCTGACATGACTGCTGTCATTTTGACAAACAAGAAATGTGTTCCCAGACTGGTTCAAAGGTAAGTTTTAGGCAGAGTTAATGATCTGTTTTCCCTCTCTTCAAGCAATGCTATGTGTTTTAGAATTTTAAGCAATTCTTTCCTTATCTGAAAGGATCCTCCCCAGTGCTGTTGCTGCTAAATTCATCCACGTTGTTCTTTCTACCAAATCAGTGAGAAGTGCAGGTTGGCCAAAATGAATAGTAATATGCTACTTGTATTTAATTCAAAATGCTCTTAGTTTTCTCCCATGCCTTTCTGCTCATTTGTTCTGCACATGTCCACGGGCTTTTGAAGAAAGAGACATAAGAATCTTTCTTTAGAAGGAATCAATCTCCTCAAAAGCCTGGAGTTGAAGAGAAGAGACTCATGAGAGCCTGAGATATGTTAACTCAATACAGCAACAGACAGATAAAATAGTCATACAAAACTGAGAACATTTGCAAACATCATACCATTTCATAAAGTCTTAATAGTAACAGTAGTAATAAAAAAAGTAGTCTTAATAGTAATAGTACATAATGCATTGTGAGGTAGTTGTGTGACTATCTATGACCTGTGAGCAAGCTATTATGTTTATCTTTTGCACAATAGAATCATATAGAACCCTAAACAGTAGAGAAGTGTACAGCTGATTAAACATGAACTTGTTAACACAGCAGTAGAGTTTGCTGCAGTTAAAATAAAAGAACTAGTGATGTTTTCACTGTTTAAGAAATATTTGTGATTATTCATACCATCATAAAAGTAACTGTTAAGCAGTCTTTTTAATGTATGCATTTTTAAAGTAAGAACCACATAATAATTCCAAACACGTAGATAAAGCCTTTTTTTTATACGAATGTTCTCAATTTGTGTTAGGCAATTGACATTTTAAATATGGGTTGGAAGAGGATATACATCAGGGCATGCAGATAGAAATGTTAAAATACATATTTTATTTTGACAACTAAAGGCTCTGTCAGAAGGTCTTTGATTCACAAAGCTGGAATACATTCATATTTTTGAAATACGATCCTCCACCATATTCACTTCTCAGACAGGTTAATGTCTTAAATACAAACAAATGCACATCAGACAGAATCCTAGCTTCATATGCTTGAGGGGCTGTAAGAATAAAAGCTGAAAAAAAAAACCCTAAAAAGATGAATCTGGAAAATGGTGTTACCATGTCTAATGTATGAGATACCTCATAATTAACAGATTCAAATTAACACTTTTTTCCATTTAAAGATGCTGTCTAATTATTGCCTATTGCCCAAATATAACTGAACAGTAATATTCCAAATACAGTCCAGTGCAAACCAAATAAACTCATCTGACAAAGAAAACAATTATGATTAATAAGAAAATGATTTCACTGGTGGAAGCAGATTGCAGCTGATGCTCAGTAAGATGCTTTTTGAAGACAAGCATTAAATCACTGCATCATTCTGGAAACACCACCTTTCCAGTGCTATTTCAAACTCTTGTTAAATACTGTAATTGCAGATATTTTACATGACTTATTTTTAGTCATCTCGTGAGTCATCCAGATAGATCCAATATGTAACTTAGACTATGTGTATATAAAATACATGCAAATTAAGAATGTATCTTAAGTTTGGCTTTTATTTATCCTCCCGCAAATAAATGCCATCAACCAGACACAGTGTGCAGTCCCATATTACACCTCAGAATAACTCCTGTGCCTTGAATACCAGTGTAAACTTTGTACAATCAGCACTAGCTAAGCAGGCCTTCAGCACGATTGGATTTAGTATGTTGCACTCATTCTCAGCACCTTCAAGTATAATTTCTTGCATTCAGGAATGGGCTACAAAAACACACCAATAGTTAAGTTTCTTGTAAAATTCTGTTCCTAAAGCTACAGATTAGAATGAAAACGTACCAAAAACAAAGGCCAAGCTGCAAAGCTGCTGTGGCTCTGAAGTCTGATCAATATGCAGCAGTACAGTATTTTGTGTTGACAGCAGGTAATAGAAAAAACAGATACAATAAAGCAGAAGTCTATTCAAGGAATTGATATTCCCAAAACACAGACAAAGCCTCTAGATACCATTTTATTTGTGTTATTGTCAATCCCATTCCCACAAATACCAACACCCTCACTTCCCATGATGGATAATTTTTGAACCAAACAAATACAGATAAGTAATCTACCCAAGTAAAAATTCCAACACAATTTTCTATAGGAGGTTTCAGAAATGAAATGATCTGTTAAAAATCTTTATCGTTACCTCTAACTTAAACTGTCTTGAGGCAAGACAAGTTTTATTACAGTGTACACACGCATGCACCAAAATCACAGCAGATAAAATAGTGACAGCTATCTCTTCTGTCCCTTGTCCTTGAGTAGTCAGCCATGGACTGAAACAAAAATACAGAGACTCTCCAAAAGCAGTCATGGCAGCAAAGGGACTTTCTGACCTCACATTCAGAAGAAAAAAGGTGAGCTCTGGCACACTGATTCCTCTTCCTTTTTTTTAAGTCAAAATTGAAGCCGGGTTATTAAGAGCCAGTATCTTTTTGAGTCAGAAGCTGAACAAAAACGTCACGTATAGTTTCAGTGCAAGCAGGGACTGTTCAATCTCTGTTAAAGCGCCTCTCTTATCCCTGCAGGATCAGAGTCAACAGTCTGTTTTTTGGCGTCAAAACAGCATGAGGACTGAATCTTTCAGTAAGTTAATACATAAGAATTCATTGGGTTGATTAAAAAAAAATGCATCAGAAGGTGTAGGAACAAAATCAGACAAAACATGAGCTGGTGCATGGAGAGGTTCATCTGCTTTTGTCACACCATAAGGCAGAGGGAAGGCGCGTGGCTGCGGCCAGCTGGAGCCCTCGCCCTGTGCCAGAGCTGCTGCGTGCTGTCAGTGGCGGCACCTGGGGGAGCATGTCATCCCCGGAGCTGCTCTAGGCTGGAAGCCCAGATGTCAGGTTGGTACAGTGGCCACACAGAAGTCAAAAACAGGCAAAGAAACAGGAGGATACGAACTGCAGTGTGAACACACTGAGGCTTCGCTTCTGGAAGACAGTGAGGTGACAGCAAGTGCTTTTTGCAGCCACTGGAAGACATATAATTCTCAAGGGTTTTTATGAGCATTGCGGTATGCAGAGCCCTGCTAAGAACTAGGAGATAGGTCCTGTGTCTGCACCTACATAGATGTGCCTCAGTATTATTTCTCAGGCAAATTCCACACCAATAACGAAGTAAATTAAAAGATTTCCAGGTGCATATATGACAAATCTTTTGTCATGCATTTCTAGAGAAGTTAAAATGTCCCACACCTGCACAATACAACTCCCTGCACAGCACATGTGGTTGTTGGCATGATCCAATTGCTAGCCTGGAAGTACTGACATATTTCTCAGCAGATGGCTAGTTAAGCTCTTAGGACTTGAGGAGCACCTGGCTTTACGAATGAATAGTTTTGTTTTTTTTAATTTTGCTTTTGCTCCATATAATCCTCACGTTTATCTCTCAGGGTGTTTCCCTACTAATTTTGTTCCAATAAAACTAGCTCAGGTTGTTAATCTGATCCTCATCCAACAGCTATCTTGCTGGGAACAAAACAGTCGCTGTGCTCCCCCTTGGGCAACTGAGCCAACCAAATGGTCATGGATGTTGCAGAAAATCAGGACGACTCTCTACAACACTGCATAGAGGAATGACGAGAGGTTTCCTTGTATCTCAGTGAGGCCTCAGATATCATGAGGAACATGTTCAGAGACCTATTTCTTTAGGTGTTAGCCATTCCAGGAAGAGTTGGTTAAAAACTTCAGCATTTATTCAAAGAGCTAAATGGTAATGTGCTCATCTTGTGCTTGACTAGAGAATTCTTTCAGGAATCTGCGGTTATATTGTAATTCCAAATGGAGGAACAAAACAAAGCAGTTGACATAAATTATCTACTAGAAATGGTGCAATAAAAAATAAGACCGGGAATGGACTTATAACTCTGTGTTTGAAAAATAACTATGAAGTTTGGCTTATTAAAATAAAATGTCTTAACCACAACCATCAAGTAAGAGTCTGGATTTTCTTAAGAAAATTCCTATTCCATTTAAAAAGTATATTTTCCATATTAAATCTAATTTATTTTCAGCAACCAAATTTCAGTAAGTTTTTTTTTGTTAAAGAAAGATGTAATAATTAACTGTTAACAAAAATAAGAAAATAAAAGTAACAATATCACATGTTAGCAGACATACTGCCCTTTTAGATTTTAGCTTTTCTTGTAGATAATTAATATGCTTGCACTATCTAATTGAAACATCATGCATCCTGCCACATGTTATTCCTTAACCAATCACCACATATGGACAGTTGTATTTTTAAGTGAGGAATTAGTACGGTCAGGTTAATTAAAAGGATGGACATATGATGTGTTTACATTGCACAAGAGGATTACAAAACATATATTTAGATAAATGTTTGCATTCACAGTTTTTATACTTTGTCAGACTGCATACAAACTCTAAGTCTAATAAAATCATCATAAAGCCTTGTAACCGTTATGATGAACAGCTTTTAAAGTGGCTTGGTAATTCCACCACTCCCTCAAATTTCACTTCCCCATTAGTAGTGCTACACATCCTCGGCCTACTTTCCAGTAATTACCATGTCTGAAGAATGAAAGGACTACACTTTTGGTTTTATTTCAGAACTCTCTCTACCTATTACAGTATGTTTTCATCAATCACAGATCAGAAATAGGGAGCCGTGCGTTCGGATACAGCTACCTCAAGGATAGCACCCTGCCAACACATATCCAGTAGTGAGAATTGAGCCTGTGTGATCATGAAATGGACCAATACGATTGATAGAAAACTTGCTTCTGTCTTTGATATTCCACACAATACAACCTGTTTGCAAAATGTAGTTGGTTAATGGTAAACCATCTTTCAGAAAGATCTATTATATTCACCATGTGAATACAGATTAAATTAAATAAGCACGTATCAGTGATCACAGTTTTACTTGGCGTAGAAAGGAGCTTGTGTTTGACAACAAATAACAGTAAATATACTATAAAAATCAGTGGTCTATTTCCTCCATTTATTTATTTATTTAACCTTTTTTCCAGGAGATTTTTTGATTGTCTGGAAATCCTAAGAATTTCTCTGTTTCATTTCCATTAAGTACCATCTTCTGTAACTACAGATTAACCTTTCCTACCAAGATTTACCTCTGAAACCACAGAGAAGGCACTAGAGATAGAAAATGGGAAGTAACAAGAAGGAGCATGTTTTGCACATACATAAAGGCAACAAAACAGAAGATATAATCCTCTTGTCTTGCGGTCATATGAAACTCAGACAGTTTGTCATACAACAGAAGGGAGGCCCTGGGTTTTCTTGCAGCTTACACTGTAGTAAATGAAGACAGGAACGGTTAAACACACTTGGCAAGTTTTGAAGGATCTGATTATGTCCAGAGGGTTTCCAATTTTGCCTAGTAATTTTATTATAAACTGTAGAGAGCTTTTAATCTGTGCTGTGTGTTCAGTGGAGTCACATCAAAGGAAAGAACAGATCATTTACATCCATTTGGAAGTTACTCACCATATGCCTGGGTGAAAGATACTAAAGCACTACTAAAACCCCCTCCTTCAACACCTTGTCATTAGGAGGAAAGCCTGTACACACATAAAATCAAGCTCCAGCAAATCTATGGGCAACCCATGCTCCCCTTGTTCATCTCAAATTGCTCTGTGCTGCAACCTCTAGAAGCCCTTACATCAGTTGCTGTGGTTTGTGCTCCCAAACATCTACCCAGTCATTGGCTCTAGGTTACAGCAACGTCTTTACATTAAAAAACGAGATGCCACTGTGAGAAAGATACCTTTGAGAAGCTGTCTGATCACCTTTGCATTACATCTGGACTCACACAGAAGTCACTAAGCTCACAAGTCCTTCTTATCTGTGCATCCAACTCCATGGGAGATAGAGTATGAAAACCATGGGAGAAACCTGCCTGAGGAAGAAGTGTTACAGGAAAGGAACAGAATGATGCAATGTTGTTTTTCAGTTTCTAATGAAGTTCTCCA
Organism: Gallus gallus; assembly: GCF_016699485.2. Classification (NCBI taxonomy): domain Eukaryota; kingdom Metazoa; phylum Chordata; class Aves; order Galliformes; family Phasianidae; genus Gallus; species Gallus gallus. Next base: position 1,890,975 of record NC_052539.1, read on the forward strand.
TTCAGTTCTCAGAAAAAGATAACTCTCTTCTTCAGAGGGGAGCATTTCCCCGTCTAACTCAGCACTAAGTCTAAGCTTCCACAGAAGAGATGGAAGAATGGAAACTACAATAACTCCTGGAGAATTTAAGTACTCCCTCTGGCACAGTAGAATCTACTCTAAATCTAGATTTAACTTCTAAATCTTGCCAAATTAAATATCAAATTGAGCTTGCTCATAGAAAAGGTTTTGCTGAGCCAAAATCCAAATTCAGTTAAAGATAAAAAGTTTCTAAGTCTTACCAGTGAAGGTTACATTCAGGTTAGTGCTCTAGTCTAACATGAATACAATGCAAGTAAAAAAGGAAATGCTAACAAAAATGAAATAAGAATACTGACTCAATGTTAAAATGCATTTTCTAACTGAAAATGGTACCATCAAAACAGATTTATTCTTATTTTCCATGCAACTACACTGTCTTTCCATCTTCCTGCATAATATTTACACACTCTACATCTTCCAGCATGGAAAGGAACTATTGATTTGAAGACTGTATTGCGACTATTCAAAAATTCTTTTCAAGCACACATTACTCCATAATCCACATAATATGAACGTTACACCTAACAGTCCTCCTTGAGCCATGGTAGATCTCTTAGAAGGGTTAAAAACTTTCAGGGACAGAGAATTTCCTACATCTTTAAGTAAAATCACTCAAATTTTACATTACAAATGGAGTAGTGTCACTTTCTGACATAAGCACATATATTAGTGCAATAATAGAAATCTAGAAAATTTAAATATATATGTATATTTTATTTTGATAGCAAAAATGTATCTGTGTAATTCCAAAAATTAAATATTAAGTTAAAGATGAATGAAATGAGTCAAATTAAGTCTCAGTACCTAGTACTATGATCAGCTATAATTTCATTGTAGTTATCTCTGAATTCTAAAATTTAAATTATGGAGGGTTATAAAATTAAGAATGAATGACAATGAGAAGCACTTGTTAAATATTTTACAAAGTTTCATGAAACGCTACGACATTTTCCTAAATGCCAAATAAAACTGAGTATGACTGCATACACCCAGAAAGCAAGGTCTGTAGCATTTAGAAACCAACAACAAGCATATCAATAAAATTATCTCTTCTAAAACAGCATCAAGTTAAAGTGTGAGCTTTCTTGGCACTGATTGCACGAGAGAAAAAACAAGCTGCAGCCATGCTAGCAGTGTTAAGTTTTCACAATTTGGAAATGTAGTCATCAGTTCTGCAGAAAAACAGCCACCGAAGGGAGCTGTGCAGAACAGCGCCTTTGTTGCGCTCGGTATGCTCTGACAAAAGCCCAATTCTTTGCATTGTTAGGAAGACTGACTGCCTCAGAACAAACCACCACTATTCCAACTTGTCAGAACAAGCTTGGAGAAAACTAGATAAGAGCACTTGAGTGATCTGCACACAGAGACTACTGAACTGGAATTGAAGTTACATACACGAACGAGCTATTGTGGTGCAGCTTTAATTGTCTCAAACAATTCCTTGGGCTTGTTTGTAGCAATGATACTGCGTTTACTAAAAGTCTTATTTGATGGATGTTTCAGGGCATACAGCTTGTATGCTAGTGGTCTTTAACAAATACTACACTGGGCAACGTGTGATGACATGTACTTCACATATGGTACGAAAATACTCATTTCTGAAATACACAAGCTCATTTCAATTCAGTTTGATTTATTTCAATACGGCAATTTATGATTTTAAATATCTATGCCATACAATAATCCCCATACAACATATCATATTTAGGAATGGCTACAGATGCCGCTTTCTTACACAAAAAAAGAACAGATTATTAAGAATTGTGTTGCAGTTCTTCTGTTGCACTAATAATTATCAGATATGTATTTGACTGTTCTTACCCAAGTTAGTATGAACCAGAGGACATGCATCCCTTGAGATCTGACCCAGCAACAACCCAAGCACGTGTGGTACAGCATGCGTGCCTGTAGTCTCACAGGGATGTCAAATAACATTTGAGCATGAAAGAGAAAGGTGTGTTCATAAAATGAGGAGCTACCGCTGTACCTCTGAAGCCCTGGCAGGGAGAGGCTGTCAGGGAAATTGATCACTGCTTGAAGTTCAAGCTAAGGGTGGAGATTCTTATTTAAGTGACAGAAAAAGGAAGGAAATGGGGGAACTGGATTCATGCTGATGCTGTGAATCTAGATTAGAAATTAAGACTTAGTAATAAAGCATAATGACATGGTCATCCAACAGTACTATCTCAGATAAGTGTAAGTGGTAATGAACATACTTCACACACAGCAATACTGAAAGCGGGTAGAAATGAACTGTAGGAATGAAAAATCTCATTTTAAAATTAAAAGGTTTCCTTGTCTCATCCTTACTGTAAAAGATAATCAGCTGAGATACACTGTGGCTCTAGCTTTAATGTTTATGACAGAATGGATGGAATATTCATATTTGCCTAAATGACAACTGAAATAACAGATTTCCTCCGAGTTTCTGCCAACCACGGGAGGTAACATCAGGAAACAAAAAGTAGCAGCTGAAAACTACACTGAGTGTCGATTAACATTTATTTTGGCCGTTGTGGCAAGTACTGTTCACTTTAAAGGGTTAGTGTAGGGGAACCAGCAGAAAATGCACAGAACGGTGCTTGGAAAGAAGTGTATCTAAATAAAAGCTCTTACGCTTGTTTGTAAATCTAAAGAACGTTTCATTTGTCTTTGTACGCGGAAACTGAAACAGCAAGTAACTTGAGAATTTAAATCAGACTTAAGATGGAAAATAGGTCAGGGACTGCACCAGCAATACTACAATGAAACTCATAAAATCAGATGCTCATTTGAAACTATTAGAGATCTTGCTATCAAATGCATCTCAGGACTTCCTCATACCTGTGACCTTTAGCTTATTTGCACAAATATAGTCACATTTCCTGTGATGGTGTTTAACTGACCTAACCTCCTGCTGTGGGGTTTTTCTATAATTCAGATCTCTCTCTTAAGACTAATTTACTTCTGGGGCAACGGCTCTCCAACAAGAGGACTTCAAAAGGCACAATCAGGAACACTAACACTCAATATACTCCTTCTGATATTCTCTATTGTCCATTTACTTCAGTACAAATATTAGGCATCTAATCCAGTACAATATTTTCTCATATCAAATCATTATCAATTCTGACATTTCAGCAAATATTCACTTAATTAGTTTATGTTATGTATATCTATTTATCTCTGGTTCGTATTTATCTGAATAAGACACATAACAATCTCTACTGTCTGGACAATAATACATACAGTTGTCTTAGAAATTAGCTTTTAAAAAAATTCAGTGTATCAGCACTTCCATACCAATGAGCACTCCACGTTTATTTTCATGCTTGGAATAAGACTAGAAATGTCACTTGGCCATCCAAAGTGCTATAACAGGAAAATTCTGTAAATAAATGTATAATACTGTATTGTGACCAAACGTACAAAAAGTCCTGCACACAAAAGAATAAAGAAACCAAATCTGCAACAAATTCATTCTGTGTTTGGCATTATTATCCTTGCCTTAGGAGATAACATCAGATGCTTTCATAAAGGTCTGTTGGGTTTTTTCCTACATTCTTGAGGAATTCTCATTTTAGCTACGAAGGGGTAATTTCCTTACATGGTATTTCTCGTTACTTCCTTTACATGGTAGATTGATGACATAAATGCTGGGAGAACAGCATGATTAGGCGAGAACATGTTTTTCTCATTACAGTTATTTTCACAGCACTGTAGATGACTTATTATATTTTTAAGAGTAAATAATACTCTTCATATGTTGAATACAATATTCATAGATGAGGTGTTCTCTACAGAGATTCTGTTGAAGTAAAACAAGTTGAGACTGCAGTACATATCCTAATGTTAAAGGAGAATCCTCATCCAAATTAAATACTAATGTTAAAAAAAAAAAAGAAGAAAATAGAACTTTAAATTCTCATGTTATGGTTCATGCCAATTCCCTTTTGTGATTCTAATTTGCTCTTATTGTGGGAATGTAGTAACTGACAGCTTATTCACGAACTAGGCCCTGCATACTGTTTGCGACAGCTGTAGCCTTGAATCATCCCCTGTGCGAGCAAAACACAAATTTCCTAGACATGCATCAAACTATGTTCAACCTAAATGCGAGTGAGATGACTGTTAAAACTATAGCCCCCAAGCCCTCGGCAAATGTAAAGGCTGTCATATGAAATTCAGTGTGGATTTTAATGCGTGGTGTTCTACTAAGCTACTGTGCTTCATTTGGAGCTAAATTTAAGTATCAGAGAAAAAAAAAAAGTACATATAATCACAAAGCCCCAAGGGAAAAAGAGAGAATACATACTAGAATAATGCAATTGTGTTTATAATGTGGTGATAGTGAAGAATCTTTCCATTGAAGACAACGTTTTTGTTTGTTTTTCCTCAAAGGTCTGTGGTTTTTGCCACTCTTCTACTCTTAACTGACATTATTAACACTTATCACCTTTGGAGGGGGTAGGAGGGGGAGAAAGATGTCTCAATTCATATATAAAGTGAGTCAACTTAAAGAAGAAGAAGAAAAATATCTGAATTTAGTCAGTGAATAAAAATCTCAGCAATCAAAAAGTGCACTGTAAGGCAGCCTGGAAAAGTGTTCGTGCATAAGAATCCCAGGCCAATTTTCTGAAGAAAGCTTTAAGATTTCCAGGACATCCCTCCAACCTGAGTACAAGCTTGAGAAACAGAATAAATGTCCATTGTTTTGTGGCTATATTAATACAGGAGAAAGCCCTGTAGAAGTTTACTGAGGATGAAAAAGAGTCAGTGTTTTTCTCTTAAAGCTTTTCTTCTTCCTTCCAGTAAAGGAAGATGTTATCTACCTCAATGCCATTCCCAGCAAACAGATGTTTTCTTTAAGCAGTCATTACTCTTAGGTGCTGCACTGAACTACATGCTGTGTACTTTTCCAATGTTTTCAGTTTTCAGTATTCCAATTTGCTTGCTCAAAACAACAATTATTTCCTATCTAGAGCTACTGAATTAATGCCCAAAGATTGTGGGGGGAAAAGTAATTAAAAGCTCTACCATAAACAAACAAACAAACAAACAAGTAAATGAGTATTTCAGGTTTGTTTGGTATTTATATACATGAAAAACACTTAAGATATAAACCTTTGCTACCACTTACATTATGCCTGTAGTTATCAGGCAATTTAATAATTCTGCAGAATTATTTCCAGCTCAGTGAGATTAAGGCTCATGGGGGCACCTGGCAGCATAGCAAAGTGGCCAAGGATAACAATAAAACAGCAAGAAAATTGGAGGAAAAGAGGAGGAGATAAAGGTAAAAGGAATTTAATGATATGGGATATTAATCCATAGGATTTACAGGATCCATGAAACTGACTCTGTTGCTCATTGAAGAGCTTGTTTGGGTGAAACACATTCTGGATGGCATAACTTCAAATGAGGCAACATGTAGAAATCCTATAAACATTCACTCAACCACAGTAAATCTATACTACCTACAACTGTGCTTCAAATCTATTTCTGTCAAAACTCAAGAATCACTGTTCTTAGAACTGGAAAGCAGTCACAGTGTAGCATACAAATAGAGCTGAACTGCGTCTGAGTCAAATCCCATTCAAATCTTAGCATTTGGCCTTAGTTTCTAGAGTGGGAGAGCTGAAATCCAACACAGAGAGTGTATCTCACAATGCAGAAATCTGAATTTAGAGCTGACCTTTTAGGCTCCTGGGTTTACCAAGTTTGCAAGCTGGAGCGGAGTGGACGTAATATTATTCAAGCCAAGAATGACAGAATGGTACTACTGTTCTTTTCATTATCATTAAGAGCTAATTGTTTAAGATCATGATAAAAAAAATACCTGTCTGAATGTAAAACCATTGAATTATATAACAATTTGTATTAGAGCTGATAGGATTAAAGCCTGGGAACTCTAACAACAAAATGCAAGTCTGAACTGATTTGAGTAAAAAAGTAACTCCATTAACTGGCAACTCCATCGCCTTCTGTCACAGTGTGGCAGGAACATTTCCCCTTCACACTTCTGCAGGATGCTTTATCCCCTTCAGGCCTGAGGAACATCACTACTAAGTCTGGTTCATTGTTTTCAGGCTACCTAACCACATTCACTCTGAGAACATAGACAGAAATTCCTGTCTCAGTCTTTTGCTTAAAAAATGCTCCAATGCTGAGGTTTATATAAGGCTGGGATTAAGACAGCTGAATAAAAAAGCAACACATCCATCAGAAACTGAAATTAAGCCTCTTTGAGCATCTTAAGGAAAAAGGAAGTGGGTCACTCAATTATCTATGCTTAAAACTAGGCATTTAACTTCTTTCAGCTTATATCAAATTCTTTAAATCATTCATGGGAATTCAGAGATCACTCAAGTTAAATATCTGAAGTAATGAGAACTAGGCAACAGGAGATATACATCACTTAATAAACGGGTTTTGATGACCAAAGGTACAACAAACTTCTTAAGGATGTGTTCAGATTACCAGAATTTAAAGTATTCAAACAATCTGCTTTTGTTTTGTTGTAGTCTACGCAGGTAAGAAGAGATGCTCTTCACAGAGCCCTGTGCTGCCAAGCCCCACTGGATTCTCATTACCGCATGTTGAGGCATTGCAGAGAGTAATGAGAAGCATCAGCTAGAAAAATTTGCTCAACTTCAGTGTTAACTCTACAAAGGTATTGTTAAATAAAGGCCTAGTACGCATCCTTATCATATGTTTTATTGAAGTTAAGAGTAGCTTAGAAACACTGAAACCAGGTTAATAATAGTCTCAATGAGGAAAAGTATCAATTAAAACATGCGAAGATTATTAACATATGCATGATTAATAACCACCTCAGTAACTTATTTAGGTCAAGCATTATTTAGCAACAGGCTTCTCTCAAATATATTCAGAAAGGCAAATACTTAAATATCTCAGATTTGCAGAAGACTTTTCATTTTAGCTTTTTATACCAAGACTACTGTGGAAAATTTTTTAACAAGGAGACTGTCCTAAGGATGCAAAAGATCTTGCATTCTGTTTTTTCTTTCATTTCACCATAAAAGGAGATAGCTGCTGATGTTAGACGTGGATTGGCTTTGACCTTCACCAATATACAGGAGAAGCTCTCTTCCTCCATTGCTCTGTAGTCCCACATCTCATGGTTATAGTGGCCACAACCCAGAGTGCCTCATGTCCAATCCACCTGCAGGGTGGGAAGGAGGACAGGACACACCAAAAGCAACTTGCTGCAGGCAGAGAGCATTTCTCTAAAACATGTCACGTCTCAGTAACCAACCGCTTTGCTTTCCTCCCCTGGCACATCCCTGTCCCTGTTCTTAACATACAGAAACACTGCACAAGGCTGAAAGCAGGCCAGCCTTTTGCTCACCACCACAAAACTATGGTTCACTTGCACAGCTTGAGTGCACTGAGCACCCACTGTGGAACTGAGAGACCTTGGAGTCCTGGCCTGAAGGTGGTTCCAGTTTGGGCATTTACTCATATCTTATCCCTATATCACAGTCTAAAACTGAGCAAAATTCTAAAGAAATGAGACCTGAGAAGACGAAGGTGAGAAATTTTCAGTGCATAATGGGAGGTATTTTTTCAGTATGATTAGGAAGTATTTTCTTCTTTAAACAAGACTTACAGGAAGTATCATTTAGAATACATATGCTCTTCGATTCCTTACATTGAAAAGAACAATTTGAAATGCAATACATGTGGACGAAAAGTGACTGAATGATTAGATAAAATCTTCCTTGTGAGAAGCAACTGACTTGTTTAGCCTGCTGGAAATAAGCGGAGGTGTGATACAATTACTCTTCACATAATGTAGAAATGCTTTTGCTTGTATATAAATACCATTGCTGGGGGTACCAGATCTTGATAGAAAGTCAAATGGATAAAGAAATTAATCAGATGTGCATCTAGGTTTGAACATCAGAGGTTCAGCCTTAAAAAGAAACTAGCGATACCAAGAAGCAGGCTTGTTTTAGGACAGGTTGATAATCTCCTCATGAGGGATTGAATGGAAGGGTAGAGCTTGATACTAGAGATATTTAAGTCACACAGTGTTTTAGTACAGCCTGTGAAGGTGGTGACAAGATGGCTCAAAAGGATGTTTGCATTAGACTTGTGTTCCCTCTTGCTTCAGCAATCCCACTGATCACAGCAGGATCCAGCAGCTATTCTTTCCATCAACATTCTCTCCCCCACACTTTCCCCAAGGTGACATATTATCTAACGTCAGGGGCATTTTACTGAGGCAACGTATCTATAGCTAAAAATAGAAACAGGATGCTTTGCTGATAAAAAATCTCTGTGACGCTTGGCTCAAGCACTTCCAGCCTCTGCCAGATTGCAGCCAGGCAGGCATTTCCCTGCTGGGCTGCCTGGCTGTGTGTCTGGGCTGCAGCTCTCTCTTGCCTTGCAGCTGAGGCTCACCTGGGAATTCCCCACAGCAAGCTCCCTGCTCCTGGGGTGTCCTGTGATACTAATAAAGCTGCTGAGGTCTCTGCCTTCTTTCTGTGGCACGTTATAATTGTGACTATAGATCTTTTATCATGGGCTTAAGCTTGTTACAGGGTATTAGAAGTGCAATGCAGCCTTTGGGAGGAGGAACAGCAGATGTCCTATGGGCACACTGGGATTAGCTGCTTCTCACAGAGTCGTCAGTCTGACAACCCCAGTTGGTCCTTCTCATGCCTGGGTTTCTAACCTGCAAATTATGAACCTACCCTAGTTACAAGAAACAAAGTGTTCTCAGGTTTTTACTGTTTGCTTATTTTGTTTTGTTTGGTCTTGGCACAACCTTCTACAGACCCACACTTTTTTATTATTTTTTTTTATTATTTTTTAAATCTCCTATCCAGTAGTTTTAAGGCTATTTTACTTTATAGACATGTCACAAGCAAAATAAAAGAAATAAATTCAAATAATTCATTCAATTTAAACAGATGGCTTAAAAACAATGGCTTAAAATGGCTTGTTAAAAGATGTAAGACAATATTTTTAAAAGGTAGAGCTAGATCATAATTCTACCCCCGTATCCTACAGGAACACAGAAACTGGAGATGGAATCCCATCACATAAATTATTCACTCTCTGCCAAAGCACTTCCCTGTAAGTTTCAAAGAGTTTAAAAGTTAAAAAGGTTCAAAAAGTTAGAAAAGTTTAAAAGTAAGAAATATTTTAAGTAGTAGTAAATGAATGACAGAAATATGGTTTTCTCTATCTTTTCTGCAAGATAAACCGCAAGTATAATAAAGCACTATTCTATTCTCCTTGTTTATGTTTCTATCTTGGACTGTTTTCTTTTGCTAAAACACAACCTTTACTCAGAATAATTGAAGTTAATTTTTGTTGCTTTTCTCAACTGTATAAATGAAACAATTGTATGGGATAGATTTATGCTGCCTTCTAAATGGAAAGATATTTTGGACATTCAACCTTGTTACAGGAGATGGAAAAAATACAAACTAGATTGCAACCTTTCCTATTTGTGATAAAAGACATACATCATCACCAGAACAGATGCACAGCTTCCTGTTTCTTTCTTTTTAGAAAACAAAGAGGTTGATAAGCATATTTGTGTGTATAATTATATAATGTAAGTCATCTTCTGGAGGAGAGGTAATGGCCTTAAGTTGCATCAGATGAGGTTCAGGTGCAATGCAGTGTGATATCGGGATATTCCTTTTTTCTTCTCCCCTCTCTACCTTCATCTCCTTACTGTTCCACTTACAATAGGAGCATGGAAACTATATATTTGATATTAATTACACAGTAGAATTTAACACCCTTCTCCGATCTGATACGTGACTTATCATGAAAGAGAATTTTGTGTTAACAGTCTTGAAGAATACTGTAGGTTAGGTCAAATAGAAGGTTTGTTTTAGATAACTTCTGTAATTGCTTCCCACCTTCAGTAAGCATGCTTAAATAGGTCCAACAAATTATCTTAAATTCTCACTGAGGTAAATGGGATTCTCCATGCAAATGCAAGGTTTAAACCATATAAAAAATTATTTGGTGTTTGTTAGAAAAGACAGTCTCTTTTTTTTTTTGTATTTTCCTTTTCAAGTTATATGTAATTCAAATGTACTTTCCATATTCACTTATTTCAAAACAGAGGCTCCAGCAAAAGGAAACAATACATTAGGAGGAGGCACTGTGCTACACAATCAGTTTTCAGCTGAGTCTTAATTTAACATACTGAACTAGTTTTACAGAGTAAGACAACCTTATGACCAAAGAAGATGAAAGAAAATCCCTTGTGGGGATGTAGCCCTGATTAAGGGAACTTCTTTTGCCAGAAAAGACAGTTTCATAACAGCAGTTGGGGGTTTCTGACTAGAAAGAAAATTGTGTTGGACAAACAATTCTACTAGAATTGTCTATACTGTATTGTTATGACAGGGACTTTAATTTATTTTGTACTCTGCTGTAGTTTAACTCTATGTAACAAAAGAAAATATTATGGGATATATTTATACTCTAGTAATAAAAGGAAATGAAATCTCTACATGAAATGCTTTTCAAGTTATATATATATTATATATTTTGATTCCACTTTGATAAATGAATGTAATAAATTATACTTTTATTTGAAAGAGTCTTTCAGTCCTCTGCTCTAAAATGCTAAATTTAAATAGATCCAGACACAAAGAGCCACAAATAGCTAAGGGTTCCCAAACTTTGTGACAGATCCTTTCTTCCCAGCATTCCCATGGTAAAAGACAGACACATATTTTGCTTCCAATTTTGCCACAAATTTTTCAAAAAAAAATTAGTTAAATTACTAAAATTTATTTTAGGAAAAACTCAACTTGCCCATTAGGGAAATTTCCACTCTGTAGTCATAAGAGAAACACTACTTTGGACCAGAAAATAAAAACAATACATTCATTTTTTATTGTCGGTCCCATATTATTTCTGTTGCCATATCACAGCAATGAACTCTGCATATCTCTAATCACAGTACATTATCATGCTGGTAGTAGCTCTTGCAAAAAAGGGAAATGCAGAACACACAAGTGAAATAAAAGGAAAACACATACATTTTAGATTGAGCAGATCTCAAGATGTTAATTTCCAGACCTGCTGCACAGGAGAGTAAAACGGCCATTAAGACCACATGATAATTATCCAGTTTAGGACTAGAACATAAACTGTAATACAGTGTTTTTCCTAGATAATGCATCCTAATTTTGTTCCATTTTCTGAGAGACACTGTGTAGTTGACATTTATTGAGGTACGCTCACCACACTGGTAAGAAGTGCAGCTATTTTTTCTGGTGGCATGCTGCTTGCTCTTTTTATCCAGTGCTAAGTGAGACCATTGTTCTCATTTGTTGAGAGTCAAGCAGTAAGATACTTGCTTCTCTTGACCTTAACTATTTATTAGGCTGCATAAGTAGTTGGCTCTTTAGATACCTCTCATTTGGGCCTTCAATTGTTATATAGAAGGTTAAATATTTGGCTCTTCCATTGATAATTTTTAACTTTATTTTACCCTATCTACTCTTCTGTTGTACTACATGAGATTTTCAAGCCTTTTCTTACTACATGGATTTCCATCCACATGAAAAGATATTTACCCTTATTAATGAATCTGTACTGATAGCTTTCTAAATTTTTCTTTCAGACTGAAAACTGGGTAGATCTTTGGGCCACCTCTCCCTCAGTCCAGCTCTGAGTGAAAGACAACAATTCTTTCCAAAATAGTCAGAAAACAGTCCAAACATGCTTCTTAAAAACAACAACAAAACAAAAACAAACAGAAATCCACCACAGGCTGAAGTAAATAATAGACATTCCTAATTAAAATGTCAATTTGCAACAGATATCTTTAAGCAATAATCTATCCTAGTCAAGAAAGAAAAGGAAACAATAGAACTACATACAGCACATTTTTTTTTCCCTCCCTAGGTCCAATTGATTACCGCTGGCAAGAAACCAGGAATTAGCAGGCTTAGAGCATTTTTTGATGGTCCTTATCTTGTTTTTCTTAGACATACAAATAAAATAGACCTTTCACAATCAACTGAAAATACAAGAAGATTAAGAGAAGTGATTCACATTTTCTGCAAATCAGAGCTTGAAACTCTATGTCATTATACATGAAATTAAACCAAATACCTGATTTTTCTGGTTTCCTCTGTTCTATCTCTTATTTCTGATTTAAGTTACATCAAAATTAGAATTATTGGTGGACTCCAGCACTTCTTAGTTGCCCACTATCTGTGCAGATGCTCCACTGGAGAACCATAAGGAACAATTTATAATGTGGTCAAAGATTTGTGTAAGAGAATCAACACTGGTAAAACAGGCCTCAGCCTGGTGTTGCAGGCTTACGAGAACACAAAGCTCAACTTTTGGTCCCCAGTAATTACATGCTCACCATTATTCAGTAAAATAAATTCAGGCCTTCAAAACATCACTCTTTGTACTGATTTCTCCAAAGTTTAGAGAGGGGTATGTAATTTCCAGTACTCAATACCCGTTATTCTTCCCCCATTCCCAACTGATCCAAGTGTGAGCAGGGATCAATCTCATTACAAATTGTACCACAAAAGCAGTTTAAGAACTGTTTCCAACAATCTAAGAAAAAAAAAGATCCATCCCATCTATTCAGTGAACTAGAAAACACGTTGTTTTCTGAAGCAGGCATTATGTTAATATTTTGGTTTAGTGACTAATTAACCAGTTTCTTAATGCTATCTGAAGTGTCTTTAACAAATGAATATTAAAACTTCAATCTCAGTAATCTTCCTGATGGCCTAGATACTCAGACTTTCAGATTTAAACCGGAGTCACACAGAATTAAAAAAATAATATTAAAAAAACAAAAAATGCCTTCAACTCTAATGTGTTGCCGTTGTTTTAAATGACAAATTAGTGGGATGGAATTCAAGACACTTAATTATCACATTGGTTAGCCAGATGGTTATTTGAAATCTCAGCAGACAAGAGTATCAGATTTTTCCTTTAAGTTGGGATCAACAGGTCAGCAAAGGCAAAAGACAGTTACAGTCCGTAACTCTTCTTGCTTGCTTTAACAACTACTTTTTTTTTTTTTTTTTTTTTTTGGTACATCTCCCCTGAGCAGTGTTTCAAAAAGCTTATAAAAACAATGGTAGCTAAAGGAACACAAGTGTTCCACAAGCACTCAGATGTCTTTGGTCACTTAACAGTCTTGTTACCTCTCTGACAAAAACTTTCCACGATCCTTTTCAAAGGAAGGAATTTAGAAGCAATCCTCCATAAAAGTGGGGGCCGTTTTTCTAAATCTGAAAAATGGTTTAAATAGTTTTTGCTATACTCTCTCTCTTCCCTAATTGTTTTGGCAAATATGATTTCTTGTTGGACACCTGTGGGGGTGGTGGATAGGAAAGAAGACATGCATCAATAGTCACAAACCAAGAACTGGTGGTATGATTTGGCTTAACCGTGCTGTTTCAGCACTTAGCTCTCTAGTGGCTTGTTCAAACGGTCTCAGCACGTTCAGAAGAGTTTCCATTAGTGTCTGCTCCAGACGTGAGAAGAATCCATCAATTTGTTTTCAAAATGTTATAGCATGTAATAGCTGCCTTTGCTCAAACAGCTTCTCTTAACAGAGAACGTTGAATTCTGTCTGGTAACTGCATCCTGAATAAGTTTTTCTTGGTGAACAAGTCATTATTCTTGGAAGAGTTTCAGAAGTTTTTTCGCTTTCATAGGCTGGCTGAACTATGGACAGATACCATCTGCTCTTATGAGAATATACATTCCTTGTGTAACATTGTAGTCATGTATGAGGTACACAGACACAGTAGAGTAACATTGTTAGCCCTATCTCCACTGCCAAAGTAAGTGGGGAAAATCTTGGTCCCTGTTTTCTTCTAGTGGTTGAATTACAGGAGTTGAAACACTAACATCACAGCAGTTCATTTCCAGCAAAGCATTGCCCAGATGGCACTTTTGGAACTGAAGTAGCACTTGATGCACACCCTCGACAGGGCTCTCTTCTCCAAAGTTATAATACTGGTACAACAGAGGGAGAGAGGGTGTCTGGCAAACAAGGCAACTTTGGTAAGTTGAATTTCCCTAGTTACTTCCAACTAGGGAAATTCTACAGTTTTCCTTTCAATAGTGGAGATGTGAGGAACAAAAATATTAGACAATTTGCTCAAGATGACACAGGTTTCCATGGCACAGAAGAGAGTTATATCTTGTTTCCCATGTTTCAGACCATATACCTTCTGGATTTCTACATGAAATATGAATTCTTTTTATTTTTATTTTTAAATGCGTTGTTCTGATGCAGTAATTAGTGTAACTTAATAATACAAATAAAAAGTAATAATAATAAAAAACCCAAATTCAAATCCTTATGGTTTTCAATGAGGCTACAAATTTTTAGAGTTGAAATACCCAAGAGGAACAGAACAGTGGAAATCCAGTTCTTAGTATCGAATAGCAACATCTGTACTATGATAGGTTTATACTACCCATCACTTTTTAAAAAACAAACAAACAAACTTCAAAAAAGGTAGACTGTCAACATGAGAGAAAGAATATCAGGTTCAGGAGAATAAAGTCAAGTTAATGCATACTGAATGCATCATTTATGCATTTTTAGGAATTGGGGAGTTGACAGCATAGTAGAAGAATTATTTTCCTAACATTAATCATACAGAAGCTAGATATCACAGGGTAGAATGACAGACTATGTTTTCTCCTTTCTCTTAAGCTGGAGTCATTCTCCACGGTTGACATACAAGAGTTTGGTTTTGTCTAGTAGCAACAGTTTTTTCAATCACTACTGGCCTACAGGAGATTTTTTCTGAATCACTGCATCATTGTCTTTTTCCTTCCTCCAAGAATAACATTACTGGAGCAGCAATACTGTCTACAAACTGCTTGTGCATTCCAGGCCATAGTTTGGGAATAAGCAAAGTAATCAACAGTCAAAATATAGGTTATTTGCAAAGCAAATTTCTCTTAAGACTCTTGCTGATAATTGTCTTTAGATCCTGCATATGGCTAGTAACATAGATGGTCAAAATAA